>NC_092587.1:77881500-78195000 GCF_047663525.1 Anas platyrhynchos
AGAATCATTATTTTTGAGTAGTCCTTCAAGGTCATCGTTCTAGTTTTTGGTGGTGTAGAAGGCAGTGGTGGAGGAGGCGGTGTTGGTGGTTGGAGGAGAAGGAGGAGGACGTTTCCTACCCTGATTTTGTGATTTCTGTGATTCTGCGATTCTGATTCTGTGATTCTGTGATTCTGTGATTTGAGCACGGGCTTCTGAAAAACATAAACAGGTCCTTGCAATCTCCCTGACTCTGCGGCTGTTTTTCTTCCTGGCCACCTTGCTCTCTGTGCCCCTGAGAAGGGCATGGTGGTATCAATGACCTTGAGCCCAGAGATGTCAGGAGCAATTGCCAGGAACCAGGTGTGTAAAGGTGGCTTCTGTGGGATGGTCAGGTCAGGAGCGCTGCCCACCACTCATACATGTAGTTCTAGTTCCGTTTGTGACTCAGTAGGACCATACAGCGTGGCTCTGTAAGGCAGCAGCTGGCTAGTCCTAGCATCATCATGACTCCCTGGGATACGTTCCTGTCCCCTGATTGGCTGGCTTGCGATTGTTAGCTGTTTTGCAACAATTACGTCATAAAGACAGGGTGTGCCTAATCCCTATCTAAGGGCCAAAGGGTGGCAGTGGGAGGCAGAGCGTTTGGGATGGCACATGGTGCAGCAGCTGGAAGAGGGAGAGGGAGAGCGAGAGGGAGAGGAAGGGGAAGTGGAAGAGGAAGAGGAAGAGGAAGAGGAAGAGGAAGAGGAAGAGGAAGAGGAAGAGGAAGAGGAAGAGGAAGAGGGAGAGGGGAAGGCGCAGGAGACAGAGGAGGAGGCAGAGAAGGAGGCAGAGGAGGCGGAGGAGTCAGAAGAGTAGGCAGAGGAGACAGAGGAGGAGGGAGAGAAGGAGGGAGAGGAAGAGGAGGAGGGAGAGAGAGAGGAGGAGGGAGAGGGAGAGAAAGAAAAAAGGGAGAGAAGGAGGAGCGAAAGGAGGAGGAGGATGACGATAACAAAAAGAACAAGGAGGCAGAGGTGGAAATGGTCATGGAGGAGGAGAAGAAGGAGGAGGTGGAGGTGGGGGCGGCAGCAGACAACGAGGAGAAAAATAGGTGGTGGTGGAGGCGGCAGCAGTGTTGGCTGTGGTGCTGGAGTAGGAGGCGGCAGCCGTAGTGGCGACGGTGGAGGAAAGGTGACAGAAGAGCAGGTGGTGGAGGAGCAGGGGGAAGGGAAGAGGAAGAGAAGAAGGAGGATTAGGAGGAGATGGTACTGGAGGAGGATCTTTATGGGTCACTTCCAACTGGGGATATTCCATAATTCTGTGTGGTGGAGGAGGATACATAGAATCATCATTGTTGGGAGAGACCTTTAGGGTCATCCTTCAATTTTTTGATTGTGTAGGAATCAGTGATGGAGGAGGCGGTGGTGGTGGTGGTGGAGGAGTAATTATTTTTAGACCTGTGGTACCATGAGTTGGACTTCATGATCCTTATGGGTCCCTTCCAACTGATGATATTGCATGGTTCTGTGTGGTAGAGGAGGATACATAGAATAATTATTGTTGGAAGAGACCTTCAAGGTCATCGCTCTCGTCGGTGGTGGAGGAGGAGGTGCTTGTGCTGGTAGAGGAATTATTTTTAGATCACTGGTACCATGAGTTGGACTTGGTGATGCTTATATGTCCCTTCCAACTGGGGATATTCCATGATTCTGTGTGGTGGAGGAGGACACATAGAATGATTTTTGTTGTAAGAGACTTTAACTCTCATTGTTCTAGCGGTGGTGGAGGAGGCGGTGGTGGTGGTGGAGGAATTATTTCTAGACCTGTGGTACCATGAGTTGGACTTGGTGTTTCTTATATGTCCCTTCCAACTGGGGATATTCCATGATTCTGTGCGGTGTAGGAGGATACATAGAGTCATTATTATTAGAAAAGACCTTCAAGGACTTCGTTCTAGGTGGTGATGGAGGAGGAAGTGGTGTTGGTGGTGGTGGAGGAATTATTTTTAGACCTGTGGTACCATGAGTTGGACTTGGTGTTCCTTATATGTCCCTTCCAGCTGGGGATATTCCATGATTCTGAGCAGTGGAGGAGGATACATAAAATAATTATTGTTGAAAGAGTCCTTCAATGTCATCCTTTTAGACGGTGTTGGAGGAGGAGGTGGTGCTGGTGGTGGAGGAATGTTTTTTAGACCTGTGGTACCATGAGTTGGACTTGATGATCCTTGTGTGTCCCTTCCAACTGGGGATATTCCATGATTGTGTGTGGTGGAGGAGGATACATAGAATCATTATTGTTGGGAGAGACCTTCAAGGTCATCGTTCTAGGCGGTGGTGGAGGAGGAATTGATGTAGGTTGTGGAGGAATAATTTATAAAGCTGTGGTACCACGAGATGTACTTGATAAACCTTATGTGTTCCGTCCAACTGGGGATATTCCATGATTTTATGTGGTAAAAGAGGATACATGGAATCATTATTGTTGGAAGAGACCTTCAAGGTCATTGTTCTAGTTTTTGGTGGTGGAGGAGGTCGTGGTGTAGGAGGCGGTGGTGGTGGTGGTGGAGGAATCATTTTTAGAACTGTGGTAGCATAAGTTGGACTTGATGATCCTTATGTTTCTCATCCAATTGGGGATATTCCATGATTGTGTGTGGTGGAGGAGGATACATAGAATCACTATTGTTGGAAGAGTCTTTAAACATCATTGTTCTAGTGGTGGTGGAGGAGGCGGTGGTGGTTGTGGTGGAGGAGGAATTATTTTTAGACCTGTGGTACCATGAGTTGGAATTAGTCATCCTTATGGTCCCATCCAACTGGGGATATTCCATGATTCTATGTGGTGGAGGAGGATATATAGAATCATTTTTGTCTGAAGAGACCTTCAGTGACGTCGTTTTAGACGGTGGTGGATGAGGAGATGATGGTTGTGGAGAAGGAATTTTTTTTGACCTGTGGTACCATGAGTTGGAATTAATGATCCTTATGTGTCCCTTCCAACTGGCGATATTCCATGATTGTGTGTGGTTGAGGAGGATACATAGAATCATTATTTTTGAGTAGTCCTTCAAGGTCATCGTTCTAGTTTTTGGTGGTGTAGAAGGCAGTGGTGGAGGAGGCGGTGTTGGTGGTTGGAGGAGAAGGAGGAGGACGTTTCCTACCCTGATTTTGTGATTTCTGTGATTCTGCGATTCTGATTCTGTGATTCTGTGATTCTGTGATTTGAGCACGGGCTTCTGAAAAACATAAACAGGTCCTTGCAATCTCCCTGACTCTGCGGCTGTTTTTCTTCCTGGCCACCTTGCTCTCTGTGCCCCTGAGAAGGGCATGGTGGTATCAATGACCTTGAGCCCAGAGATGTCAGGAGCAATTGCCAGGAACCAGGTGTGTAAAGGTGGCTTCTGTGGGATGGTCAGGTCAGGAGCGCTGCCCACCACTCATACATGTAGTTCTAGTTCCGTTTGTGACTCAGTAGGACCATACAGCGTGGCTCTGTAAGGCAGCAGCTGGCTAGTCCTAGCATCATCATGACTCCCTGGGATACGTTCCTGTCCCCTGATTGGCTGGCTTGCGATTGTTAGCTGTTTTGCAACAATTACGTCATAAAGACAGGGTGTGCCTAATCCCTATCTAAGGGCCAAAGGGTGGCAGTGGGAGGCAGAGCGTTTGGGATGGCACATGGTGCAGCAGCTGGAAGAGGGAGAGGGAGAGCGAGAGGGAGAGGAAGGGGAAGTGGAAGAGGAAGAGGAAGAGGAAGAGGAAGAGGAAGAGGAAGAGGAAGAGGAAGAGGAAGAGGGAGAGGAAGAGGGAGAGGGGAAGGCGCAGGAGACAGAGGAGGAGGCAGAGAAGGAGGCAGAGGAGGCGGAGGAGTCAGAAGAGTAGGCAGAGGAGACAGAGGAGGAGGGAGAGAAGGAGGGAGAGGAAGAGGAGGAGGGAGAGAGAGAGGAGGAGGGAGAGGGAGAGAAAGAAAAAAGGGAGAGAAGGAGGAGCGAAAGGAGGAGGAGGATGACGATAACAAAAAGAACAAGGAGGCAGAGGTGGAAATGGTCATGGAGGAGGAGAAGAAGGAGGAGGTGGAGGTGGGGGCGGCAGCAGACAACGAGGAGAAAAATAGGTGGTGGTGGAGGCGGCAGCAGTGTTGGCTGTGGTGCTGGAGTAGGAGGCGGCAGCCGTAGTGGCGACGGTGGAGGAAAGGTGACAGAAGAGCAGGTGGTGGAGGAGCAGGGGGAAGGGAAGAGGAAGAGAAGAAGGAGGATTAGGAGGAGATGGTACTGGAGGAGGATCTTTATGGGTCACTTCCAACTGGGGATATTCCATAATTCTGTGTGGTGGAGGAGGATACATAGAATCATCATTGTTGGGAGAGACCTTTAGGGTCATCCTTCAATTTTTTGATTGTGTAGGAATCAGTGATGGAGGAGGCGGTGGTGGTGGTGGTGGAGGAGTAATTATTTTTAGACCTGTGGTACCATGAGTTGGACTTCATGATCCTTATGGGTCCCTTCCAACTGATGATATTGCATGGTTCTGTGTGGTAGAGGAGGATACATAGAATAATTATTGTTGGAAGAGACCTTCAAGGTCATCGCTCTCGTCGGTGGTGGAGGAGGAGGTGCTTGTGCTGGTAGAGGAATTATTTTTAGATCACTGGTACCATGAGTTGGACTTGGTGATGCTTATATGTCCCTTCCAACTGGGGATATTCCATGATTCTGTGTGGTGGAGGAGGACACATAGAATGATTTTTGTTGTAAGAGACTTTAACTCTCATTGTTCTAGCGGTGGTGGAGGAGGCGGTGGTGGTGGTGGAGGAATTATTTCTAGACCTGTGGTACCATGAGTTGGACTTGGTGTTTCTTATATGTCCCTTCCAACTGGGGATATTCCATGATTCTGTGCGGTGTAGGAGGATACATAGAGTCATTATTATTAGAAAAGACCTTCAAGGACTTCGTTCTAGGTGGTGATGGAGGAGGAAGTGGTGTTGGTGGTGGTGGAGGAATTATTTTTAGACCTGTGGTACCATGAGTTGGACTTGGTGTTCCTTATATGTCCCTTCCAGCTGGGGATATTCCATGATTCTGAGCAGTGGAGGAGGATACATAAAATAATTATTGTTGAAAGAGTCCTTCAATGTCATCCTTTTAGACGGTGTTGGAGGAGGAGGTGGTGCTGGTGGTGGAGGAATGTTTTTTAGACCTGTGGTACCATGAGTTGGACTTGATGATCCTTGTGTGTCCCTTCCAACTGGGGATATTCCATGATTGTGTGTGGTGGAGGAGGATACATAGAATCATTATTGTTGGGAGAGACCTTCAAGGTCATCGTTCTAGGCGGTGGTGGAGGAGGAATTGATGTAGGTTGTGGAGGAATAATTTATAAAGCTGTGGTACCACGAGATGTACTTGATAAACCTTATGTGTTCCGTCCAACTGGGGATATTCCATGATTTTATGTGGTAAAAGAGGATACATGGAATCATTATTGTTGGAAGAGACCTTCAAGGTCATTGTTCTAGTTTTTGGTGGTGGAGGAGGTCGTGGTGTAGGAGGCGGTGGTGGTGGTGGTGGAGGAATCATTTTTAGAACTGTGGTAGCATAAGTTGGACTTGATGATCCTTATGTTTCTCATCCAATTGGGGATATTCCATGATTGTGTGTGGTGGAGGAGGATACATAGAATCACTATTGTTGGAAGAGTCTTTAAACATCATTGTTCTAGTGGTGGTGGAGGAGGCGGTGGTGGTTGTGGTGGAGGAGGAATTATTTTTAGACCTGTGGTACCATGAGTTGGAATTAGTCATCCTTATGGTCCCATCCAACTGGGGATATTCCATGATTCTATGTGGTGGAGGAGGATATATAGAATCATTTTTGTCTGAAGAGACCTTCAGTGACGTCGTTTTAGACGGTGGTGGATGAGGAGATGATGGTTGTGGAGAAGGAATTTTTTTTGACCTGTGGTACCATGAGTTGGAATTAATGATCCTTATGTGTCCCTTCCAACTGGCGATATTCCATGATTGTGTGTGGTTGAGGAGGATACATAGAATCATTATTTTTGAGTAGTCCTTCAAGGTCATCGTTCTAGTTTTTGGTGGTGTAGAAGGCAGTGGTGGAGGAGGCGGTGTTGGTGGTTGGAGGAGAAGGAGGAGGACGTTTCCTACCCTGATTTTGTGATTTCTGTGATTCTGCGATTCTGATTCTGTGATTCTGTGATTCTGTGATTTGAGCACGGGCTTCTGAAAAACATAAACAGGTCCTTGCAATCTCCCTGACTCTGCGGCTGGTTTTCTTCCTGGCCACCTTGCTCTCTGTGCCCCTGAGAAGGGCATGGTGGTATCAATGACCTTGAGCCCAGAGATGTCAGGAGCAATTGCCAGGAACCAGGTGTGTAAAGGTGGCTTCTGTGGGATGGTCAGGTCAGGAGCGCTGCCCACCACTCATACATGTAGTTCTAGTTCCATTTGTGACTCAGTAGGACCATACAGCGTGGCTCTGTTAGGCAGCAGCTGGCTAGTCCTAGCATCATCATGACTCCCTGGGATACGTTCCTGTCCCCTGATTGGCTGGCTTGCGATTGTTAGCTGTTTTGCAACAATTACGTCATAAAGACAGGGTGTGCCTAATCCCTATCTAAGGGCCAAAGGGTGGCAGTGGGAGGCAGAGCGTTTGGGATGGCACATGGTGCAGCAGCTGGAAGAGGGAGAGGGAGAGCGAGAGGGAGAGGAAGGGGAAGTGGAAGAGGAAGAGGAAGAGGAAGAGGAAGAGGAAGAGGGAGAGGGGAAGGCGCAGGAGACAGAGGAGGAGGCAGAGAAGGAGGCAGAGGAGGCGGAGGAGTCAGAAGAGTAGGCAGAGGAGACAGAGGAGGAGGGAGAGAAGGAGGGAGAGGAAGAGGAGGAGGGAGAGAGAGAGGAGGAGGGAGAGGGAGAGAAAGAAAAAAGGGAGAGAAGGAGGAGCGAAAGGAGGAGGAGGATGACGATAACAAAAAGAACAAGGAGGCAGAGGTGGAAATGGTCATGGAGGAGGAGAAGAAGGAGGAGGTGGAGGTGGGGGCGGCAGCAGACAACGAGGAGAAAAATAGGTGGTGGTGGAGGCGGCAGCAGTGTTGGCTGTGGTGCTGGAGTAGGAGGCGGCAGCCGTAGTGGCGACGGTGGAGGAAAGGTGACAGAAGAGCAGGTGGTGGAGGAGCAGGGGGAAGGGAAGAGGAAGAGAAGAAGGAGGATTAGGAGGAGATGGTACTGGAGGAGGATCTTTATGGGTCACTTCCAACTGGGGATATTCCATAATTCTGTGTGGTGGAGGAGGATACATAGAATCATCATTGTTGGGAGAGACCTTTAGGGTCATCCTTCAATTTTTTGATTGTGTAGGAATCAGTGATGGAGGAGGCGGTGGTGGTGGTGGTGGAGGAGTAATTATTTTTAGACCTGTGGTACCATGAGTTGGACTTCATGATCCTTATGGGTCCCTTCCAACTGATGATATTGCATGGTTCTGTGTGGTAGAGGAGGATACATAGAATAATTATTGTTGGAAGAGACCTTCAAGGTCATCGCTCTCGTCGGTGGTGGAGGAGGAGGTGCTTGTGCTGGTAGAGGAATTATTTTTAGATCACTGGTACCATGAGTTGGACTTGGTGATGCTTATATGTCCCTTCCAACTGGGGATATTCCATGATTCTGTGTGGTGGAGGAGGACACATAGAATGATTTTTGTTGTAAGAGACTTTAACTCTCATTGTTCTAGCGGTGGTGGAGGAGGCGGTAGTGGTGGTGGAGGAATTATTTCTAGACCTGTGGTACCATGAGTTGGACTTGGTGTTTCTTATATGTCCCTTCCAACTGGGGATATTCCATGATTCTGTGCGGTGTAGGAGGATACATAGAGTCATTATTATTAGAAAAGACCTTCAAGGACTTCGTTCTAGGTGGTGATGGAGGAGGAAGTGGTGTTGGTGGTGGTGGAGGAATTATTTTTAGACCTGTGGTACCATGAGTTGGACTTGGTGTTCCTTATATGTCCCTTCTATCTGGGGATATTCCATGATTCTGAGCAGTGGAGGAGGATACATAAAATAATTATTGTTGAAAGAGTCCTTCAATGTCATCCTTTTAGACGGTGTTGGAGGAGGAGGTGGTGCTGGTGGTGGAGGAATGTTTTTTAGACCTGTGGTACCATGAGTTGGACTTGATGATCCTTGTGTGTCCCTTCCAACTGGGGATATTCCATGATTGTGTGTGGTGGAGGAGGATACATAGAATCATTATTGTTGGGAGAGACCTTCAAGGTCATCGTTCTAGGCGGTGGTGGAGGAGGAATTGATGTAGGTTGTGGAGGAATAATTTATAAAGCTGTGGTACCACGAGATGTACTTGATAAACCTTATGTGTTCCGTCCAACTGGGGATATTCCATGATTTTATGTGGTAAAAGAGGATACATGGAATCATTATTGTTGGAAGAGACCTTCAAGGTCATTGTTCTAGTTTTTGGTGGTGGAGGAGGTCGTGGTGTAGGAGGCGGTGGTGGTGGTGGTGGAGGAATCATTTTTAGAACTGTGGTAGCATAAGTTGGACTTGATGATCCTTATGTTTCTCATCCAATTGGGGATATTCCATGATTGTGTGTGGTGGAGGAGGATACATAGAATCACTATTGTTGGAAGAGTCTTTAAACATCATTGTTCTAGTGGTGGTGGAGGAGGCGGTGGTGGTTGTGGTGGAGGAGGAATTATTTTTAGACCTGTGGTACCATGAGTTGGAATTAGTCATCCTTATGGTCCCATCCAACTGGGGATATTCCATGATTCTATGTGGTGGAGGAGGATATATAGAATCATTTTTGTCTGAAGAGACCTTCAGTGACGTCGTTTTAGACGGTGGTGGATGAGGAGATGATGGTTGTGGAGAAGGAATTTTTTTTGACCTGTGGTACCATGAGTTGGACTTAATGATCCTTATGTGTCCCTTCCAACTGGCGATATTCCATGATTGTGTGTGGTTGAGGAGGATACATAGAATCATTATTTTTGAGTAGTCCTTGAAGGTCATCGTTCTAGTTTTTGGTGGTGTAGAAGGCAGTGGTGGAGGAGGCGGTGGTGGTGGTTGGAGGAGAAGGAGGAGGACGTTTCCTACCCTGATTTTGTGATTTCTGTGATTCTGCGATTCTGATTCTGTGATTCTGTGATTCTGTGATTTGAGCACGGGCTTCTGAAAAACATAAACAGGTCCTTGCAATCTCCCTGACTCTGCGGCTGGTTTTCTTCCTGGCCACCTTGCTCTCTGTGCCCCTGAGAAGGGCATGGTGGTATCAATGACCTTGAGCCCAGAGATGTCAGGAGCAATTGCCAGGAACCAGGTGTGTAAAGGTGGCTTCTGTGGGATGGTCAGGTCAGGAGCGCTGCCCACCACTCATACATGTAGTTCTAGTTCCATTTGTGACTCAGTAGGACCATACAGCGTGGCTCTGTAAGGCAGCAGCTGGCTAGTCCTAGCATCATCATGACTCCCTGGGATACGTTCCTGTCCCCTGATTGGCTGGCTTGCGATTGTTAGCTGTTTTGCAACAATTACGTCATAAAGACAGGGTGTGCCTAATCCCTATCTAAGGGCCAAAGGGTGGCAGTGGGAGGCAGAGCGTTTGGGATGGCACATGGTGCAGCAGCTGGAAGAGGGAGAGGGAGAGCGAGAGGGAGAGGAAGGGGAAGTGGAAGAGGAAGAGGAAGAGGAAGAGGAAGAGGAAGAGGAAGAGGAAGAGGGAGAGGGGAAGGCGCAGGAGACAGAGGAGGAGGCAGAGAAGGAGGCAGAGGAGGCGGAGGAGTCAGAAGAGTAGGCAGAGGAGACAGAGGAGGAGGGAGAGAAGGAGGGAGAGGAAGAGGAGGAGGGAGAGAGAGAGGAGGAGGGAGAGGGAGAGAAAGAAAAAAGGGAGAGAAGGAGGAGCGAAAGGAGGAGGAGGATGACGATAACAAAAAGAACAAGGAGGCAGAGGTGGAAATGGTCATGGAGGAGGAGAAGAAGGAGGAGGTGGAGGTGGGGGCGGCAGCAGACAACGAGGAGAAAAATAGGTGGTGGTGGAGGCGGCAGCAGTGTTGGCTGTGGTGCTGGAGTAGGAGGCGGCAGCCGTAGTGGCGACGGTGGAGGAAAGGTGACAGAAGAGCAGGTGGTGGAGGAGCAGGGGGAAGGGAAGAGGAAGAGAAGAAGGAGGATTAGGAGGAGATGGTACTGGAGGAGGATCTTTATGGGTCACTTCCAACTGGGGATATTCCATAATTCTGTGTGGTGGAGGAGGATACATAGAATCATCATTGTTGGGAGAGACCTTTAGGGTCATCCTTCAATTTTTTGATTGTGTAGGAATCAGTGATGGAGGAGGCGGTGGTGGTGGTGGTGGAGGAGTAATTATTTTTAGACCTGTGGTACCATGAGTTGGACTTCATGATCCTTATGGGTCCCTTCCAACTGATGATATTGCATGGTTCTGTGTGGTAGAGGAGGATACATAGAATAATTATTGTTGGAAGAGACCTTCAAGGTCATCGCTCTCGTCGGTGGTGGAGGAGGAGGTGCTTGTGCTGGTAGAGGAATTATTTTTAGATCACTGGTACCATGAGTTGGACTTGGTGATGCTTATATGTCCCTTCCAACTGGGGATATTCCATGATTCTGTGTGGTGGAGGAGGACACATAGAATGATTTTTGTTGTAAGAGACTTTAACTCTCATTGTTCTAGCGGTGGTGGAGGAGGCGGTAGTGGTGGTGGAGGAATTATTTCTAGACCTGTGGTACCATGAGTTGGACTTGGTGTTTCTTATATGTCCCTTCCAACTGGGGATATTCCATGATTCTGTGCGGTGTAGGAGGATACATAGAGTCATTATTATTAGAAAAGACCTTCAAGGACTTCGTTCTAGGTGGTGATGGAGGAGGAAGTGGTGTTGGTGGTGGTGGAGGAATTATTTTTAGACCTGTGGTACCATGAGTTGGACTTGGTGTTCCTTATATGTCCCTTCTATCTGGGGATATTCCATGATTCTGAGCAGTGGAGGAGGATACATAAAATAATTATTGTTGAAAGAGTCCTTCAATGTCATCCTTTTAGACGGTGTTGGAGGAGGAGGTGGTGCTGGTGGTGGAGGAATGTTTTTTAGACCTGTGGTACCATGAGTTGGACTTGATGATCCTTGTGTGTCCCTTCCAACTGGGGATATTCCATGATTGTGTGTGGTGGAGGAGGATACATAGAATCATTATTGTTGGGAGAGACCTTCAAGGTCATCGTTCTAGGCGGTGGTGGAGGAGGAATTGATGTAGGTTGTGGAGGAATAATTTATAAAGCTGTGGTACCACGAGATGTACTTGATAAACCTTATGTGTTCCGTCCAACTGGGGATATTCCATGATTTTATGTGGTAAAAGAGGATACATGGAATCATTATTGTTGGAAGAGACCTTCAAGGTCATTGTTCTAGTTTTTGGTGGTGGAGGAGGTCGTGGTGTAGGAGGCGGTGGTGGTGGTGGTGGAGGAATCATTTTTAGAACTGTGGTAGCATAAGTTGGACTTGATGATCCTTATGTTTCTCATCCAATTGGGGATATTCCATGATTGTGTGTGGTGGAGGAGGATACATAGAATCACTATTGTTGGAAGAGTCTTTAAACATCATTGTTCTAGTGGTGGTGGAGGAGGCGGTGGTGGTTGTGGTGGAGGAGGAATTATTTTTAGACCTGTGGTACCATGAGTTGGAATTAGTCATCCTTATGGTCCCATCCAACTGGGGATATTCCATGATTCTATGTGGTGGAGGAGGATATATAGAATCATTTTTGTCTGAAGAGACCTTCAGTGACGTCGTTTTAGACGGTGGTGGATGAGGAGATGATGGTTGTGGAGAAGGAATTTTTTTTGACCTGTGGTACCATGAGTTGGAATTAATGATCCTTATGTGTCCCTTCCAACTGGCGATATTCCATGATTGTGTGTGGTTGAGGAGGATACATAGAATCATTATTTTTGAGTAGTCCTTGAAGGTCATCGTTCTAGTTTTTGGTGGTGTAGAAGGCAGTGGTGGAGGAGGCGGTGGTGGTGGTTGGAGGAGAAGGAGGAGGACGTTTCCTACCCTGATTTTGTGATTTCTGTGATTCTGCGATTCTGATTCTGTGATTCTGTGATTCTGTGATTTGAGCACGGGCTTCTGAAAAACATAAACAGGTCCTTGCAATCTCCCTGACTCTGCGGCTGGTTTTCTTCCTGGCCACCTTGCTCTCTGTGCCCCTGAGAAGGGCATGGTGGTATCAATGACCTTGAGCCCAGAGATGTCAGGAGCAATTGCCAGGAACCAGGTGTGTAAAGGTGGCTTCTGTGGGATGGTCAGGTCAGGAGCGCTGCCCACCACTCATACATGTAGTTCTAGTTCCATTTGTGACTCAGTAGGACCATACAGCGTGGCTCTGTAAGGCAGCAGCTGGCTAGTCCTAGCATCATCATGACTCCCTGGGATACGTTCCTGTCCCCTGATTGGCTGGCTTGCGATTGTTAGCTGTTTTGCAACAATTACGTCATAAAGACAGGGTGTGCCTAATCCCTATCTAAGGGCCAAAGGGTGGCAGTGGGAGGCAGAGCGTTTGGGATGGCACATGGTGCAGCAGCTGGAAGAGGGAGAGGGAGAGCGAGAGGGAGAGGAAGGGGAAGTGGAAGAGGAAGAGGAAGAGGAAGAGGAAGAGGAAGAGGAAGAGGAAGAGGGAGAGGGGAAGGCGCAGGAGACAGAGGAGGAGGCAGAGAAGGAGGCAGAGGAGGCGGAGGAGTCAGAAGAGTAGGCAGAGGAGACAGAGGAGGAGGGAGAGAAGGAGGGAGAGGAAGAGGAGGAGGGAGAGAGAGAGGAGGAGGGAGAGGGAGAGAAAGAAAAAAGGGAGAGAAGGAGGAGCGAAAGGAGGAGGAGGATGACGATAACAAAAAGAACAAGGAGGCAGAGGTGGAAATGGTCATGGAGGAGGAGAAGAAGGAGGAGGTGGAGGTGGGGGCGGCAGCAGACAACGAGGAGAAAAATAGGTGGTGGTGGAGGCGGCAGCAGTGTTGGCTGTGGTGCTGGAGTAGGAGGCGGCAGCCGTAGTGGCGACGGTGGAGGAAAGGTGACAGAAGAGCAGGTGGTGGAGGAGCAGGGGGAAGGGAAGAGGAAGAGAAGAAGGAGGATTAGGAGGAGATGGTACTGGAGGAGGATCTTTATGGGTCACTTCCAACTGGGGATATTCCATAATTCTGTGTGGTGGAGGAGGATACATAGAATCATCATTGTTGGGAGAGACCTTTAGGGTCATCCTTCAATTTTTTGATTGTGTAGGAATCAGTGATGGAGGAGGCGGTGGTGGTGGTGGTGGAGGAGTAATTATTTTTAGACCTGTGGTACCATGAGTTGGACTTCATGATCCTTATGGGTCCCTTCCAACTGATGATATTGCATGGTTCTGTGTGGTAGAGGAGGATACATAGAATAATTATTGTTGGAAGAGACCTTCAAGGTCATCGCTCTCGTCGGTGGTGGAGGAGGAGGTGCTTGTGCTGGTAGAGGAATTATTTTTAGATCACTGGTACCATGAGTTGGACTTGGTGATGCTTATATGTCCCTTCCAACTGGGGATATTCCATGATTCTGTGTGGTGGAGGAGGACACATAGAATGATTTTTGTTGTAAGAGACTTTAACTCTCATTGTTCTAGCGGTGGTGGAGGAGGCGGTGGTGGTGGTGGAGGAATTATTTCTAGACCTGTGGTACCATGAGTTGGACTTGGTGTTTCTTATATGTCCCTTCCAACTGGGGATATTCCATGATTCTGTGCGGTGTAGGAGGATACATAGAGTCATTATTATTAGAAAAGACCTTCAAGGACTTCGTTCTAGGTGGTGATGGAGGAGGAAGTGGTGTTGGTGGTGGTGGAGGAATTATTTTTAGACCTGTGGTACCATGAGTTGGACTTGGTGTTCCTTATATGTCCCTTCTATCTGGGGATATTCCATGATTCTGAGCAGTGGAGGAGGATACATAAAATAATTATTGTTGAAAGAGTCCTTCAATGTCATCCTTTTAGACGGTGTTGGAGGAGGAGGTGGTGCTGGTGGTGGAGGAATGTTTTTTAGACCTGTGGTACCATGAGTTGGACTTGATGATCCTTGTGTGTCCCTTCCAACTGGGGATATTCCATGATTGTGTGTGGTGGAGGAGGATACATAGAATCATTATTGTTGGGAGAGACCTTCAAGGTCATCGTTCTAGGCGGTGGTGGAGGAGGAATTGATGTAGGTTGTGGAGGAATAATTTATAAAGCTGTGGTACCACGAGATGTACTTGATAAACCTTATGTGTTCCATCCAACTGGGGATATTCCATGATTTTATGTGGTAAAAGAGGATACATGGAATCATTATTGTTGGAAGAGACCTTCAAGGTCATTGTTCTAGTTTTTGGTGGTGGAGGAGGTCATGGTGTAGGAGGCGGTGGTGGTGGTGGTGGAGGAATCATTTTTAGAACTGTGGTAGCATAAGTTGGACTTGATGATCCTTATGTTTCTCATCCAATTGGGGATATTCCATGATTGTGTGTGGTGGAGGAGGATACATAGAATCACTATTGTTGGAAGAGTCTTTAAACATCATTGTTCTAGTGGTGGTGGAGGAGGCGGTGGTGGTTGTGGTGGAGGAGGAATTATTTTTAGACCTGTGGTACCATGAGTTGGAATTGGTCATCCTTATGGTCCCATCCAACTGGGGATATTCCATGATTCTATCTGGTGGAGGAGGATACATAGAATCATTATTGTCTGAAGAGACCTTCAATGACGTCTTTTTAGACGGTGGTGGATGAGGAGATGATGGTTATGGAGAAGGAATTTTTTTTGACCTGTGGTACCATGAGTTGGAATTAATGATCCTTATGTGTCCCTTCCAACTGGCGATATTCCATGATTGTGTGTGGTTGAGGAGGATACATAGAATCATTATTTTTGAGTAGTCCTTCAAGGTCATCGTTCTAGTTTTTGGTGGTGTAGAAGGCAGTGGTGGAGGAGGCGGTGTTGGTGGTTGGAGGAGAAGGAGGAGGACGTTTCCTACCCTGATTTTGTGATTTCTGTGATTCTGCGATTCTGATTCTGTGATTCTGTGATTCTGTGATTCTGTGATTTGAGCACGGGCTTCTGAAAAACATAAGCAGGTCCTTGCAATCTCCCTGACTCTGCGGCTGGTTTTCTTCCTGGCCACCTTGCTCTCTGTGCCCCTGAGAAGGGCATGGTGGTATCAATGACCTTGAGCCCAGAGATGTCAGGAGCAATTGCCAGGAACCAGGTGTGTAAAGGTGGCTTCTGTGGGATGGTCAGGTCACGAGCGCTGCCCACCACTCATACATGTAGTTCTAGTTCCGTTTGTGACTCAGTAGGACCATACACCATGGCTCTGTAAGGCAGCAGCTGGCTAGTCCTAGCATCATCATGACTCCCTGGGATATGTTGCCTGTCCCCTGATTGGCTGGCTTGCGATTGTTAGCTGTTTTGCAACAATTACGTCATAAAGAGAGGGTGTGCCTAATCCCTATCTAAGGGCCGAAGGGTGGCAGTGGGAGGCAGAGCGTTTGGGATGGCACATGGTGCAGCAGCTGGAAGAGGGAGAGGGAGAGCGAGAGGGAGAGGAAGAGGGAGAGGCAGAGGGAGAGGGAGAGGGGAAGGCGCAGGAGACAGAGGAGGAGGCAGAGAAGGAGGCAGATGAGGCGGAGGAGTCAGAAGAGTAGGCAGAGGAGACAGAGGAGGAGGGAGAGAAGGAGGGAGAGGAAGAGGAGGAGGGAGAGAGAGAGGAGGAGGGAGAGGGAGAGAAAGAAAAAAGGGAGAGAAGGAGGAGCGAAAGGAGGAGGAGGATGACGATAACAAAAAGAACAAGGAGGCAGAGGTGGAAATGGTCATGGAGGAGGAGAAGAAGGAGGAGGTGGAGGTGGGGGCGGCAGCAGACAACGAGGAGAAAAATAGGTGGTGTTGGAGGCGGCAGCAGTGTTGGCTGTGGTGCTGGTGAAGGAGGCGGCAGCCGTAGTGGCGACGGTGGAGGAATAGGTGACAGAAGAGCAGGTGGTGGAGGAGCAGGGGGAAGGGAAGAGGAAGAGAAGAAGGAGGATTAGGAAGAGATGGTACTGGAGGAGGATCTTTATGGGTCACTTCCAACTGGGGATATTCCATGATTCTGTGTGGTGGAGGAGGATACATTGAATCATTATTGTTGGAGGAGACTTTAAAGATCATTGTTATAGAAGTGGTGGAGTAGGCGGTGGTGGTGGTGGTGGAGGAATTATATTTCGATCTGTGGTAACATGATTTGGACTTGATTGTCATTATGGATCCCATGCAACTGGGGATATTCCATGATTCTGTGTGGTGGAGGAAGATACATAGAATCATTATTGATGGGAGAGACCTTCAGGGTCATCCTTCAATTTTTTGATTGTGTAGGAATCAGTGATGGAGTAGGCGGTGGTGGTGGTGGTGGAGGAGTAATTATTTTTAGACCTGTGGTACCATGAGTTGGACTTCATGATCCTTATGGGTCCTTTCCAAATGGTGATTTTGCATGATTCTGTGTGGTGGAGGAGGATACATGGAATATTTATTGTTGGAAGAGACCTTCAAGGTCATCGCTCTCGTCGGTTTTGGAGGAGGAGGTGCCTGTGGTGGTGGAGGAAGTATTTTTAGACCAGTGGTACCATGAGTTGGACTTGATAATCCTTATGTATTCCATCCAAGTGGGGATATTCCATGATTCTGAGCAGTGGACGAGGATACCTAGAATCATTATTGTTGGAAGAGACCTTCAAGGTCATTGTTCTAGTTTTTGGTGGTGGAGGAGGCGGTGATGGTGGTGGTGGAGGAATTATTTTTAGACCTGTGGTACCATGAGTTGGACTTGGTGTTCCTTATATGTCCTTTCCAACTGGGGATATTCCATGATTCTGTGCGGTGGGGGAGGATACATAGAATCATTATTGTTGGGAGAGACCTTCAAGGTCATCGTTCTCGGCGGTGGTGGAGGAGGAAGTTCTTGTGGTGGTGGAGGAATTGTTTTTAGACCTGTGGTACCATGAGTTGGACTTAGTGATCCTTATATGTCCCTTCCAACTGGGCATATTCCATGATTCTATGTGGTGGAGGAGGATACATAGAATCATTATTGTTAGAAGAGTCTTTAAAGATCATTGTTCTAGCGGTGGTGTAGGAGGCGCTGGTGGTGGTGGTGCGGGAGTAATTATTTTTAGACCTGTGATACCATGAGTTGGAATTGGTGATCCTTATGGGTCCAATCCAACTGGGGATATTCCATGATTCTATGTGGTGGAGCAGGATACCTAGAATGGTTATTATTGTAAGAGACTGTGAAGATCGTTTTTCTAGCGGTGGTGGAGGAGGCGGTGGTGGTGGTGTTTGAGGATGAATTATTTTAAACCTGTGGTACCATGAATTGGACTTGATGATCCTTATGTGTACCTTTCAACTGGAATTATTCCAAGATTCTGTGCGGTGGGGGAGGATACATAGACTCATTATTGTTGGAAGAGTCCTTCAATGTCATCCTTTTAGATGGTGTTGGAGGAGGAGGTGGTGCTGGTGGTGGAGGAATGATTTTTAGACCTGTGGTACCATGAGTTGGACTTGATGATCCTTAGGTGTCCCTTCCAACTGGGGATATTCCATGATTGTGTGTGGTGGAGGAGGATACATAGAATCATTATTGTTGGGAGAGACCTTCAAGGTCATCGTTCTAGGCGGTGGTGGAGCAGGAAGTGCTTGTGGTGGTGGAGGAATCATTTGTAGACCTGTGGTACCATAAGTTGGACTTGATGATCCTTATGTTTCTCATCCAATTGGAGATATTCCATGATTCTATGTGGTAAAGGAGGATGCATAGAATCACTATTGTTGGAAGAGACTGTGAAGATCATTTTTCCAGTGGTGGTGGAGGAGGCGTTGGTGGTAGTGGTGCGGGAGTAATTATTTTTAGACCTGTGGTACCATGAGTTGGAATTGGTGATCCTTCTGGTCCCATACAACTGGGAATATTTCATGATTCTATGTGCTGGGGGAGGATACATAGAATCACTATTGTTGGAAGAGACTGTGAAGATCATTGTTCTAGCGGTGGTGGAGGAGGAATTGCTTGTGGTGTTCGAGAAAATATTTTTAGACCAGTGGTACCATGAGTTGGACTTCATGATCCTTATGGGTCCCTTCCAAATGGTGATTTTGCATGATTCTGTGTGGTGGAGGAGGATACATGGAATACTTATTGTTGGAAGAGACCTTCAAGGTCATCGCTCTCGTCGGTGTTGGAGGAGGAGGTGCCTGTGGTGGTGGAGGAATTATTTTTAGACCAGTGGTACCATGAGTTGGACTTGATAATCCTTATGTATTCCGTCCAAGTGGGGATATTCCATGATTCTGAGCAGTGGACGAGGATACATAGAATCATTATTGTTGGAAGAGACCTTCAAGGTCATTGTTCTACTTTTTGGAGGTGGAGGAGGCAGTCATGGAGGAAGTGGTGGTGGTGGTGGTGGAGGAATTATTTTTAGACCTGTGGTACCATGAGTTGGACTTGGTGTTCCTTATATGTCCCTTCCAACTGGGGATATTCCATGATTCTGTGCGGTGTAGGAGGATGCAGAGAATCATTATTATTGGAAAAGAACTTGAAGGACTTCGTTCTCGGCGGTGGTGGAGGAGGAGTTGATGGAGGTTGTGGAGGAATAATGTTTGAAGCTGTGGTACCATGAGTTGGACTTGATAATCCTTATGTGTTCCGTCCAACTGGGGATATTCCATGATTCTATGTGTTAAAGGAGGATACATGGAATCATTATTGTTGGAAGAGATTTTAAAGATTGTTGTTCTAGCGGTGGTGGAGGAGGCGGCGGTGGTGGTCATGGAGGAGGAATTATTTTTAGACCTGTGGTACCATGAGTCGGACTTAGTGATCCTTATATGTACCTTCCAACTGGGGATATTACACGATTCTATGAGGTGGAGGTGGATACATAGAATCATTATTGTTGGAAGAGACTTTAAATCTCATTGTGCTAGCGGTGGTGGAGGAGGCGGTGGTGGTGGTCGAGAAATTATTTTTAGATCTGGTACCATGAGTTGGACTTGCTGTTCCTTATATGTCCCTTCCAACTGGGGTTATTCCATGATTCTATGTGGTGGAGGAGGATACATAGAATAGAATCACTATTGTTGGAAGAGTCCTTCAATGTCATCCTTTTAGACGGTGTTGGAGGAGTAGGTGGTGCTTTTGGTGGAGGAATCATTTTTAGACCTGTGGTACCATAAGTTGGACTTGATGATCCTTATGTTTCTCATCCAATTGGGGATTTTCCATGATTCTATGTGGTGGAGGAGGATACATAGAATCACTATTGTTGGAAGAGACTTTAAACATCATTGTTCTAGTGGTGGTGGAGGAGGCGGTGGTGGTTGTGGTGGAGGAGGAATTATTTTTAGACCTGTGGTACCACGAGTTGGAATTGGTCATCCTTATGGGTCCCATCCAACTGGGGATATTCCATGATTCTATGTGGTGGAGGAGGATTCATTGAATCCTTATTGTTGGAAGAGACTTTAAAGATCATCGTCCTAGCCGGTGGTGGAGGAGGAGTTCATGGAGGTTGTGGAGGAATTAGTTTTAAAGCTCTGGTACCATGAGTTGTACTTGATAATCCTTATGTGTACCTTTCAACTGGGATTATTCCTTGAGTCTATGTGGTGGAGGAGGATACCTAGAATCGTTATTGTTGGAAGAGACTGTGAAGATCATTTTTCTAGCAGTGACGGAGGAGGCAGTGGTGGTGGTGTTGGATGAGGAATAATTTTTAGACCTATGGTGCCATGATTTGGACTTGATGATCCTTTTATGTCCCTTCCAACTGTGGATATTCCATGATTCTGTGCGGTGGAGGAAGATGCATAGAATCATTATTATTGGAAAAGACCTTGAAGGAATTCCTTCTAGGTGGTGATGGAGGAGATGTTGAAGGAAGTTGTTGAGGAATAATTTTTAAAGCTGTGGTACCATGAGTTGGACTTGATAATCCTTATGTGTTCCGTCCGAATGAGGATATTCCGTGATTCTATGTGGTAAAGGAGGATACTTAGAATCATTATGGTTGGAAGAGACCTTCAAGGTCATTGTTCTAGTTTTTGGTGGTGGAGGAGGCGGTGGTGGAGGAGGCGGTGGTTGTGGTGGTGGAGGAATTATTTTTAGACCTGTGGTACCATGAGTTGGACTTAGTGATCCTTATATGTCCGTTCCAACTGGGGATATTCCATGATTCTATGTGTTGGAGGAGAATGCATAGAATCATTATTATTTGAAAAGACCTTATAAGGTCTTTTATAAGGTTTCTTATAAGGTTTATAAGGTTTCTTATGTGTCCCTTCCAACTGGGGATATTCCATGATTCTGTGCGGAGGAGGAGGATGCATAGAATCATTATTATTAGAAAAGACCTTCAAGGACATCGTTCTAGGTGCTGGTGGAGGAGGAAGTGGTGGTGGTGGTTGTGGAGGAATTATTTTTAGACCTGTGGTACCATGAGTTGGACTTGGTGTTCCTTATATGTCCCTTCAAACTGGGGATATTCCATTTTTCTGACCAGTGGACAAGGATACATAGAATCATTATTGTTGGAAGAGACCTTCAAGGTCATAGTTCTAGTTTTTGGTGGTGGAGGAGGAATTATTTTTAGACCTGTTTTACCATAAGTTGGACTTGATAATCCTTATGGGTCCCTTCCAACTGGGGATATTCCATGATTCTATCTGTTGAAGGAGGATACATAGAATCATTATTATTGTATCTAACCTTCAATATCATCGTTCTAGGCGGTGGTGGAGGAGGCGGTGTTGGTGGTGGAGGACTACAAATGTCCATAAGGGTTTTCAATAATCCATCTTTTCAACCACAAGCAATCATGTTTTAAAATAAAAGTTTCTCAATAAGAGAAATTTATGAGGATTTAAGTGAAAATTTTGAGAAAATTATTAGGAATACCAGGACATTTTCTGTTTGGTGATCCAGCCTGTCCCCGGGGACACTAGTCTAAGAGAGAGCACAAGTGTAGATGAGTTCCCAGGGAGGAATATGTGAGAACCCCGGGATACTGCTATTCATTTGGGAACTGGTTACTTCTTTCAAGACTTGGTTGTCCAGAATCAGTAGTGAAAATGTCATGCCAAAAGGTCAGTCACTGAGAGATGGGGGGAACCAGAGCAAAGACAAAGTAGAAAACTGACATGGCAATAGTTTAGAGAAGGGAATGGTTGCAGGTGCCAATGCAAAAGAGTGTTGAGTGTTGTTTAGGTGATTTATTTTGGTTTTAGCAGACATAAAATCAGATTAAAAGGGAAAATAAGATGCACATTGTTGTTTCATAGTTGATTTTTTCTGAAGGTGCACCTCTATGGCACTACTGCTCTGACAGCAAGCCAGTTCAAGAGCTTTCTGTCCTTACCTGACCCCAACAGATCCCTCCTACCTCTGAGCAACAAATTGTTAGCATCTGTTCCTACTCTCCCTTGTTCAGCATGGGACTGGTTATTACTGGCAGCTGCACAGACAGCTGGGTGTCTGCATCTAAGAAGGCACTGGTATGAGATTGGGGGAATGTGAGGAAAAGGGTGACACTGGAAAAGGGAACCTCTTAAACTGAGTCAGAGGACTTTGTTTTGGAACCCCAGCCGCACATACTGCAAAGAAAGGAAGAAAAATGGTCCCGAAGACACCAGGTGGACTGACAGAAAAAGATGGAACAGCCCACAGCTTCTTTCAGGCCAGAAGAAGTTTTGTGCATTAATTCACCTCCACAGGAAGCTGAAATGTTCAGGTGCTAATAAAGCTGTTGGGGAGAATCCATCAGTTCAGCAGTTCACCTGCATCAGCAGGCTGCTGATGGAATCCTGCATGTTTTCCTGCATAATGCACCGAGTCTAATAAAACCCCATGCTGTTTTTACTCTTGATTTAACTTATCATTGACAAAGCCCATTTAAATAAAATCATCATGATTAGGATTCACACCTAAAACATACCTTATTAGCCTATGGCTGTGTCTGCTCTTCCAAAAAGTAAAATAAAACAGAAATAATAATAATTAAATTGTCTGGTGCCAGAAATACATGGTACTACTCTGCCACATTTCTTGTTGTATCTGTGTATGCACAGTGTTGTGCTCACCATCTTTTCCAGTAGTCCCTTATCTTGCAGAGGCTCTCAGATCAGCAGCTGTACCTATTTTTTTAGTCTAAGAGAAACTGCAGAGACCTGTGACTTCTCAGAAACCGACAAGGTCAGATGTTATTTCACACATTCATGTGAAATCATGTAAAAAGGATGCATTGGAGAATAATTTTCCCTTTGTTGGGTTGGACTTCTTTACTCACACAGGTATTTTTTACCTTCTTCTGTGTATGTGGGCTAACTCTCTAGATATTTATTTCACCTGAAATTATTACGGAGGACCTAATTCAGCCCTCATACAGCAAAACTAAAGTGTAATGAATTAATTACACCGGTATATAGACTTTTGTCTAGGCTCTTTCAGAAATGTATCTTTTTGATGAGCGGTAGCAATCAATCTGTATTGCACCGCTTTCTGTAGAGTATCAGCTACCTTGTGGCGTTGTCCCCCGTGTGGCCTTTTCCAGTGTTGCACAGATCCACCTCCTGTAAAGGGAAATTTAACATTCAGCCAGAGGAAGACCAGAAATGAAAAATCAAAGTTGTCTGTAAAATGAAAAATTGCCTTGGATCAAGATAATTTTATTTCCTTTCTACTTTTATTTCTACCTATTTTTGTAATTCTATTTACGTTTAAGAAATGCTTAATTATCCTGAATAAAAAATATTAATATTTTGACAATAATCTCTAAATAAAACCGGAAAGGTTCAGTCTTTGCAAAGACTGAACTTTGCAAAGACTTTCCTTGTCTTCCCAAAATGAAATTTCAAGTAACTTGACATTTTTTCCTGGACCAATATATTTTCAGCTATATAACTCTTTTCAGCTGTAAACTTTCCCAACAGAATTTTTCTAATAATTAAATACTTGCCACCAAAGCTCATACTACTTGTTACCTTCTGCAGCACTATATGGTCATCAACTCCAATTTTGTCTCAGCCTCTTTCACCTTCTCATCATGTGAATCTCCAGATCTTAAACTACCTGCAATAAATAGAGCCCTGGTAATACTACATAAAGATTAGACCCAGATCCCTACAACAGATTGCATGCCTATTCTTATTCAAGGGCATCAATAGCATAATATCATCTTAAATCAAGATTTTACCACCAAAGTTGTTGTCTCAGCTAGGATTTGTGGTTGGTTTCAAAATGACCAAGTTTAGATTACCATACTGATTTCAACAGATAATGGAAAAGCAGGACTAGGGTGGAGTGTATTTGATATCTCAAGTCATTTTAATAGCATGGGAAAAAAATTAATACATTCTTGGCTTGCTTGGTGAATTTGGATCCCTTTTCCTCCCTTTACTACAGTTACGACTGCAACAGCAAAGTGCAATCTCTGAAAGTGTGGGCACTTATCTATCTATATCTATATCAAAAAGTGGTGTAAATACTGGCTTTTCTGATCTCAGAATTGCATACAGGGTTGACAAGTCAGCAATAACAAGGGTTATAAACCAAACCAAACCACCACCAACAAAAAATTAAATAGGAAGGGGCTCAATGTGAATTCTTTATAATACTGCATTGGGCTGTAGAACTTAGTCTAAGTTTCTCTGTCAAACGTTTATCTACTAGAATTATTAAGTAAATAACATTCACTAAAGAATCATATACAAGATTTAGATCAAGCAATGCTACCAAAGCCAAATGAAAACATAAAAATATGCCCTTGAACATAAATGCCCATTTCAACTGTAAATCTCACCTTTTCCCTTAAAAACAAACAACATGAAGAGTTTTCCTGAAAGGACGGGGCCCTTAAAAACAAATATATATATATATATATATATATATTTTAATTGTAATAATATAGATGACAGGAGAGTGAAAGCCCAGTGTTGGATGTTACATATTGCTATCATGGTGAGTAACCATGATAGCAGTAATAACCAAATTTAAAGAGGTTTTTGTCAGGCATAGAGGTCAGAATTTAAATGCCCAGGAGCCACTTTATGATGCAATAGTCCCATCCAACCATAATGCACGTACCTTGCAGCCTCTGTTCAATTAGACCCCATTTTGATGGGACAACACCATGCTAAGAAACTGCGAAGAAAGAGATTTCAGCTCTAGAAACCCAGAGGCCATCCTTAGGAGTGGGGAAACTGAATGTCGTTGTTTTTTGTTTGGGGGAGGGGTGGTGGTGGTGGTGCTCACACATCTGCCAGTAGGTGAAAATGAGCAGGAATTTGATGTACACGTACCCATAGTGGCCTCCTGCCCAATGATTGCATTAGGTGGTCAACTGGGAAATATACAAGAGAAAGCAGTTTTAATTACCCATATCATTAAGATACAAAATTAAAAAAAGAAAGTGTTCCTGCCCCACCCTGCACTGTGAACCAACAACACTGCAGGTAATACTTCTGTAAAACCAACCACTGCAAAACTCAGCTCAGTACACTCCTTCCTGCTATAGGGATTAAACACTTGAGAACAGACTGTTACATTGTTTTCTAGTTACATAGTATATATTTCTACTTATAGTAATATGTATCATAGCAAAATTGATATTTATTTTGAGACATTTAATTATAAATAATTGTATTTAAGAAATTCAAAAAAAGGCCTTCAACTTTTCCAATTATTACAAGCAGAGGCTTTCTACAGAAGCAAGAAGAAATATGAGAAAATACATTACTATGAGGAAATGTTTTGGCTGGAATTACTACTTACATGATAGGTATATCACCACAGTGACCTATCTCCCATATAGTCATTTGAAGTTTCATAACCCTCGTTCAGATTAAATATGAATTAGCTGATTCATTTTTACAATGAATTGCACTGTAAACAACTGTAAAGAACACATTTAATACTATGACTCAATATGCAAAACACCTTCTGCTTTGTGCTACTGGTCAAAGCTTGCTAAGCCTCACATGTATCTCCAGCAAAGGCTGGTGGTGCAGCCAATAAATGGCCTCACAACTTCATAACCAGGTTTTGGACACTTACTTTTCGCCAAGACTGATGGTTGAACTGGTGAAGGGACCAGGATGATTTGTTTTCAGTAACTGCAACAAGGAGAGCACCACCAATTATATTATGTTTTAAAATAACATCCCATGCCCTCAAAAATAGAAGTCACCAAAAATTCTCTGCAAAATTTCAGTTTACATGCCCTGCACTTTTAAGGGTTTGGAAACAAGTACTGAGGAGACCATGAAAGGCCAAAAGAAAAGCAAAGACCTATTAATAGCCTTGCATGTACTATACAGCAGTCGACAAAAATATTCTGGAAACGTTCTGGGGTCTGGAACTGGAAAAAAACTTGCAACCATTGTACAGTATGGAGATCAAAAGCAATGAAAAGAAAAGGAGAGGCAATGCTGTTATCAAATCTTTAATTCCTGGGAATCCTGAGTGGTCAGTATTATGTAAAATATTTATTAAAGATGAATGCCATTCCATGAATAACTTGCATGTATTATGTAAAATGTTTATTACAGATGAATGCCATTCCATGAATAGTTTGCTTGTTGCTTTTTTTGAGTAAAAACAATGCATTTATCCATTGTAAATGAAGTTCTGTCTTCTGCCCAACAGGATGTCTTTAATACCTCAGTCTATAGCCCTTTTCATAAGTAAATTTTCTAAATAAAACACAGCTTTCATATAAACAAGTATATATATAAAACAACAACAACAATGAATGCAGCCCACTAATAGCTAAACAAGAGGGCAAGAAAATAAAATAGAGATGATAAAATGTGATAGAGAATATCTAAACCTGGCTTCTGTCTGGGAGACAACTGTGTTTACATAGGAACATGAATTAGAGCTCAGGTGTATGTCCCTCTGAGTTAAACCAACTGGCACACCACTCTTGGCATGATCCTATACTCTTTCATGCTCTCACAGGCACAAACACACCAGTTACAGTGCTGTTGCTTTGGCTCTCCCACTCCAAGTCTCTTCTCTGCATACTGCAAGATCATTAAGAAGTACCTGTGCCTACAAAGACAGGAACAAAGACCAAAGTTTTCCTAAAGGCAAATCTTCTGCCATCTTTTTTTTTTTTTTTTTCCCTCAATATTAAAAGGTAATCAAATAAGCTAGAAGATTGAGTAAGCAAGACTGAATTCTTGACACTTCTGGAGTGGCAGGAGCAACAGCACAGCATCCCTGCATACTTATTTCAAAGGACAGCAGCTGCCCATTTCCTGTTGCATATACTGGGCTAGGGTAGAATGGATCAAGAGGGAACATTTAAGCAACTGAAAAAAAAAAAAAGGCATCATCCTTAACTTTCAGAAAGTTATCTCTGCACTAGGGGACCTTTCTTGAATCTAGGTCCCATCTTCAACTGTTTCTTAGCTATATTGAAGGGTCAGAAATGTAACTTCAAAATGTGAAGACCTATCTAAATCACTAGATGGAATAAATAAATGATTTATTCCAGCATTTTCCACTTTCTGTACACAAACCCTTCTCTGTCAAGCTCTTCGTTCACCTTGCATGCACAGATTTGGAGACTACAACAGTATGCATAGATGTGTTTATATATAAATTCTATAATAATATATCACTATATCATATAATACCCAACATAGTAATATGACACTGGATAGTCTATCCAATAAGTTAATCTGTCCATTTGTTTACACACTGATTTTTATGGTTAATTAAACTGCAGTTATGCATACATAAATTCCCTTCCCCTCTAACTAAACAAACATGCTTTTTACAGAAACCACATCATCTGTGTTCCCTGGCTGTGTTGTTTCAGATTCTGACTTGCTCATCATTTTCTCCTCTTGGCTTCTGTCTTTTTGGTTTTAGTACTTCATCATTTCTATCCCTTCCTGTAGACAAACTACAAAATCATAGGAGTCAAAATGCTGGTTTTTGAAACCCCTGTTCTCACAGAAGGATATCTTATCATCACATCCTCATCTTGAGCAAAGATTAACAATATTAAAAATGAAAATATACAAGAATACAAAAAAAAAAAAAAAAAGTTACTTAGAAGCAAGAAGTCTGACATAAACTGAGAACAAGCCATCCAAAAAAGCAAGAAAAGCTCCCTAGTCAAATATTAAAGAAGCATTTCTAGTGCATGATTCACCTACTCCAAAAGTAGACTTGTGAAATATGCCAGCTGAATAACGGCCTGCCTAACAGTGTCCATTTCTCTCCAGTGACTCCAGCCTGGCCCAGAACTCAGAGGCACCCATTTTGCAGATACTGAGATGCGGGCAGATGAACCCCAGCCCTAGTCTTCACCTGGGATGCCTCAAACACAGTCCAGTTTCTGCAGAAATTGCTCCACAGACGTAGACTCGTGATAGAAAGGGAGTAGAGATCTCCCTGGTTCCTTTGTTTGCTTGCCCTCTTCCAGCCTTGTCAAAGAAAAACATTCAAGGAGAGCTGCGGTAGCAAGCTGACAGAGCTCTTACATACCAGCCCTCCCCTCCAGAACTGAGAGGTTTTGGAAGCAGTGGAAAAGGAGAATTAAAGATGTTTTCCCTACCCCATCTACCCTGTGAATACAGAGTCACTCTGCTCTGTTTCTTCTCTGCTTTTGCCTCAGCCAAAAAGACATTTCTCCTAAATTTTCTTTATGTTCATATTTCTAGATATGTTCAGAATGACCCAGAAGCTTCAAAATCAGAAGAGAGTTCAAAAGCCCTATTTGATCTTTATTAAAACACATATTTTCATATTTAGTGATTGATATCATTATATATTTTTTACAGACTCATTGTTTTTTCTGTAGTTTCTTGAGAAAATAAGGCCTCTTTTATCACACTGCCAGTCCCTGATTACTCAATTAGAAACAAATCGACTCATTTAAAAAACATAACAAACATGCAGAGGAATCAAAGATGAGCATGTTTCTGTAGCTGGCTACAGCAGAAAGCTCATGCTCGTATCCCTGTGGGAGGATGAGCAATGAGAGGCTGGCCCTTACACATTTTGTTTGACAGCTTCTGTGATATCTTGTCCAGGGAACAGCTCAAAATATTTGGTGCAGGGACACCAAATCTACTGGGAACATGGGAGGAATGTAAAGATGGTTTGGGGGAACAGGTAATGCTAATATGCCTCTTTTATTACAGCAGTAGGCTGAAACTAAAAACCAAGAGAGAATGTGCTGCTTTTATAATAAATATCAATGGCAATATTAGCCACAATGAGCTAACTATATTCTTTTGGTGGCGTTGGTTGAGACTCTAAGGATGTGGTTCTGTACACAGCCCATGAGCAGGTTGCCCAGTGGAGCAGCTGATGCAAGGACTGCCCAGAGCCAGCCGTGGGGCTGAATAACCTGAGTGCAGTCTGGCACCTGCTGCCTCTGAAAGGATGGTGAGAGCATCTAAGGAGAGAGACAGTGACTTCCCACAACCTGGGAACCCAGGACAAGAACGAGAGAGCTAGGACGCCCACCTCCTGGCAGGGCTGGGGCATAACTGGAGCAAGTTACCAACATGTTGATTCCTGCACCAGCGTGGCTCGGGGACCTGGCAGCCGTGCCAGCAGTACCTGGCCCTGCTGGGACCCCTGTGGCCCTGTGGCCCCCAGAGACACTGCTGAGACTGTGCAGGGGGCAGCAAACAGCCTGGCTGGTCCGGGCACAGGAGAGCATCTGCAGCAATAAGAGATGTTGAAAACACCCTCAGAGGAGAGTGGAGCCAGGTTTGTTTAGTCTGAAGAAGGGAAGGCTGGAAGTAACACAGGACATGATAATGCAGTTCCAGTATATGAGGGGCTGCTGTGAAGGATGGCAGAGATTGTGTTGCTGGAAGGACAAAGATAGGATCTAATCAGGTTAGCTTTCAGGGGAGAAAAGAAAGGGAAAAAAAAAAAAAAAAAAAAAAGGCTCTATATTGCAAAAACTTTCTCTGAGTAATGCAGCACTGGAATGGATTACCTAAGGAGGTTGTGAAACTAGCTTCGCCGGAAGTTAAAAGAAATTACGCAAATGTCACCATGCTCTACCAGCAGAGGACAGCCTACCACACTGTTCCTGAGCCTCTGCAAATTAAAGGGCCATCTAACCTTTCCAACCCCACCCGTGTAGCCCCCAGAACAAATAAACAGAAAACAAAAACAAAACAAACAAACAAAAAAAAACAGCAAACAGCATCCATACATATCATTAGGATCATTAAATATCTGGGTAATAATAAAAAAAAAAAAAAAAAAGTTTAGCATTTAGGTAAAATACTAGTTTTACAAAGCTTAATTTCAGTAATTTCAGTAGTATGAATAAAAACATATTGTTAAGAATAAAAAAAAAAAGAAAGAGAGCAAGAAATTGCCTTGCAGTTCTTGAGCATGTAAATGCTGGCAAGATTTTTCAGCTCCATTTATTATACAGGACATCTTAATAGCAATACAAATAAATAAAATACACAGAGAAGTGTTAAGGAGGTTTTCTTGAGCTGCTACCTCAGTATCTATCTTGAAACATCTAACCAGATGCTGAGTTTAGTCTGGCCTTTCACCACCAAATGTTCCCAATAACTCCAATAAGCTTGGCCAGCCAACTTGCTAATACTGATGATACAATTGGTTAGGGCTATATGCTGACTGGGGAGGCTTCGGGCAGTCCCTGGCTGATGATGCTAGGAGGTGTTTCTTTGTCTATCTTATACAAATATAAGCTACCCCTACACTGCCAAATCATTACTTCTGATGGGAAATAGGCTTTGTACATGTCTGTTGGCACACAGCATAAAAAGTCCTCTGGGACATGGGAATTCTGGGGAGTGTGGTGTGGATTGCACTACAAGGCTCCATTCACCAGCACTGTCCATGCTTAACCACAGATTATAAGCCTTTCTGAGTCTGAGATAACTCTGTGGGCAACCATTCTGGTGCATCTGCAGCCATATCAAAAACTTCTGGCTCCACCAGGGCACATCAGCTTGGGCTCTTCCAGACTCAGGATGACTCTGAAATAGTCTAGATATATTCCTGCTCATAATCCCTATCAGGACAAGATGGGCCTTCTCAGAGTCAGCTCTGGTACCTCTGCACATCAGGGACAGAGCATCCACAGACTGGATAAGCTACTTAGAGGCATTAGAGGATTGACCATATCAAGCACTGAAAGAGAACTTTGAATGTGCAAAGCCACATACAGATAATATCTAATGAGGACATCATACCTTTGCAAAAGAGACTGGGAAGTAAGATTTATTATTTTGATTTATGATGAAAATACATGCCTAGAGAAGGGCAAGCACACTCATCTACCATTCTGTAGGTGTGGGGCCAGTTCTTAGCTTTGCTTTCCAGGCCTGATAGGCTACTTTGTGCAAGTCTCTTCATTCACCACCTTCTTCCCCATCTCAGTTTTCCCCACTGTGCATGTATCTGGTACTAAGAAGCACTCTATAAAACAGAAAAATTATGATGAAGGCTATAAAACGTGGGAGATGGTGGCAGATGGAATGCCAGCCTGCAAGCTCTTTGCTTGCTTCTGTCAGTCTTTGAGCCCAGAACCCCTCAGCTGAAGGACTGATTCATGGCTTTCACGCTTATAAATGCTGTTCTCCATGTGGTGTTTGGGGAAGGAATTGTATCTAATGTTTTTTGGTAGTGGTGGGTTTTTGGCCTCTGTTCCAGCTGATGATGAAGTTACCCCAAATGACTATAAGGAGAACTATCATCTAAGAATTTGTATGAAAATTAACACATTTTAACCTTTACATTCACCGACAGGGAAACCAGATGGGACAAAAAACCCTTAGAAGCTGTGCCTTTTTTGGTGGGAATTCTGACCTGACTTAACATCAGCTGGCTCAAGCTGGAGAGAAGCCCTACTTCTGTGCTCCCTGTGGGAAGAGCTGGAGCCAGGATTCATCACTCACTCAGCATCACCTAACACACTTCAGCAAGAAATCAACAGTTGAACAGAGCATGGTCACTGCAAGTCCTGCAGGGCAGGCCTTGACTGCACCAGAGATGGGATAAAGGGAAAGATATCCAAGCAGCTCTGGGGGATCTTGCAGGGAATATGAGGCACAACCCCAAACACTACTGACAACAATCTAGTATTGCTTCACTATAGTGGGGTAACAATGGCTGGAGGTTGAGTGTCTTACTAAGATGATGGGCTTTGAGAGATCATTTTGGTTTTGTGAGAATCACTAATGACAGAGGAGGAGATTCAAGAAATGGAGAACCTTTATGTATTGAGAGAGAAAAAGAGGTAAAAAAGCAGATAGTTGTGTGGAGTCAGAACCACAAAGCAGGGTGTCAGCCATATTGAGATCTCTGGGTATTAAGAGAGTATCTGGGCACTGGATTGACATTTAACTTGGTTGTCTGGAGCACCTGTCCAAAATAGAAAGAAGGCAACTTTATCCTTGTTCTGTTCTGAGGAAGCATGACATATTCTGGAATTATTATAAATCATTGTTTGCACTATATTAGTCATTGTAAGCTGTAGCTGTGAAATACTTCAAATCCAAGACCATGCAAGACCTTACACAGTTTGTTTACCTCACCTTTTGTCCCTTGACAGAAATAAAGTATTTAGATCTCTTATTCACCAACTAGCCATTGTAACAAGCTAACCTTTGAATAACTTTTGTCTTAATTTCTTTTTGCTCTGTGATGGTTTGGGAACTGCAATTCATCCATCCCAGGTGATGTTACAACTTCAGAAGAGACTCTTCACTGAGATAAATGCATGACAAGCACAGGACACAGATGTGATCTCTACCAGTTTACAATCTAAGCTTTGAATGTAATGTACCAAGGTTTTTTTTTGTTTGTTTGTTTGTTGTTTTTTTCCCCCTAAGGTAGAAAAAACACTTTTTTTTATAAGTTCATTTGGCTTTTATGTTTTATTTGCAGTATTATTCTTGTGCCACTCTTAATTAAATGCAAAGAAAACTAAAAATATCACACAGTGAGAATCACATAAAGGCCCTTTTTGTGAGTTAAGGACAAAAGCTCGCTTCATGAAAACTGTGCCTTTGCTTATATAAAACAATCCCACTTCAGTCTGCCTTCCCATCAATAGCATCATAGCTCCAGACAAATGATACTTACCCACCACTGTGTGGATGGTTGTATTTCTCTGAAAGCTCATTTGAGAGCTCTACTTTGAGAGCTCTACCTTGACAACTCACCAACTACTATTCTGTAACACCCATCATATGGGAAAGGTTTCATTTTCCATACTGAGGTATTCGGGTGAGAGGCACTGGGAATCCTCTGGTAGTATAAAATGCTAGGCTAGAGATAAAGCTAGAAGAAGGAACATAAAGGAATTAATGTACTATATCCTTATCAAGCATCACCTTTGATTGCTCTAATGCTGGAACAGTCATGGCTCAAAATAATGTATTTATCTAGCAGAACTTAAGGACTTCCCCCATCCTTCTCTTAAAACTAATTGTCAAAACACTGGTCCTGGGAGATTTAGGACTGGTAATACTGTGGACAAGTACATCTTACTCTCTATAAGGGACTGACTTTCATTAGGAGCTTGAGTTGGATGAAATCTGTGGACTAGGCTAGAAGCTGGTAAAATAGGAGATGATGTGTTGCCTGAACTGGCTTCTAAAAAATTGTCCCTGGCAACTTTAAGGATGATAGTATGTTGGGCCAACATTGTGGAGTGATTTCAGTAAAATGCTCAGACTTTTCTATCACTAAACATGTGGGCTATTAAAGGATTAATATTAAATCTGGGGCCTTTCAGGAAAGCCAGCATGGGTAGCATAGCTGGGTTTTGGTCTTATGCTACCATGAGCCAGAAGAAAATATATATTTTCAAGGCCTAACAAGGCCACTGATATTAAGGATCAAACACTGTGTGAGAGCTGGGTTAGAGCAAGGGTTTGGTCCCACAGAAGGTGTCTGTGACTGGCACTGTGCTCTCAAGGTAGATCCCACCAAGTTATGTTAGGCTGGGCCAACACAGTGCACATGTTTTGGATAAGTATAGCATTAATCTCATTCCAGTGTTTGGAGCAGGGCGAGGATTCATCAATGTATGATGAGGACTGGATGCTGAGGATGGCAGGACAGGGTGGGAGACAAATGGCCAACCTTGGCCCTACTTTGGTAGGGTAAGTGAGGAAGAAGGATCAGGCAAAGACCAGGGGAGAATTTCTTTTCTTCTTGTCAGGAATAATAGAGATAAACCATTGTGCTACAGGAGAGGGAATTCCAGGCAGTAGGATTTGCTTCCTCTGCCCAACAACCTCTCTTAAAGACAGTTTATTTAGGCTAAACCTAATCATCCTATCCACACACACAGAGCAAGCAGCCAGTCTGTAGCCCCACACATCTTGCTGCTGATGTGAAGCAGCATGACTCATGTGCACCCAGCTGAACAAGAGGTTCTCAGTTTCTTCTCTGGCTAAAATCATGGAGCCTTTATTTTTAAAAAGCTGAAACTATAATAAAATGGTAGGTCTTTCTTGACACTTTCACAGAAAGCCTTAATAGTAATGTAGTGCAACTGCTTGCTCAAACCTAACACAAAACATCTGCAGTGGCTAAGGAGGAAAAAAATTTAAACCTGCTTCATCAGTATATGGGAGCATGTCTGAAAGTATGATTATTTGTGTTAATGCTACCTCACCTGATTGCAGGGAGAAGACAGCATCAGGAACAGCTTCCCAACAGAGGGCACTATGTCATTACATATAGAAGCTGAGAGGTCACTCTAGGACTGCCTCTCATGCGAAGACACAGAGTGGGGAGGAAGGCATATTTCAGCTTTGTTTGTCCTCCTTCGTAAAAGCTAAGCTTGTGAAAATTCACGTGTTTACATCATTAAAAACTACACTATTGTGCATAATTATATGCACCCAAAAAAAGCCAAACCAAAAGCTTCAAGCCCTTCATCCATTTCTGAATTCTGAATTTCTATAATTTTAAGTGCTTGTTTTTACAGCCATTCAAGATTCTCTTAATACAAGTCAGGGACTTCTGTGTGCAATTCTTTAACTGGTAATCATCTTTATAGATGCATGGGACAGGTTAATTTGTTTGTGGGCTGGATTTTGTGTCTAGCCAATGGCAGGAAAGAAAGCAAAGGACTGGTCTGAGCAGCTAGCAGCACTGACTTACACCACAAGCAACAACACTTAGATGGGCATTATTGCATGAGGATACGAGCTGGGAAGAAGCATCTTCTTAGCACTGTGGTTTCTGAGTGAACAAGAATGGGCAAATGGATTATTTGTTAGCATCCATTTTACAGAGGACCTGGAGTGTTACAGACATGCATCTAATAAGTTACTGCCTCAAACACCCATTTATATAAGAAAAGTACGGACAAAGACTCTGAGAAAGTTTTTGTGTTGGCAGCGGAGAGAAAGTTCTCAAGAGCCCCAGCAGTCTTCTGCTGGGCTACTGAAAGGATCCTAAGGGAAGGAAAGGAAAAAAATGGCTGTGATTGTGGACCTCTCTGATTAGGATTTTTTTTTTTTTTAACTTCCCAGGAAATAAGGAAAACACTAGTGTGTGAGGTCCAGGTAAAGGCCAAGGTCATTAGAGGATGTGATCCAGCACTTAAACCTACATGTGTAGGTGAGAGAGAGAGAGAGGTGTGTATTGTGTGGGCTGGGAAGCAATTTACTTCTCCAAGACATAGCAGTAGGACCCTGATTCATGTCTGTACAGGGATGCAGCTGGGTCTAATTCAAGCAGCCACCTGTACAGCTGTCCTCCCTGTCCCTGTCCTGCCACCACACAGGCAGGGTGGCTGGACATGACATGGTAAATTCCAGTTTGCTCGTTAGCTGATAGGCCTGCTAGCAAAAATTTCTGCAGACCCTCTCCATTCCAGACAGTCTGCAGTAGGATATAATTCTTAAATCAAGGATCAAGAGCCCTGCAGAAGCAATGAGAAGCATCAAGTGCTATAAAGTATTGAGTCTACGAATTACAGCCAGATAGTCTGATGGATGAAGCTCCAGAAGAAAATGAGCACATAAAAGCAAAGCTATCAGGAAATTAGTCTCCAGTTCAGGAGAAGCAACACTCAGGATTGGGCTGGATTCCATTCAGACTCCTACAGGGACATTACCACAGCCTCACTGCCTGGGCGAGGCTTTATGATATCCTTACGACTTTTCCCCACACATCTCATTCCTGCATCTCTGCTGCAGCCTCACACCATTAACAGCAACACTGCTATAGATCTTTGAAGGCGGTATCTAAGATCAGCTAAGGATCTGGGGGGAAAAGATGGCTTTTTGCATTCCTCCTGCATTTCAGAATCACAAATGAAGAAGAAATGAAGAGCGCAGCAGGAAACCCAGGGCTAGACCTTTGGCCTACCCAAACTTCCCTGGGAACTGCACTGTAGTATTTCAGATGCCTGACAAGGACAAGCAATAATCAGAGAATCCTTTGCTTGTAGTGAGCCAATGAGGAGAAAGATTTCCTCAAAACTGTAACTGAGCTAGAAATTGCCTATGTCATTTGGCATAAAGGAACAGTTGTTTGAAAATGTTTGCATAACTAGCTTTTGTTAAGCTTTTCAAAATTTGTTTATGCTATTCCTGGATAGTAAGACCAATGCTGTGCACTCTAAATTCCCAGGAATTCACACTTTTGACGATGGAGTAGAGGTAATCCTATAAAATGCTTTCCTATCTTTCTCCTTGTCTGACTCCCTGTTACCCAACAGAGAAATTTTGTCTCCATAATGCATTTCTGTCCTTTTAGAGGCCTCTTAGTAATATGTGGCACTGTTTTTAACCTGTTTTTGCTTTTGGGATCCTTGTTTACAGATACTGCCTTGTATTTCTTAGTTACCTTTTGTGGACCATGGGCTACCATGGGCTTTTCAGGTAGCCCATGGACATCCTGATGTACATGGACAACAGAAATGACTGCAATAATCTTACTTATTGGAAGACACCTATACTGATATTTAGTGTGAAGTGCCAGAGAATACCCTCTTTGCTGTTCTTGGTCATAAACCATCTTTTCCTTGCACTGGTTGCAGGTTTACATTCTGGAATATATATATATATATATATATATATATATATATACACATGTATCAAATACTTGTTAGTTACCTATGGGAATACTTCCATATAGGTTTCCATATATTAGTCAGGTAGGAACATGGCTTGAAAAGCAATACTCCATGGAAAGCAGTGTGATGCAATATTGAACTAGGTACATCATGTGTAATTTTTGTAATGTTAGCTCAGGAAAATCTTCATAAAAATTTAAAAGCTCACTACTGTTTCACTGGAAATGAAGCCACTAAGTTGCCAAACACTACTGGAAAACAGGAAACAGTTGGCTTTGATGACAGTATATATCATCAAAGGCTGTGTAATTGCTTCAGAGAACATATAGGTATAGTTCCCTTTTTATTTCCCCAATATTTACTTAAAGATATTCTTGCGTGTTCAAGTCCATATTTTATTTATCTGGAATAAAAAGATGTTTACCTGAATTAAACTAAACTTTAAGCTACTCCTTTCTGTCTTTTAAAATGTTACATAAGAAAAGAAATGCAAAGTTTTAGGCTACACTTTGCTGTAGCTAATCATAGGAAATCTTATGTAGGAGATATGTTGCAGGGATTATTTTTTTTAAACATACTGTTATGAACTTCACAGTGGCTTGGCATGTTCTCTGCTCAACTGACAATATTTGCATAGTGACCACTGATGCTAATTTGCTTGGTTTTACTACTAGAGGCTGGCCATTCCTAGCTCCAATTCAAGCAAAATCAGGAAAAGTCAAGGAAACCAGCATTTGTACATATGAAGGCAACACACAAGCATGAGCCCTGACATGAGAAGTCATTTTCCTTGACACTCATCTGGATTGCAGCTGCAAGAGCTGCAGCTATCATTGTGATCAGGAAAGCTCCTCAACCTCCACCAGGCCCCAGTCCATTTGCAAAAAGCAAAAACAACCTTTTTGCCTTTTAAAGCAGGCAGTAGCTTATAATCAAGGGAATTGCTGGGCAACATCAGGGCTAAATGGATGTACCTAAATAAAAATACATTTTTGCCAGTTTATGTGGCTGACACACATGGAGACTCCAGCTGAGCCCTTACCCTCATGCCTCTAATAGTAGACTTTGTCTCTGATGGTGAATCTGAAGACTTGTCTATCTGTTTCTTGGCAGCACCTGTAAGAAAGTGGGTTTTAGCAAGTAATCCATTTAGGGCAATAGCCTAGTTTGCACATCAGACACAAATATTATAATGCTATAAATGCTACTATAAAAGTAAGTAACAAAATCAAAGCTCAAAATACTGTTCCTTCCTATCTGCTGTCACAAAGGGAAATCAGAGTATGATACACACCTAAATCTGAACTGGGGAGGCTCAAACCTGTATTTCTGAGAGATGATTTACATACAGAAACAGCTTAATATTCCATTGCATTCTTTCTGCCGAGTGAATCCAAAAGAATAGCTACAGAAATCTAGATATAATCCCTGTCAATATAAATAAGGCTGTATTCGAGATAAAAAAGCTGAATGAACTGTACAAATCTGAACATTTTATTCCCTTTTACTCCAGCATTTGCTCTAGCTCAGTAATGTGCTAGCACCTACAGAAATAGTAAGAGCATGGGACCTGTGGCACCAAAGCTGAGCTGAGGTCTGGAAGACTGCATTTCTCACAGTGTGCTGGAGAGGGGTCTATGGAAATAAACTGCACAGGATGGATGCTAGGACTCTGCTAACCAGAGAGCAAACAACAACTAAGGAGCAGGAGGAAATGTGGCTATTTTTTTCTTCCTGGAGTAAAATGAATGTGCTGGGTACTCAGGTGGTGCAGTCCAGCATATGGAGGACTGAAATGGGAGATGATGCTTCTCAATCCACCCGGCCCGTTTCTCTTTTATACTCTCTGTCCTGTTTCCCACTAATGCTGGCTCTCAACTTTCACCACAGAGCACATCAGCTATGGCTCTACTTGCCAAAAATGTTGAATCACTGTATCTCATCCTCCTACAGATGAAAGATTGTTCCCAGCATGTGGCAGGACCTCTCCTGCTCACACTGTGTGGTGTTCCAGATAAGCAGATATTCTAAACAAACAAAACCCCTTTCTTTTACCATGAAAGTGGTTAAACTGGCACAGGTTGCCCAGAGAAGTTGTGGAGTCTCCACCCCTGGAGATATTTAAAACCCTACTGGACACAGTTGTGGCTACTGTGGCACAGCAGCCTATTCCAGTTGACCCTGCTCTGAGTGGGGTAGATGATCTCCAGAGGTGTCTTCCAATCCCAGTGATTCTGTGAGTCTGCAGCATACCTATCACCCACTGACCTTTCCTCCATGCCACTAAGGGAGGAAGTACCTTAATGGCATTTCAGCAATTTTCATGGGTCCACATGGTATCACTCACTGACCTTTCCTCCATGCCACTAAGGGAAGAAGTACCTTAATGGCATTTCAGCAATTTTCATGGGTCCACATGGAAGTTAGGAGCCCAGTTCCCACGGAGTTAGGGAAGAAAAGCTGGCCCATAGAAGGACATAAATACTGTGATATTGAGAGCTGCATGTTATGACTTTGAGGCACTTCTCCCCACTAGGTAATCCAAAACTTAGACACTCAAATTTCCAGTGCAATGGGCAGGGAAAGCAAGGTACCTCAGGATATGATTCACAAAAGCAAATAAGAAAAGTGCCTCTGAAGCTGCTGGAGGTGCCAAGAAGAAGGGTAAAGGTTAAGCCATTCCTAAACAATACATAATCCTTTTCTAGAAGACAGAGGTGCCATTTCCCATCCAGCATTCCCAGTTCCAGCTCACTGCCAGCTGCTAGGAGCTTATAAATGCAGTGGGAAGAAGCATCACCTGTTTATGTAATGGCCCAGAGTTTTGCACACCAACCCATGAAACACCTGATGCAGAGCTGATTTCCCTCTTGACTTCTGGGAATTTGAAGCATCCATTTCCTCCCAGCTGACTTCAAATGCAGTGGTATGGAATAGGTGTATCAACTGCAGAAGCTGTTCCACTATGATAAAATTATTCATCCATACAAGCAAAGGAAAGCATTAGCTGAATCAGAAAGCAGTAGCTAGCACAAATACAATTTTGTCGCTGGCTGAGTAGGGTTTTGAGCATGCCACTTGTGGGGGCAGTTTTCCTGCCTGGGAGATCCCACATAAGGAAGGGAGAGTTGAGGAATGCCCAGGTGTGGGCTACAGGGTTTCTCCAGTTCCACGTCAAGCTCCTCCTCTTTTGCTCCAGAGTGTCCAGGTGGGTACACATCAGCAGCCTCATGAAATTATTAGGAAAAAAGATTCAGGTAGGAGATGGCACTGGATATCTACAGAAGGAGACAGAAAAGGTAATATAGGTAATTCCTTCCTCACTCACTTGTCTAGCGTAATCCTTTGCTCCCTCTGCATCCATTGCAAAAAAAGATCTAAACTGCATTTAAAAGAGTTCTCACTAAATCCTGTACCCCTTTAAGCAAATCCAGGTATCTGTGCAGCAAGTAATAAAACTAGGGCAGTGGAGAATCAAGCAACTTACTCTATTTTGTCATGGAATGAAAAACCCACGTTTTCCAAATTTGCCCCTTCTTTTATGATCACAACAATCAGCTGTTTCAGGGCACAGAGTAAAGAAAGGCTGAAATTAGTGCTGTTTCACTTTGTCCTGCTACTCCCAAACTCACAATGTTTTGTACCTAGTTGTCCTCCCCTTTTCTTCTGCTTTTATTTATATCTTTTCTCTGCTGGCCTCTGTCCTACTCTGCCAAGTCAGGGAAACCTCCCTACAGACTGTCTGTCCCTATGGCTACAGTCAAGCTGGCAGACAGGGAAAGAACTTCTTTTACTGGGAACTGATATGCTGTCCCCTTCCAGTACACAGCTGAACACAACAACCAGAGAAAGTCTTTACACAGCCGGGGTTTCTCGGGGTATTTACCTGTGTACCTGGGAGGACAGGATGCCTGAGAATGGTTGCTGTGGATCCTGACTTCTGGTAGCAGTCTGAGAGTTTTTCCACACAAATTCTGCACATTTTCCTCTGAATTCCGCTGTTTAAGTCACTTACCTTAATCTGACAATCCAGGACACGATGTCGGGATCTCTGAGGTCTGAACCCTGCCCCACGCTGCGAGGACGCCTCTTCTGGTACCCGGTGCTGTCCTTAAAACCCTGGCTGCCTGCTGGGGGTGGGGAGCGGAAGGGTTCCGGCGTGCAAAAATAAAGACTGGAAGAGGGAAGAGAAGAGACGCGGGTAATGAAGATGTGTTTGGGGAGGGAAAAAAAAAAAAAAAAAAAGCACAAACAACTAGTCCCTATTTCTGGAGCCGGTCGGGGAGACGGATCCCGGGGCCAGGTCTACCCGCTGTGCCGCCGCCCGGGAGGGCGTGAGGCGCCTTCTCCCCCCGGAGCCCGTGGCGGAGCGCAGCCCCAGCGCAGCCTCGCCGCCGAGCTGGCTCCGGCGGCTCTGCCCGCGGCCGGCCCGGCCCCGCACGCCAATCAGGGCGGCCCGCCTGCCTTCCTGTAGGTGTGCCCGGCTCACCTGCGGGCCGCCACATACCTGCGGGCCCGGGGCGAGCAGCGACGCCTCGGCCCGGGCAGCGGGGGGCAGCGACACCGGCGGCGCCGGGGGAGCCGGGGGGGGGGCGCGGTGCTGCTGGCCCCGGCCCGGCCATGTGAGGCCGGCGCAGGTAAGGGCGCTGCGGGCGGCCCCCGGGAAGCCGCGGGGCCCGGCCCGGCCCGGCCCGGCTCGGCTCGTCCCGGGGCCTGGCGGCGGCTCCCGGGCGGGCCCGGGTGGGTCCGGAGGGGCGGCTGCCCCCGGAGCCAGCGCGGCGGGGAGGGGAAGGAGGGAAGAGGGCGGCCCACCATTTTAGGAGCCGACGGGGCGGAGGGGGAAGGAAAGAGCTCGTCCTCCTCCCGCGGGGCTCGGCCCGCAGGTGCGGGAGGCAGGCAGAGAGGGAAGGAGGGTGGGCGAGGGGCCGCCGCCGCCGTCGGGGGGAGCCCCGGGGAGCCGCAGCGCCCCTCGGTCCCGCTCCTGCCCCTCGCAGGTAGGGCCCGCAGCGTGGGCCCGGCCCGGGCTCGGCTCCCCGCCGAGCTGCTGGCTGGGCTCCGGCCCCGGCCAAGGGCAGAGGCCCCGGCGGCTCAGGGCTACGTTTGAACTCTGGACGCCTCGTTGTTTTCCTCCCCGCTTGGCTCGCTGGCGTCTCGTGACTTTTATGGCCTGTCAGCGAGGAGGGGAAGGCGAGATACCTGCCCGCTGCACGCTCCCCTTCTCGGCCCCGCGGCTCCCGGCTGCCGCAGCGGCTCTGACGGCAACTTCGGTGCCCCAAACAACCTGTCGGGGGGCTTTCCAGCTCCCGGGGCTGTGGCTTGACCCACCACCTGTTCTATCCATGTGCTTGATGCTTTCATCTATCTACAGAAGTTGGATGAGACCCTGGATCAAGCCTAGCAGGGAGTGCAGGGGCAGGGGAGGAGATCTGAGCCCCTCTCATCTGTGGGAAGAAAGGCTTGCCAAGGCGCTGCTGGGTACAGGTGCTGTTGCCTTGTCCTTGAACCGCTTGCCCATTCCTCGCTGACCAAGCCACATCTGTAACATGCTGCCAAGAATTTTGTGACGTGATGCCCTTGTGTTTTGGAGTTTCTCACAACCTACATGGCTTGTTAGAGATGGCTTGGATAAGGGCAGAGTCCTTTTAAAGAGTTGCATGGAAGGGAGGTGTCTTGGTTTGGAGGAATAATGTATGGATGACCCAGATTTCAGAAGTGCAACTGAATTGGGTGAGGAGGAGGCATCTGTAAACCAGGTCTGAAGTTGTTCCAAATCTGAATTAGTCTTAATTCTCAATTGTTGTTAGTGCTTGGAACAGTTCAGCTGGCCATGTAGAACCTCATTTTGCCAGTTCACAGCTTAGGGTAGTATTTGTAGTGCTATCTGCACAGCAGTCCAGAGGTCTTGATAAATTTGTCAGTGAAGTTATATGCTGTAATTGCTAATGGCAGTAATGGACTAGGCCTGAGCTTGGTGCTCCTGCTGAAGCCCCCCTGTTCTCGCTGTCTGAAACAACGGGACTTGGGTGCTTCCTCTGGAGATCTCTCCTACATCCTGAAAGACTTTGCTGGTAGGAGCCATTCCCTGGGTCTTGTTTTACTTCATCCTGCTAAATTTAGATGGATATTCTTGGTTTTGTTCCTTGAGTCTTCTCCTTTCTTACAGTTTGTTTTTTTCAAATGCCTTCTAGAGGTAAAGAGCCACAAAAATGGCCTTTTTTTGTTTTAATAGACTGAAGTTTGGTTTAAAATGGGCTGATTTATTCAGTTTGTATTAATGTAAATTATGTTCGGTCTCCATGGCTATTCCAGGCAAAATTTCAGGAATTGTTGGTAAGGAAATTCAAATTCATAATTGGATCCCCCATGAATATTTGATTCTAAGAGTATTATCCTTTCTGTCATCTGGTATCTCGCCAACTTGATGTTTGCTTACTGGGTACTGTTCAGCTACATTATAGATAGTTTATTTTAATAGTTGTACCTGATAAATTTTTAATTCTTTTCAACTCTGCAGCTCCTCACTGAACTCCTGTTGTATCATTTAATGAAGTACTTAGAAGTGACTTCAGTGCAAGTATAGCTGTGCTCCACTGTTTCAGCACTTGGGCCATACAGAGAGAAATTGTCTCCCTCTTCTGCAATGTGGTTGTATAGTGGATGTTCATACTATCAACATTAGGGGGCAGATACTGTACTCTGACCCCTGTCAGGTATTTACATTCGCAGCTGGTTATCACTGCATCAGATTCAAACTTGTATTAGAAAAGTACCCAGTCTTGATTTCAAGATATCAAGTGATATCTTGTCTACACTGGTTCCCCAGGTAAATTATTCCAATGGCTGATTACCCTCACTAATTTCTTATCTGAATCTGTCCAGCCTGGTTCCTAACCACAAAGTCTTGCTACAAATCTTTGTGCCAGGTTAAAGAGCCTGCTGCTGCCAGGATGACACATTCCAGCAAAAGCTGGCCTATTGTATTGCAAGTTTACAGCTGTTATCCGTGCTAACCTCTTACTTCTGGCAATAGACAATCGTGGAACTGTAGTCATGGAATGCCTGGTGTGATTTAGAGTGACAGCTAAGTGCTTATGGCTGTGGAGACTGTGCTGAGATGGGGATTTCAGAGAAGTGGGGTTGAATAACTTTAATTGTTTTGATTGTGGCTTCATATGGTGTTTAGTCCAGTTTAACTACAGGCTACTTCTGAAAGACTGATCCAATTCCTCTCATCCAGTCCTGCTTGTGAGCTCCTGATGCTTCCTTTGTACCAGATTGAGTGATTGAGCAGGAATGAATCAGTTCAATCATTTCTCGAACTGAAAATTAACCTCCTTCCCCAAACAAAAAAAAATGTCTTAGTGGCCAGATAGTGCTAGGTCTGATGCAGAAGGATAGCTTGCAGCTGGGCATGAGAGACATGGAGATAACAGCCCATTCCTGTGCTGGATTAGATGCAAGAGGGAATCATACATTTAGTCCTTATATTTCTGTGCTGAGGTAAACAGGCTGTGGTTGCACAAATCCTCTCAGCTGGCACTGCCATTGAAAGAAGCTGTTGTGCCTACCCTTTGTCATCCATGTCAGTTTCCCAGCCTGGCCTGTTGTGAGACCACATGTGTGGATATATGTCAGAAGAGAAAGGGCAGCATGGGGGTGGGAATAAGGAGGGCAGGTGATGGGACCATGTCCGCTTATGACAGGCTTAAAGTAGTTTCATCTATGACAGATGAAACTAAGACTTGAGGTACAGTAATTGTCACAAACACACCTTACCTTAAACCTTCATAGAAGCTAATTTTTAAAAAATATTCCCTTTAAAGCAGGTATGTGGGAACAGCTGCCCAGATTTACTCTTTACACCAGGTTAACTCAGTTACTTGGAAGAACTCTGGGTGTCGTCAAGCCTGTGTTTAGGTCAGCTCATTTAAGGTCTATAGTCAAGAAGCATGTGTGGGAAAGAGCATGTAACATACAAAGAAGGTCTGTGCCTTGGCTGTGATGTATTGATACCTGTGAAAGCTTAAAGAGTGCAAAAAAGTTGGTTGCTAATGCATTTGTTTATTCTAGATGTGAAGTTTTCAGTGGTTTCCAATGCCTAAGCGGGTAAGGTACCTGTTTTGGGAAAGCTTCTTTAACTTGATCTCTTCTATTGAAGATTTCTTAATGATTCCAGATTTCTTGATCTTCTGGTGGAAATAAGAGATGGGGAATGGGTTTTGTCCCAGCAAACTGTTTTAAACACTGTTCCATCAAATGCAATGCTGCATATTGCAGGGGATGTAGAGCAGAGCCTGTGGTGAAGACTGGGTGTGAGCTCACAGTTCAGGGGTTGGATTACAGCTAGATGATGATAAAGAAGAAATCCCTATGGCTTTAGTGAGAGTTCAGTGCTAAGTCAATGGGAAAAATATTGGTTTTGATAGTGGGAAAAATGTAGAAAGGGGAAAGGTGCTTACCCTGACATGTGTATGTAAATAGACAGGCATATGTAGATATATACAAAATAGAGGGTGTTTTGATGTGAGAAGAGGTTGAGGTGGAGTGGCTATAGAAACTGTAATTGGATAGTATACAAAAAGTGAACTGGAGTGGGAGGAAACAGGTGAACCTGCTGCTCAGAGAATACTGCATTAAAGCAGAGTTGGCCATAAATTAACTTCCCGAGACTGTATCCTATTTGCAGTAAGTCACGTAGAAGTATGTGATGACTAGAGCCACGAAAATATTCAGATGTTGCACTAACTTTTTGTAGTCTCAGATCAAACATTTAGGTGCATGTAAATTCCCAGTGTGTGGGAACTGGTCTCACTGGCGCACTGACATATCAGTGGAAAAATTGGTACACAAGATTGAAGAGCATACTCCTCACAAACGGTGCTTCCTCCCCACCCCCCCAAAAAAAAAAGAAAAAAGTCTCAAAATACTGAGTATATGAGAGGCAGAAAGGAAATGACCACTGGACCTGTTTACAGAAGACTGTTAAAGGATATGTGAAATTCTCCTCAGTCCAAAGCAGGAAGTGTCTCTGCCTGAGGGAGCAGAAGATCGTGGTCATGTCAGGATGTCAGGTAGGATTGTTTTAGGTCGCAGAAGCCCTGAGATTATCAGTTGACATGTGGCGCAAGGCCTGAGGTGGGCTGGGAACAGACCTGTAACCTCTTGGACACGGCCATTGTTCGCAGCTGCCACAAGGTGGTGTAATGGCTATGCTTGCATATGCACGTAATGATAGATACACAAACCAGCCTTAAGCTAACACATACAGAGTAATGGGAGCAGGGGTGCCTTGCCCTCAGCATTGCTGGGAAGCTACAAAAAATCAGTGTATGTAAGTTTTATAGTATATACCTTTTATATTCACAAAAAAAATGACAGGTCTGATGATCAAAAGTGCCTGCAAATGTTCTTTGAATAGCATATTTTTTAACTAGACCCTTACATCTTTGTTACATTTTCCTGCCCTGCCAGCAGGCGTTAGTGGAAACTTTGTAAGGGTACACCAGTAAGAGTACAGTTTTGCTGGTATGCTTCATTTCACAGGAAAAGGAAGGATGTTCCAGTCATGCTGGTGTCTAGCAAAGCTCTGATGCCACGGCTATGTCTTTAGTGGGACTGGGCTGTAAGCAAAATCCTTCTGGCATGGGTTAAGCCTAGGCTGCTGTTTGTACACAAAAATTGTACTGTAGATATTCCGTAGTGCAGGTGTCTGAGGGTAACTCTAACCCTGTGAAATGTAATCTAGCTGCAACATTTGAACCAGCTTCCTTTCTAAAGCGCTCAGAGATCACTATCTGTGTTTACAGGTGAGGACTGTCAGGTTGCATAGCAGCAAAGTTGAGAAGGTGTGGCGTGTCTGTTTCGCCTCTGGATTTACAGAAGAACAGATGTTCCAGCCCTGCAGGATAGGGAAGGTGTCTCACTGCACAATATTTAGAACAATGAGGGTTAGGTCCTGATTGTTGGTATTGTACATGGCTCAAGTAAATCTTCCTGTTGTCTGCTGCCTCTCTACATCTATTTTTCTATAACTTGCTTTGCACATGGAAGTATTTCAGGCTTAAGCCTAAGTACACTCTAGCTGATGGATCTGATGGGTATTTTTAGCAATACATTTCTCCCGTCTCCCCAAGGAAAGGTGTTTTCTCTTGAAAAAGTATGTTTCAGATGTAGGCAAGAAGAGGCTCTTCTTACCAGGGCAGGGGACTGGGGAGAGGGGGGTAGCACTGAGAAGGCTGCAGTACAGTGCACAGCCCTGCTAGGATCCTATGTTGTGAAAAACACGTGGGGGACAGAGAGAGGATGTTGTGGGAAGACAGGTGAAAAATGGGAGTACTATTTTGATAGTAAATTGTGGGTTTCTGTATTTTCGTAAAAGCACAAGTGATCTAGAGAGACTGGTACGTGGCCTCCCCAAGCCACCCAGTGCCTTTTTAACACTGTCTATCTGGCCCTGTGTTGAATGGCAGGGAATACATTACTGCACTGTCACTCTCTTCCTCAGCTGTGGGTACTTCTGCTATCTTGCTACAGGGCTTGTATCCGTCTGTCTGTCCTGTGCCATCAGGGAAGGCGGCCTTCCTCTGGCATTCCTTGTGTCATCCACCTTACTGTTCTGGACAGTGAGTAAAACAAGCTGTTTCCTTCTTGAGAGGTGCAGGGAAAAGAGCATGAGCAACATGAACATACATGTAAGCTGGAGCAATGACTGTGTCTTTTGCTGGAAGAGCAAGGCTAGGCATGCCAATTATGTCACCATAGTGTGTGCTGTGACAAGTCACAAGGGAGAGTCCGGCCATAAAAAGCTGCCTAAAATTGTGGCTGCATGTGTGGAAAAATGGCAGCTGAGTTGCCCAGTGGGCATTATCTGACATATTGGAGGCCTTTCCCTTAGTTCTATATGCAGCATCATGTTTTCCTGTTTGGGTGCTAAGTATATAATAATAGTGATATCAAAGGCATGGGAGTGTAAAAGTGGGAAAATGGAACAAATCTAGCTCTTTAATAGTCATAGCAAAACAGCTTTAAGGAAAAAAGCTTAACAAGAAAGTGGTAGATTTAATGGGTCGCATGTGCACTGAAAACTGTCATTAATAGAAATCTCAAGTTCAGCAAGGCAATTCTGCCCTGAAAAATATGTTTTACTAGTATGTTTCATTTTATAAGTTGATTTAAAAGGCAGCATTACTCAAAGTTTGATTGTGACAATGGAAAAGAGTGAACAAAGTGCATTTTTTGGGTGGGGAAGTGGTACTAACAGATATAGGAGCCAAATACAGAAGTGTTGAGGCAAGCATGTGCAAAAGTATCAGCTGTGTTCTGTTTGCTTGTTTTTACTTTATCCCATGTAATACTGAAAATAAAGCTGAATTTCTCCAGTTTGTAAACAGTGTTACGACACAGAAGAACTCTCCAATATATATTATTACTTCAGTAATATGCTGTCTTGGAATAGTTGTCAGAAGACCTGGTGGAACTGCAATTTTGTGCTGAAGGTAAGCAGTAATCCTGAGTCAAGAGTTTAAGAACAGGTTCCTAAAATTAAGTACCTGGATCCATTCAGAAACAGTTAGATAAGCATAGCCTGATTGAACAATTTCAATGTTGCCAACTTTTTTTTTTTTCTTTTTATTGCAAGTAATTCTGTCTGTGGGCTTCTTAAAACCACAGCTTCAGAATTAACAGATTGTGAGAGTAACAGTAGAAGGGGAAGTGTTGGATTTTGGTGGCGTTTTGTTTTATTTTTTCATCCAAGAAATCCTCTAGCTGTCTTGATTGTAGGGGAAAGCTTGAAATGGGACGTAAGAGTAACCTGAAAGTTCCTAAAGCAGAAGGCTAAAAAAAACAACCACCCAAACTTCCTTTGTCTTGAACAAGAGATTTTAAAAATAAATAAATTAGTGTGTGGATAGGTGAGGCCTGACCTATGCACCTGATTTCAAGCACTTGTTGTAAAGATTTGGTTTTCAAGAACAGTTTGGCAGAGATACTTGCTTTGGGCTTATATAGGAAGAAATGTCTGATGCCATGTGTCCTAAGTTCATAAAATTGTCGGAATTGTAGAAAAGGACTCATGTGAATGTGGACGTGCTGAGAAATAGGCAACTGTGGATACCTGACATGTAAGGTTGTGGAGCAGGTTCTTTCATTGACTGGGCTGTGAGATGGGTATAGCACAGGTGTGATACAAAGCTAACAGTGATCCAGAAGAATGAGCTGAAACAACTAATTTGGTACACCATGTGTGAAAATTGTATCTGTTGTGTGTACTAAGCATTTCTGCAGCACAAAAGGAAAATATTTTAGGAACATGTCTTGTATCTTGAAGAACTTGGAGGCAAAAGACAGTGAAGGAACAGTATGGACAGTTAGTGCACTTTTATTCGTGAAGGGATTGTTTGAGTAAGACTTTTCTTATAGTTGCAGTCAGATCCATAGTTTCTAACAGGGCTTTGCATGTTGGGTGCTCTGAGCAGATGCTCACTGACTAATCCTCAGAGTATGTCTTGAGGTAGGAGGGGTTACTGTTACCTCGGTTACAGAGATGACCCTCAGACAAGCAGAAACTGCTAGCCAAAGAGCCAGAATTTGGATTCATGCAGGAGGAGGTCCAGGAATAAAGGTGCAGATCTTCCTTGCCTTGAAAAAATTTCTTATCATTTAAGCCGTTTGTAGATCCTTTCTTTAATGAATGGCAGCAGTGGGAAACTGCAGGAGGGAGAGGTCTTGCTATCCTAATGTATGCATTCTTGTTTCAGCCTGTATTATGTTACTGGTGTTCACAGTCATTCTTTGTGGACCCATTAGCTTGAAATTTCTGCGTGACCACAATCATTCACGAGCTGTGACTGTTAGCAGAGGCCCAACTTGAAACAGCAGTCTTATGGGTGCATCTTTATCACCTTCTGTTAGGGTAAATGCTAGCAGAGTAGGAGTATACAAACGTTTGTAGTGCAGGGTGTTCCCTTATTTCAGACAAAAATAGTAATGCTGATAATTCCTGCTGTAGGTACAGCTGTGATCACACCTTCTCTGCCATGATTGTTTCTTGAGAGCAGACCTACAATGACCTGTCATACCTCTTGTGTATAAGAGTGACAGGATTGATTTGCCACATCATGACGTGTCACTGTTCTTCAGCCCTGTGGCAGGGAGTCATAGCCAGATACAATCGTTAGCTCTGCTGAATCTGACACCAAGCAAAGACAAAGCCATTACCTGTGAAACACCCGTAGGACTGGGGTTGTTAAACCCCCCTGTCTTGCTTTGCAGCCCCTCCTAAGCAAGGACTGCTGCCTTGGCCTCTTGCTAAGCCCACTGCAAGGGCAAACCTCCCTTGTCTTGTCTTCAGTTGTCTTCATTGTGCCCTGCTGGGAGGGGACCTTGCAAAAATTGCTCGCCTTGTGCCCCTGCCTGGCCAGTTTGCTGTGACGTATGGGAGAGGGCAGGTGTTGGGTTCAGTAACAGTTATCAAAGATTCGTGCTTAAATTCAGGTTCACCAAATCTGGCAGAGGAAAGATGGAAGACCCTTTTTCAGTATGGGAGTGCCTTTGGGAAGAGAGCTCTGACTCCTCCCTCCCTCATCAGCACGGTTCATGGACTCCCCCACCCCCTTTTCTTGTACCCTCCCAATCCTTCCCCCATCAAGCACCCCTGTTGTTCTTAGCTTTCCCAAACTCGAATAATCATACCCAACTGCACACTTTGCTATTGCCTTTAGTGACTCCTAAGTGCAGCAAAGCAGTTTGCCATGTGCCAAGTTTGATAAACTTGTGTAGGTGAGTCTGATGGGCAGTGTCAGGAGTCATGACTGAAAGCTGCCTGTGAAGCTGAACTCTGCTGTATCTAATTGAACTTGGGAGAGATGGGATGTTTATGTGTTTATTTATGCCCTGCTGATCAAAGCATGTTGCAGGTAATGGGAAAGGCAGTGAGCTGAATCTTTGATTTCATTTAACTGCTGCCTGTAACTTCCCAGGGGAAGTTCCTCGTTCATACTAAAGTATGCAGTACCCCAATTAGAATATAGTATGCACGCTTGCGTAGGTTGGTGTATGCAAGCATATCAAGGAGTTTGCATTCCTGAGTTTGACATTATTGTGTGATCGTGTCATAAAAGAGCTAGAGGAAATCATATCAAGACTATTACACCATTAGTCATGATGACTGTTAGGAAGTGAATTGTCTTATGTTCTAATTTCTCGCTGGCATACTGAAGTCATGAGCTTGGGGTGAATTTAAGGCACAGTACTCATTTTACTCCTCTGTATCTCCTTTTGATTGGGTGTGGCCTGGGAGGAGAAAGAGGCAGTTCTATGTGCCACGAGGCTAAGGAAAGAGAGACTGGAGGCCAGTCAAGAGTCGAAAAGTTTGCCAAAAGGCCACCTGAGGATTTTAGTTGCTCCGATAATACCTGAAGAGCCATGGAGTTGTAAAAGCGTACTATTATAGGAGATCTTGAAAGGTGATGATGTAAAACAGACCCTGCCCCCTCATTTTTATGAAGAAAACTGTAAATGAGGGAAGAATCTGCAATTGTTCTTATTTGTTGAAACTCTTAATTATTAAAGTAGGAAAAATACTGTAATTAGTCCATGATAGAGAAGCTAGTGATATTTCTAAGCTTGTATAAATTCTGTGCTGTAAATTAATATAGAGTTTGAGTTGTGCTGCATGTGAAAGTGTGTGGGGATATTTTTTGTTAATTGACAAACAAGGGGAAATATTGCTGAAACAGATCATCAGCATTGTTAATCTGGTCACGCTATTCCTCATTTTAAAAGTTGTACCTGTGAGGCTCTACAGTTTTTGTTTTTTATACCATGCTGCGTTAATTAAAATACTAGAAGCTAATGCTAAATTTTAACCAAAGCATTGTGAGCTGTAATTACTACTATAAATTTTGAAGTAAGGTAATGGTAATTGGTGAAAATAGTTATAAAAAGCATTTCATAACACTGATGTATATCACTTATACCATTTAAAACACTGCTTAATATAACTTTCTTGTTCATTTTGAAAGAAAACTCCACAAAAATTGCCTTCCCTCTCTCTTTCCAAATGGAAAGTTTCCATGCTAGACTTTGCAGAGGTTAGAGGAAGTTTGCAGGACTTTTCCTAGCATCTTTTTTTGTTGTTGTTGCTGTTCCTTGTTTTTCACAGTGCTCGCAGGGGGCTCCTTTGAGTCGATCTAGCTTCCACACAATATTCATTTAGATGTAGTCCTTTATTGAGGAGAAAAAGAGCTATGTTTGGGTCCAGCGGATACAATAAGCAGCAACAAGAAGATAAATAAATGTTGAAGTCTAAAATAACTGCTCCTTTGAAAATGGTTGTAAATCTGATTAGATCTGTCTGGCTTCATATGTTGCATGCTTCAAACATGAAACTAGCAAAAAAAAAACATTGCTAGCAGAGGGAGAACAGTAGAAATGTAAAGCTTCCATGCTCCCATACTTTTAATTTTTGTCCACTCCCTATTGTACACCTGTTCCTTAGTTTTGAGCACTTAGCAGTCATGTTCAGCAAGACGGCTATAATGGAGCATTTGGGACTTGCTTGTAGATCCTGGGTGTGGTTTCACTATAACTTGGGTTTTGGGGTCCAGGTTTCTGCTTTCCAACTCTCCAGGCCCTCACCTAGCCGCTTGTTCCTATCCATGCCTCACAGCTGCTGCTGAGGCTTGTATATCTGCATGTACAGCTACTTCAGGGGGTCGATCTGACTGGGAACTAGGTATTTTTACCTTTTCCCTCCTCTTGCTTCTTAATCTGTTCTGGATTTCAGGGTGTCACGTCAAGTCCTAATCTAAATTTATTATGACCTGATTCCAGCTGGTGTTGACTAGTCTGTACAGTTAGCAACAGCGGAAGAAATTGAAGGAGCTCTACAGCATCTTAGGACTGGACTGTAAATACAAGAATGCTACAGAAAATCTGCAAATACCTAAATTTGGTCTGATGAATTTAATTATTCATCTCTGTTAACCCAGGTATACCACAGCATATTTTACTGCCAGTCTGGTATACATAGCTTACTGAATCAGATTGAAGTACTTTGCAAATGAGTTCACTGTCTTTGGTGTGAACTGCTGAAAAACAGTAATCAGTTTAGAGGGGAAGGGGAGACTTGTCCTTGCTCTGATTAGCCAGGAATTAAGGTTTAACATGTTGGCTTAAAAGACTGAGATAAACCCATACAGCAAGATCTAATTTTTTAAGCCATATGTGTGGTTTTTTTTTTTTTTCAGGTCTTTTCCACACCCATAAAGGCCAGACATATATTTTTCTTAATTGTAAGCCAAAATTCTCACATAACCACATGATTCTAGGAAGTGGGACCATATGAAAAACAGAAAATATTGTGATACACACCATAAACCTTTGCCAGTTGGACATGCAGGCATTACGCTGTGAGTAACAAGTTTTCCATGTGTTTGCATTAGTACCTTCCTATTCAGCACCCACACAATTCCTGTGGCTTTGGGTGTGTGAAGCTATTTTTCCACTGGGAGAGCTAAGGGGTCCTCACTGGTGCTTTCCCACATTTACATTGCTTATAGCTTTTTATTTATGTCTAATAGTTTTTGCTCTCAATAGCAAACACGTCTCACTGTGCTTCTTCGATCTAAGTTCACTGATTTAATTTCCAGGAAACAATAGTTCATTCCCTGAAAAGCAAGTTTAGGGGAGGGGTTTATGAAAACCTGTTTTCCCCACACACATCTCTATATCCCCTTTGGATGGACTTCTTTTCTCTTTAGCTGCAGCTTTCAGTACAAAGCCACGCCATTATTGCAATATTGCAAAATATTTTTGATTATGATTCAAGCCTCACAAGATTTTTTTTTCCACATTTTTTTCACCAATCTCATTTCTGGACTCGTAAGATAACTAAAAATGCTGTGGGGAACTAAGGCTGGAAACATCTGGAAGCATGCATTCTGAAGGCACAAAATGAGGGCAAATGAGTTCAAGATTTATTTAAATTTTTTTTAATTCTTTTTAGTTGCTATCTCGTGATATGTTGGTACCACAATATTTTATTCATATTGTCAGTTGATGGTACTACCAGTGTTGAAGCCAGATACCTGCACAGGTTTTTACTGTAGGTATGCCAGCCGTGGGTGATGAATTTGTGCTGGTAGTTGTCAGTGTGGTCTGAGGTACCAGTGCAGTTTTGTTGCTATTACTAGGAACTGTTTCAGTTGCATGGGATATGCTTCACTTATATTGAGACAAAAATATTTAACCAGTACCTTCATGGCAGGGTGTGTTTTGCTGTATAGATTACAGTCCTCCTGTACTGCTAAAATGTTTCAACTTTGTGTTTTCCATTCTGTAGGGATCTGACAGCTATTGCTACTAGAAAGAAGAAATATTACTGTTTTCTAGATGTAACTTGATCCAGCTGTTAAAGAGGGTATATCAAGTGTTCGCCAAGAACATCAGATGGGATAACTTAGGAGGACCTTTCTGTTCAGTTCAGTCTGCTGAATATTGTTCATCCTTATCTGTCCGTATAGCTTAACTGTGCTCAGGACTCATACAGGTAACGTGACAACAGCTGTGCTCAGCAATGGTTCCACTGAGCAGTCTGGGCAAGGCCAAGCTTTCAAGTGTGTTTCCAAGTCCTTTGATATTTTAATGGCATTTGCATCTGTCAAAATGGTTTGGTGCAAACATTAGCATTCTTTAATCTGAGACTCAGAAACAGCAGCGTGGGATTCTGGCTCATGTTTCTGTAGCACAGTAAAAGACTGAAATTTCTGCAGCTAGCTGGAGAATCTCTACCATCTACATCCTGAATTACTTAGTTTAAAGAGAAACTGGGAACTACTCTAGCTTGTAGCAAACCTTATGTCCAGGAGTGGATGTAGTGTGCCTCTAGCAGACAAGACTGTATATCATAGCATACATCTCAGATGTCTGTCCTTCCTTTTGGCTCCAGATGTTTATGTCAGTTGTCTGTCTATCCCCGAAGTTTGTAGAGACCTGCATAGAGCAGCCAGCAGTGACTCTGTACATTCTTTTCACTGGGGGAATTCTTCCTCTGTCAGTCTAGTAGTTTCAACTGTCATTCTAAGCTACAGCAGTGAGCATTGCATGCTGTTCCTGTACTAGAAGACTGCAAAACATCAAAGCTTATCCATTGCTTTTATAAATATAAAACTTAAGCTCTGCTTAAAATGAACCAATTTTCCTGATATACAGGTGGCCCCATTTATCTTAAGACTGAACCATTTTTGTTGCCTCCCTGAGAAATACAGTGTTTAATCCAAGCTGTGGGCTTCATTCACTGTTTGGCAAATGTTCAGCAGCTATTTCTGAGGTGAAATTTTGTACTACTAATTTTACTTCTTTGGTATTTTTTTGATTTAACACTAAGTATTATAATTCATTTAAGTGGCAAGAAATGTGTGATGAGTATCCTTCTTCTGTCAGTTAGTGAATCATTTGATAATTAATATGCTCAGTATATCTTGAGTGTGACTACTAGTAGTGGAAAACTGTGAGATGCTACTGGGAGTGTTAAAAGTCAGCAACCTCTTTGCACCTGTGTGCCAGGGAAGTCTTATTCACTTCACTGAAGTTCAGCAGCAGCTCAGATGTATTTTCCAGGAGATCAGATACCATTGACAGGTTCATTTTTTAACCCTCTGCCCAAAACATAGAGGCGGTGGCTATTTTCCAGGGTACTAATAGCATGTAGGCTTTTTTAGGACAGCAGTAGACTCTACATTATTTTGCTTCATGCTTTTTGTATTACCTCTTATTCTTTATGTTCCTTCCTCTGACAAGCTCCAAGCCAGCTCTTCATACCCTTAAAACCATCTCTAAGTAATGTTAGTTTCCTCCTTCATTCTTATCTCTAGTGCACCCTGTGTAATCTTCTCCTGAGCTCAGGAGTTTTGACCCCACTACTTCACCTCTCTTAACAGGCTGTTCAGTGATAGAACTGAGAGCGGTGGCCTGGCGTGCTTCCCCCACCCCAAGGCACACGTGCAGTAGGGCCTCTCATACACGATGGGGGAATTGAGCGGAGGAAACTCATCAGTGCGTGACATTGAGTAGCTATATGTGTGCCTTCCTGGGGAGCTGCACAATAAAAGTAGAGCCTTGTGGTGGGGCAGGCTTTGTGCTAGCCCAGCCCTGGGTGCTGTAGTGAGTCCTCTCCTGAGCGCCTGACCAAACAGAAGGATGGCGTGGCCTCCAGGTAGAGGTGGCAGCTCTGGTGGCAGTTTTCCAACGCAGGTAGCTCTGGATTTTATGTGGAAGAAGGCAGACTCTGAGCAAGCCTCTGCCATCCTGACTCCTTTGGAAATGTATCTGAACTGCGTGACAGCCCAAGCACCCAGCCACCACCCTTCAGGCTCTCCAGGCACCCTAAAGGAGACATAGCAGGGCTTGGGACCTCCGATGGGCCTAGCACACAAACCCAACTGGCAGCGTGTGTTGGTGCAGCTCCAGTCGAGAGGCCTGTAATTGCAGGGCAGGGCTTTCTCAGCCGGGAGGGTGTTTACAACAGTATGGGTGTGTGCGCCTTGCGCTCCCACTGCTCTGCCCCAGCGCAGCTGCTGGGGCCCATGGTGGGGGGAGCCAGCAGGGGAGCACACCCAGCTCCTCCACCAGGGGAAGGCAAGGAGGGTATGGAAGGCTGGGCTTGTCCCTAGTTTGGCAGGAGGAGGGTCTCTGGGCTTGTCTAACTCTGGGTTTTCTTAGGATTAGTGCTCTACTTAATTCTGTGGAGGTATTGCACCTTGTTTCCTGGCTAACTGAAGGGCTTGTCTGTGCTTGATAGCACTTGTCATTTCTCCTTTTTTGTTTGGTGGAGGAGGCGGGGAAGGAGGATGAAGTACTTTCTATTTAAAACCAGAAGAGTTTGTCATCCCTGTCCAGGTGAATTGACCCACGCTAAAAGGAAGTGTGATACTAACAGGGTTTTCTTTAGTCTGGGAAATCTGTTAGATTTGCTTTTTTCACTAGTGCTTTCACTGCTCTCCCATTTTGTTTAGTTGGACACCTTCACCCTTCCCCTCTCAAATTGTGTGCTCCCTGCTGCAGTACAACCAAGTACTAGCCCTTTGTTTTCACACTGGTGTGCAGTTTCTTGCACCCTCTCCACATTTCAGTTTGCACCCAGCATCACCTGTATTGCTTTGCACTGTTTGCATAAACTAATTGAAAGTTTACATTAGCCAGCCCAGCTCCTGGGAGTCTCCTGGGCCATCTCTGGTAGAGAACCAAGCTGGCTTGTAGTTGGAGCTTAAGTTGTCAGTGCTCCATAGGCATTTCTGAAGTAACTATTGGAATGTAGCTTTGCTCTGTGTGACTGCTACAGGTATGGTCAGCATTGTACTGGGGTATGGGTTGTACAGGCTTGTATTGTTTTCTCTCCATCTCTATGAAATCCTTATTGCAGAGACATGTCTTTCACTACAGCGCACCAGCCTTCAAGCAGAAGCTTAACTGTTTCCCTCACCAGATGCACAGGGCCCCCTCCACTGTGTATCTAGAAAGTTTGCCTGTCCCTTCTAAGTCACTTCCCAAAGCGTCTCTCTTCTTTTCCCTGAGGTGTGCAAAACACCTGGCAGTAATATGATGAAACAGATCTCACTTGGCAGCTTCCAGTGTTGATACGCTCTGCACCTCCCTCTACCCAGCTGTCTCCCAGTATCATAATGGAACTGTGCCAGGTACAACTTTAAAATCATCCTTTCACCTGTCCAGATCCCTTGCCAACAGAGCCAGAGAAGTGGAAGCTGGGTCTTTGAGCGTGATACAAGGAAATGTAGTGTTTACAACTGTAATAGATCACTGAGCAACAGTTGTTCTTCCTCTTAAAAAAGTGTGGGCTTGAGTTTGAGGATCTTGCTATTCAGACCTTTCTAGACCATCCCATAAAAGTTTATTAGTAGTAAACTTTCCTTAGCCATCAGCCTGTGTCTAGGACCACCAATCTCCCTAAGCAGTCTGTCTGCTCTTGGGGAGCCCATTTTTTATAACAGTCTGTATTAGGTATGGTAAGCAGTGTTTTTCTAGTCATGTAGCAGGGGACACCTGAGTTACATAGCAGGAAGGGCTAAGAACAGTGTAGCATGAATAATTTGCCATGACCATCTAGCCTTTTTTTTAAGGAGGGGACGTACGCATATCTCTTGGGGGTGACTTAGGTAAAATTGATCCTGCCTGGGACAAGGTGACCTCTTACAAGTTTATGACCTTGCTGCTTTCCTGAGCTGTACATTTCTTTGCTGGAATGTCTTCCTTACAGTATTCATGTGCAATAGTATTAAAAAATGATTTATCAGCACTGAGAGCAGTAAGATATGGCAGAAGTCCTCTGCGAACTTTCTGAAATGACATATCCCTTTGAAACATACTGTTTGAAATTATAAATATTTACATATGCTCTCAATTTTAAAAAATCCAAAATGCTGAATAATCCTGTTTTGGCCTGGTTTTGGGGGGAGAGGAGAGAAATAACTAGTGAACTCAATTATTCGTCCATTTTTCTAAGCTTTAAGATGATGAACGTCCCCATGCAACTGCCTCAGGAGAGGTTCAGGCTGAACATTAGGAAAAGGTTCTTCACCAAGAGGGTGATTGGGTACTGGAACAGGCTCCCCAAGCAACTGATCATAGCACCAGGCTTGATGGAGTTCAAGAAGCATTTGTACAACACTCTCGGACATATGGTCTGATTTTTGGGTGGCCCTTTGTGGAACCAGGAGTTGTACTTGAGTCAGCAATGTGCCCTTGTGGTCAAGAAGGTCAACAGTATCCTGGGGTGCATTTGGAAAAATGTTGCCAGCAGGTCAAGGAGGTGATCCTGCCACTCTGCAGAGTCCAGGTGAGGCCTCACTGGAGTATTGTGTCCAGTTCTGGGCTCCCCTGTACAAGAGGGACATGGGGCTGCTGCAGTGAGCCCAGAGGAGGGCTACAAAGATGATTAGAGGACTGGAGCACTTGTTGTAGGAGGACAGGCTGAGAGAATTGGGCCTGTTTTGCCTGGAAAAGAGAATACTAAAGGGAGAGCTCATCAATATGTATAAGTATCTTAGGGGAGGTTGTCAAGAGGATGGAGCTGGTCTCTGTTCAGTTGTGCCTACAGACAGGATGAGAGGCAACGGGCACAAACTGAAGCACAGGAGGTTCCAGCTGAATATGGAAGGGCACTTCCTTACTGTGAGGGTGACAGCACTGGGACAGGCTGCACAGAGAGGTTGTGGAGTCTCCTTCTCTGGAGATATTCAAAACCCACCTGGATGACATCCTGTGCAACGTGATGATCCTGCTCGGTGGGAGGGTTAGACTAGATGATCTTCAGAGGTCGCTTCTAACCTCGGCCATTCTGTGATCCTTGTGGGTCCCTTCCAACTCGGGATATTCTATGATTAAGGTATATATAACGTTTCAGTTCTAATGTCAGAGTGTGGATTCATTGATTTCAGAGCAAGTTCTGTTTCACCTGACATGGGGGAAAATTTCCGCTAAACTACCTTTCAGGTCAGGCATGCCTTGACCATAGGACTGGATGGGACAAATAATTGAGACATAGTCATGCCCATGTGGCTTTTACTTTCTGTGTGGGATTAGCACAATGGAATTATGTTGATCTCAAAGGTTGCTGCTTCAATGTAGAGATGTTCCATTCTCTGTTTATGAGTCTCCCTTGTTTAAATTATTGTCCCCCCCCTCCCTGCCCACCAGCAGCTGAAATTCTGGAAAATAAATAAATAAATAAAACCAATCTTAAAATTGTAGGGAAAGTAAGAATGTCAGGGAAAGATAAAGTGTATAGATTTGGTTGTCTATTTTGAGTAAGAAAAATAAATAAATAAATATTTCATGAACTCTGCAAACTCTCCAGAGCCAGGCCTTAGAGCTACTCTGCTGCTAGGCACAGCTAGTGGGCTTTTACCTGGAGAAATGTGGGATGGTTTCTTTGACCAAAAGATGCAGGATTATACATTCATGTCTGCAAAGCATGACAGGATGAAGGAGGAGAACATTGAAGCTCGGTTCAGGAAAAAATTAGCTGTGGCTGCATATTGCAGCAGATCCTTGAAGGCTAAATTGCAAACTTCAGCGTGACTGTGATGGTACATGGTGTATATGAAGCAGCAATTTATTAGCAATTTCTGAGAAGCAGGGGCTAGGGAATAGGGAAGAAAGGCTGGAACATGAGGGCGCATGTCCCAGAAGCAGAAGAAAGGAAGGAGGGGAGCCACTAAGGTTTGTTTCTTTCTTCAGCCTTCTAAGGTAGGGATTGTGGATCATGGTATAGGCAGAATCCAGAAAAAGTAAAGTAGTGAATCAGATTCTACAGTACTTTTAACAGACATTTCCCAAATGTACATTCCCCAGTGCTTTGTCATGTCTGAACTTCAAATGCAATAATGAATGGGAAATTCCACTATATCCTTTGGGAAACTGTCCAAGAATCCTGAGATATTTTTCCATAAAAGGGTAGTCTAAATGATTATCTTGTTTCTCTTTGTAATCTGTAGCTATGTCCATGTAAACCAGGGGTACTACTCTCTGCCCATGTAGTTTATACAGCCTTCAAATATCTTTTGTCTTATGTCATGTACTAGCTATGCATTAATCAAATTCTTACATTCTTCCTACTGGTTAATCAATTCCTGTGATCAGTTGCAATAAGGCCCTCTGTTGCACATGCATATGTAGATATGAAAATCCATTATACAGATGTTGAAATCAAAGAGATCTTTCAGTCTCAGCTAGCCTCTACAAGAGGCAGTGGATATTCATCCACCATGCCCAATAAAAATTAGTGGAGATCTTGATCGTTTTCTCATCCTGTGAATACTTTCTGATATCCCCTTTTGAGTTTCAGATGACTAGCCATAGCCAATACATTTCATAAATTGCACTGCACCTGTGTACAGAGATCAGCATCTCTACTCTTGACCAAAGTCACTTTCTGGATCTTCATTTAAAACTAAAAAGGCACAATTAGTTTAATTTTGGAGTTACTATCCTACCGCAAGCTTACATTAGGTGTTTCCTACCCTCCATCTTAGTGTTTTTCTCAACCCTTATCACCTCATTAAGTATATATTTTGCTTTCTTTTCCCCTCAGCTGCATTAGTAGCATTTTTTTAAAGTCTCTTAAGCCAATTAGATCTACTAAATCATTCTGCAGTAGTAACAGAAAAAATATTTTTTTCTTCAACAGAATGTGTCACTGATGGAATCTGAAGAAACCAATGAGGGAGGTACCACTCCTCTGGAATCCAGCAGCACCACTGGGGAAGCCTGGAATTCTGCAGCAGCTGAAAGAGAGCATCATGCCCCTCATGCATCAGATAAAATGAGCACCAGCCTGCCTGATTCCGGAAAAGGAGCGGAGCTCAGTGCTCCTGAGGACTGCCTTTGTACTCAAAGGGAAGCAGAAGACATGCCAGGTAGACCCTCTAACCTTGTACAAAAAGTGCCAGCAGGACTGGAACAAGAGCAAGGTGATACAGAGCCTCAAAAGAGGCTCTCAGAATGGGAGGGAGAAATGATTTTAGAGGAGGGTGGACAGGATTGTTCTCTGCAACATAAGGAAGTAGAGCTGGCTGATGTGGAAAGCAATCAGGACTTCTCTCTCAGCACAGTCCAGGATGGGCTAGCCTCTAGCAATGCTGTCCTGCAGGCTGTGGACCTTGGCACTGAATGTTCTCAGTCCCAGACAGAACCAGCTTTTCATGGCACAGACCCACAGGCACAGCATCAAAAATCTCCTTTGGCCAATGCCATTTCTTCTCAGAGAGAGGCACCTAAGTGCTTCTTGGTGTGTAAAACCATTTCAGAGGGGCACTATAAGGCTGAGCCATCTCTGGATAAGATGGAGTCTTTACAGGAGATTGATGCTAATGTAGAGCAGAATCAAAGCAGCGATAAAGTAGCACTTGCAAATGATGAGCAGCCTACCTCAGAGGAAGCAGTAGAGGACATGGCTAAACCATACACTTCTGAAGATGCTAAGGAAAGCAGAAGGGTGCTGCAAAGTTGGGAGGAGAATGTAGAATCTTCCTATCAATTGTCTTCCAACTTAACAGATGACAGCCAAATCAGCTCACAGCAAGCAGAAGGAAATATCTCAGCTGGTGAAACACGGAATAGCAGCCTGGTCAAAAAACAGGGAACAGTAATGATTCCCAAAGAAAATTCATCCACTTCTGAATGCCTTCATGTTGAAGATGATCACAGGAAAACAGAGATCAGGCCTGCTTCTCCAGTAGTAAGTGCCTTCCAAGTAAAGGATGCTGCAGAAAAAAATGAGCAAGTGAGTACTTTACAGCATAAGGAACCAGAACAGGAAGAAGCAGTGTCTGAACTTCAGCAGGAACAGGAGAAGAAAGAGTGTGAAGAACAGAATCAGCAGAAAGAAGGAAAATCTTTAGAACCCAGAGATCAGAGAAACAAGGAACACAATGAACAGGAACAAGAACTGCAGAGGGAAGAGCTAAGACTGAAGAGGCTCTTATCAGCTTTCAGTTCAGAGATGTCTTGTGTTCCCAGGCATAACGTAGACTTCTGTGGTTTAGAGGATGTTGTTTTGGCTGAGGAAATGGGACCAGCATTTCTTCCTGGGGAATCTATCTGTATGGGTGAACATCTTGGTGAGGGTATGCTGCTGAAAGCTCGTGTCACATCATCAAGTTCTGGATGTCAGCCACTTGCTGTTAGCCCTTTGTCATTAGACAATGTGAACCCAGTGAGTGAAACTCCAGTGGTGCTTCCACATGCTTGTCATGTCTCTGACCAGGCAGAAAAGCTGGAAGACTCTGGCCGCTTTTCCACCAGCGGTCAGGATAGCGGAGTTGACTGGGATGACAGGGTAAGGCAGGGAAGGGAGGATAAACACAGTGGTGGACCTGAAAAGGCCGCCCAGACATTTGATGAAAGAGATGCCATGCACCCTGGAGATGTGGCAGCACCTTCTACCACAGAGAGCCCAGAGGCTTGTGTTGCAGCATGCCCCTACTCTGATACTAAGAACGTGGAGCCAGCTAATCTCACAGATCCTCACCCCTCTGCAGAAAATTTAGGAAAAGCTGAGCTTCGTGACTTTATTCAAGATTTACCCTCAGAGCTCACCTCTGTGGCTTCAGTATCTGGCCCACAGCAAGAGGATGCTGGTGGAAAAGTCGCTGTGAGTCCCAAGGACTGTGCTGGTGCCAACCTGAACAAATCGCTGGATTCCGTAGAGAAGCCAGCTAACCAAGCTGCTTCTGTGTGCATGCAGGACCCAGCATCAGGAGAAACTGCTATTGTAATCCCTGGCCCAGGGGAAGCTAGTGGTCCCCATGAACTGCTTACTTCTGAGGAAGACTTTCATGAAGGCCTTAGTGGCCCATCTTTCTCTGTAATATACACGAGCCCTCTTCCTTCAGAGGAGAGCCCTCTTGAGGACAGAGGAACTGTGGCTTTCATTGCAGGGCCTCTGGAACCACCTGAAACACCAGGCAGGACTTCCACTCCCCTGAACCACCCAGAGACAATTCAGCAGTACCACCCCCCCTCAGAAAAAAGTTCTTTTACAAAAGGAGAAGAAACTGGAGCAACTATGGCTCATGAAACGCAAAAAACGCCCTTACTTGATCAGTCTGACTGGACTTTAAACCAACAAGAGCATGGATCCAGAATCTCCAGCATCCTGAGCACCCTAACTTGGCCCCCTGAAGAAGATACGGTCTTTACCACGAACCAGCAAGAACAACCTCTATCCCCTGTGCCCAACTCAAGCCTACCTCTGGTGTCTGAGCCTGATGCCAAACATGTCCCCAGCCCTAGTCAAGCTCAGACCCCTGCACTTAATGCAAATCACCTTGCCCAACCTCCAGCCCTTGATAGTTACCAGCTGCTCATTCCTGTGCCCCACTCCAGGCCACGTCTAAACTGTGGTATGGATGATAATGAGTTACAAGCCATTCCCCTTACTTTAAACCATCCTTTACGAACTGCCTCCACTGTACCTGATGCTAATATTGTGCCCTCTTCTGGTAGAGATGTAGCAGAGAAAGTTGTTCCACCAACTAGAGAATGGGATCTCTGTGAATTGGGTAGCCAGGATACAGAAACTTCTGATGATTCAGGGGTTGGTTTGTTGGCCAAAAACTTTTCTGCTGTTGGAAATGAGGCATTGGCCAGCTGCTCCGACACCAGCCCTGAAACAACAGTTCAGCATGTGGGTATACAGTGTGGAAGATCCTCGCCTGACCACCATTGGCCCTCACTGGAAGACCTGAGAACATCCACAGACTGCAAGAGCAAAGACTCTGTACAGCCCCTTCCAATGCTAGCGTTCACCAATCCAATTCACTTCCTCCAGCTGAGCCCTCCATCACCACCAACCACCAGAACAACCTGCCAAGAAGACGAGGTCTTGGGAGAGCTGCGATGGGAGCAGCAGGCTGACCTCTTTGGCGTGGATACAAAGAACATTCAAGCTCCAACAGCAATTACAGAGAAAACAGAAGGTGAGAGAAGGATCAAGCAAAGGCTGGAAGGACAAGCAGAAGAACACCATTTGGTGGCACAGTCAAAGGAAGAAGTGCCTAGACATTTACCCTTGGAAAAATCATCGAGCTGGCCAGACAAAAAAACTGTCAGGATAGTTGCACAAGAACCAGCAGCCAATCAAGAAAGCCCAATTAAACGTCGAGTAAAAAGCAAGGACTGGCACCGGCAGGGCCTGAAGAGGACATCAGTACCACCAGATATCTTGCAGGGTGAGTCCTTTCCTCTGTTTTCCACCTGTACTCCTTTCCTTTTGGTATTGCAGATACCAAAAACCTGTAGTTAAATAGGTAATGTGTTATGGAGTCTTGAGTGTTGAGATCGTGGCGTTGCTTTTGTGCATTTCTCATGGTACTCATCATTGCATCCCTGTATCTTCCTTATCCTGCTCCAGGCTGCCCCCTCACAGCTCATCCCTGGCTCCACTCTGCTACCATGTGACAAGTGCATCCTGCTTCATGCAGGGGCTCAGCCCCCATTACTTTCACTAACAGAGACCTTATCTTTCTTCTTTGATTCCTCACTCCTTGACATCACATCCAGTTTCTCTTCCTGTCCCTTCTCCATGTTTACTGTTCTGCTGCCCTTACTTGGTAACATGAGCTATTTTGGGCTGCTTGCTGGAGTTGGTTTCTTTATGTGGCTCTTTGGTTCTGCTCATCATCTCTGCTGCCATCATATGGCCATTACATTTTGCTGCACTTCAGTAACGGCACTTTTCCAACTAATAAGGAAAATGTATGCACACACCCTCAGTAGCCCGTATGTGTTATGGCATGTTTTAGCTTCTTGTTTCTTTGGTACTTCCCTTTTATTTTGCAACTGACACCTTTAGGTACCAATCTGACCTTCTAAATATGATGATCTTCCTGTGAACATAGGCTTTGAGATTACAGATGAAAATGAAACGCAAATTTGTCAGATCTAAAATCCCAGTTTGCACAAAGCCAAATCACAGATGTCATGAATGGAAAACTTACATCTTCTGTAATGCAGCTCATTCAGACAGTACTTACTGTCAGGATGCATATCTGTTCTTTATTATATCCTACACGAATAACACTCAACATACTTGCTTCTTCTCAGTAATTACTTAGTTTATTTTCCATGTTCCACAACGTGCTGAAATTTTGGCACAGAGGAAAAGGAGGGAATGGTTGAGAGGTGCAAAGAGCTTGGCAGTACACTTGAATCAAAATTTATTCATGTGTTTGACCTGTAAATTTCATGTTCAACTTTTTAAAACATTCAACACAACAATTATTTATGCTGACGCATACTTGCAGTTCAGTCTCTGATGTCTCTTTCTCCTTCTGCTTCCAATGAACTTTATACGTAAAGTCTCCAATCCTTATTTAATTAAGCCCCTCACAAACAAAACAAAACAAAAACATACTGCCCTATATCACATAAACAGAAGCTGACTCAATCAGCAGTTTTTAATTGATTACATTCATTTTTATGTTGAATCCACCAGGCCTCATCCCTTCTAAGACTCTGGACATGTGATTTTATTAGATGTTCAGTATTTCTGCCTTAGATGTCACTGAGAGTATTTGGAGCTCAACATCTGTAAAAGGAAGTCTAAGATTTCCAGACACAACTAGTGATTTTGGGTCCATTGATCCTCAGATGCTTGGCCCAAGCTTCTGAAAGGGGAAAGGCAGTTTACGAAGTAGGGCCCACGGGAAGTATCTTCACTTGGGCAACTGGAGACGGAAGCTCTTCGAGTTACTGTCAATTCTGAAAGTGTCAGCCTTTTTGTTGATGTGAAAAGCAAATGTGACTAAGTAACAGATGTAAAGTTTAAGTAATGCCAAAGATTACTGAAACCAGAAAGTGTCTGACCCATAAATAAATGTCAGTAGGTCATCTGTACTCTAGCCCAAGACGGCCACTTAGGCAGGGGTATAGTAAGTGGTATCTGTGTCTTTTGGGATTGTAGCTTGACTCTAAATTAGGACTTGTGTTTACTTTCTAATTGTATTATATGCAGAAGTCTCTCCCGTTCCTTCAGAGGAAGAAGCACAGAAGGTGCACAAGGAACCACCAGTCAGTTCAGAAACGGTAATATTGCGGTAAGTCTCTCAAAGGCCCCTTTGCTTTGGTCTCGTGTGTGTGTTGTACAGATACCTGGTACTCTCCATTGTTCCTGAGGGACTAAAGATGAAGCTAATTAATAGAAAACTATGATTAGATGTGGCTGTGTTTCATTCTATGCCCACTGGGAGAGAAACTGCAATGGAAGTATTTCCATCCCTTTAGGATAGAGTTTCCATCAAGCCAAACTTTGTAAAGTAAAGCATATGGAGCTTGAGCTTGTTGGAAAGGGGGGTCCTTGCTGTAGCAGGTCTGTTACTAAGATTTGGATAGGCCACTGTACTCTTCATTTGCTCTTTGTTTCCAAATCCTTGTTTCCTGACAGGGAGAAGAAACCTGCAGACACAATGGAGAACTTCAAACGTCGGCACTCCAAACTCATCAACTCCTGTAAGTACCTTCTGCCTTAAGTGCTGTGGCAGATCCCTGTCCTCCATCTCCCACCCTTGCAGTGAACATAATGGAGTGTGGCTTTTGCTACGCAGCAGCATTAAATCATTAGAGAGGGGTGTTTAGTGGAGGCAGTGAAGCCAGAGTCAAAGTCACCACCCAAGAGAGCTGGTGAGCTTTGCTCATAGCAGGTGCATATGGTCTAATGTATTTGGTTATCCTAAACTGAGACAGCAATAGACTTTTCTCCAGACTGAAGAAAGCTGGTATAGAAAATATAAAAATATATATGTCTTTCTTCACAGCAAGGTTGCTGTACCAGGAGTACAGTGATGTGGTTCTGAACAAGGCCATTCAAAGCCAGAAGAGAGTGGATTCATTCTCAGAGGATACGGAGTCAAGTTTCCCAAGCTCCCCAAGGTTACGGAGGAAAGTGATACCTCAACAGGACTCATATTTGCAACGTCTATCAGTCTCATCTACTGCATCCCTGTGGCAGGACATCCCTATGATACGGGGCAGCAGAATGCTGCTCAATATGTCCCGTGATGAGCAGAAGCTGCAAGAGGTAATAGATAGATGTCATAAGGAATATGCATGGTTTGTAGTCGAGAAGGAGGCCTGTAAAGGGTGGTTAAAGAGGAGAACAGAAATGTCTGATGTGGGAGTGCAGTGGCTGAACGCAGAGGTCGCCTACTCACGTAAGCAGTATGGGGATGTGATACCAGTGGTTATGTAGTACAGTGCTGAAGTTGAGCATTGCAGAGGAAAGGAGCACTGAAGTAAGGAGACAGGAACATCTGTAATTTCATGAAAACAGACATAGGGAAATTGGGGCAAGATAAAACATGGAATTTTAAGCTCATTTGATGCAAAAGAATATTAGAGTAGAAGACTTCCAGCGTTCTCCCACACTTATGCTTATGAGAAATGCTAATAAAACCACAGGGAATTGTCATTCTGATTGTAGAGTGTGCATTTACAAAATTGACCCATTTGAGCTGCATGGCTCAGAGGAAATGGGAAGATGTATGTGTTCAGCAAAATGGTACACAGAGAAACTGGGTAAGGAAAATAGGAGTAAACAAAAGTGAATGCGAGAACCCAGAGAGAGAGAGAAGAAAACAACTGTGTGAAACATGATGAAGGAGGAAAAGAATGGTGGCAATGCAGTTGCTGGAAAATTTATGGGATCACATAAAATAGGGGATCTAGTGAAAGTGGAGTCAAGGGGAAATAAAAAATAAAATTAAAGCAGGTAGCTATTAGTCTTTTTAAGTCATACCACAAGCCTGTTTTTCATTCCCAAAGCCTCTTTTGTAATTACACACTACTTACATCATGTACTAGGAAGTCTTCCTGCTTCGTTCCTGACTCCTGTCAGTAAGACTCCTTGCAGACTTGCCTGGTTTACTGATCTTGTGCTCCCTCCTTTCTTCTCTCAAGGCCAAATTTGAGTTGATAATGTCTGAGGCTTCATACCTGCGCAGTTTAAATGTGGCAGTAGATCACTTCCAGCGATCAGCAGAGCTCCAGGCAATGCTCACCAATCAGGAGCGTCAGTGGCTTTTCTCCCGCATCACAGACGTACGTGATGTCAGTGCCAGGTGAGATATGGCCCTTTGTTTCTGTGACTATAACACCCTCCATGAAGCACAGATACAGTCTAGAAACTACCGGTTTCCAGCAGTAACTTATCTCGCTCATGTTCTGCACATTCACTGACCTTTGAGTTAGATATACAAACCTATAGCACTCTGTGATTGCACACCAGTGCTGCCCTTGAAGGAACCGTTACCATTTTAGGTGACAGGGCAACACAAATCTTGTTGTTAAGTCCCAGAAATGGTGATGCAATTGTGCGCAGAGATCCTTGCAGGGTTAAAACATTCAAAATGGTATTGTAGTTATGCTATATTGGCCTTAACTACAATGTTACTTGAGTAACTAGATTTAAGCCCAAACCAAATGTAGCTCCTGCCAAATGCAAGACAGCCGAAAGAGCTGCACGGTCAGTCATCAAAAAAAAAAAAAAAAAAGCAGAAAACAAAAATTAAAATGCCATCATGTGACAATCTAATGTGGATCAATAGAGCTTAAGTCATAAAATGTATACATGATCCCACGTGCAAGGAATCCTGTACATTGTAGGATTCTGTTTTCCTCCTTCAAGGCTTAGCTACATATATCACTAAGCTACTATGGTTTTCTACTGTGTTTTTGATTTCTACTATTGGGATTAGTTTGATGTCCTAATTTGCTATTGTTTTCTGTCCATGCCTTATAAGTAGCAAATATGACTTCTCAGGAATGAATTAGAGGGCTGAGGTGTCAACAAACGCATGATAGTTGCAAGTGCCAGATTCTGCACCTGGGATGGGGAAACCCTGGCTATGCATACAGACTGGGGCTGAGAGGCTGGGGAGCAGCCCTGCAGAAAGGAATCTAGGGGATGTTGGTTGACAACAAGTTGACTATGAGCTAAGTGTGCCCTGGCAGCTGAAAGAGGGACTACCATACCCTAAGATATATCAAGCACAGTATTATTAGCCCATTGAGAAAAGTGACTGTTCCATTGTCCTATGTACTGGTGGGGTGTGGCCTTACCTTGAGTACTGTGTGCAGTTTTGGGCACCACAATATAAGAAAGACATAAAACTATTAGGGTCCAAAGGAGGGCTATGAAGATGGTGAAGGGTCTAGAGGCCAAGATGTATGAGGAGTGGCTGAGGTCACTTGGATTGTTCAGCCTAGAGAAGGAGGGACTGAGAAGAAACCTCATCATGGCCTACAGCTTCCTCATGACGGGGAGTGGAGGGTCAGGTGCTCTCTGGTGAACAGCAACAGGACTCGAGGGAATGGCATGAAGCTGCAACAGGGGAGGGTTTGAGTTGGATATTAGTTGGGTCTGATTTTTGAGTGGCCCAGTGTGGAGCCAGGAGTTGGACTTGATGATCCTTTTGGGTCCTTTTCAATTCAGGTTATTCTATGATGAACAGTAATCCATTTTGCCTCTGATTCTTCCTTGATACCTAGCTCTAGATTGTTGTTGTACGGGTACTACACTCTAGAAGTAAAGGAGTATCTTGCATTTATGTGGGCTGTCCTGACTTTAAAGAAATGAGGATGCTACCGCAACTAAATGACACTGATCACTGTGCTCTGTATTTTCCTCTCCTTTTATGGCACTGCAACTACATGCTGCAGTTTCCTTTTTGACTTGGAAGAGAAGTTTGAGGAGGACATGTTCACCTTCCATGTATGTGATGTGGCTCTGAAACATGCCCCTGAGTTCCGCAGGGTATATCTACCATATGTAACAAACCAGACATATCAGGAGCAAACCTTCCAGCGGTTACTGTAAGTTTTTCATTTGTTGCACCCTTCTCCCTGCTTGCTTGCTGCACTTCTGATGTGCATTCTTTCAAGTGATGGGGAATAGGTATTGTCTGTTTGCTGGCACTCATGCTACACACCCTGGAAGAACAGGCCAGAATCTTCTTCAGTTCAATGGCATTTGGGACAGCAGGAGTGAGCTGCTGTAAGGATTGCTTTTGTAGCACTGAAAAGAGAAAAAATCATGGACATACATGTGATTCTACTGCAGACTATTGTCTCTATTTAGTCACTCCTGAAAAGTGCAAAAAAAAAAAAAAAGCTGTTTTGTATAGTCATTTTCAGTCTGTGGTTATGTGCAAAGACTACTTCTCCCAGGAGTAGCAGGAGAGGAGAGGCAACTTTTCCAGCTTCTAGATAAAGCCTATTTGGTGTGAGGAAAGAACACAAGCCACCTCTGTCTTGTGAAAGGTGCCCTTTTCGTAGGGGGCCATTGAAACATAGATGTCACTTCTGGATGTCACTTCTGGTTTTTATTCCAGAGGACTGTGGCACAAAGAGGAAAGACATAAAAGTTGTACTGCTGTCCTCCTATAGCTGTTAGAAACCCATACTCTTCTTCAGCAGAGTGTCCCAGTTTCTTGACAAAATGTGACTACAGGGATTGGAGTACTCCGGTATTTGGTGATATCTCGTACTTTTTTTCCCTTCATTTGAAAGTCTATTTATTTCCTCTAATACCTGGATGTCTTCTCTCTTTTCCACTCCCACAGAAATGGAAATGCAGGATTCCAGCAAGTTCTGGAGAGACTAGAAAGTGATCCAGTTTGCCAACGTCTCTCACTTAAATCCTTCCTCATCCTCCCTTTCCAGCGCATCACTCGACTCAAACTCCTCCTTCAGGTAACTGTGTTGATTCTCTGCTCTCCTATATTTTCTCTCAAGCTGATCCTTCTTCAAGACTGAAAGTCATATAATACAAGCTAGCACCAAGCACTGGGAGGAGGGACTGCATGCAGTCCTCCTTCATGCTGTATCTTTGATGTTTGGCTGAATGCTCTAGAGTGACTCTGTGGCATATATTGCAAATATGCTTTTGCAATAACAAATCCATTTGTCATCATACAAATGTGGTTGTACATCAGACCAGTACCACGAATTGGACATGATAGCCTCTATGAGGCAATGCAGTTTGTATACCTGTTAGGACTTTGCTGTAACATTACAATTGTGTTCCAATAAAGAGTTGTATAGAGTTGTCTCAGAACATGTTGATTTAAATTTTATTTAACTTTTTTTGTTTTCCTGCTAGGAAAACAAGCCAAGTATTCTCTGTCTGCCCTCTGGAAGGCAGTCTGTCCCTGCTCTTTGCCTGCGACATTATCTATTTGTCAATCTGAAAGTCCCTAATGGATCTGTTTTGAGCTCTTTCAATTACATTTTTTCTTTTTGATTATTTGAGCCTTTTTTGAAGGGGAGAAAAAGGAATGATGGGCAAAGAACTATTCTGCAATTAAGGCTGTGCTTGTATTAGTGATTGCCTGCTATGCCATGTAACTTGCACAGGACAGTGAATTCCATTTAGATTTTCAGTGATGCCCTATTCAATGCATCTTGTCAGCTACATTCTGCACCTCAAATTTCTGGCCTGATTTCCACATTTCATTTCATACCACTGCTTTAGACTCCCTTGAGGCTGGTATCTTGGTGTCTCCTTGATTCTCCTACCCCTCCCATAGTCTGCTTTGCCTGTCTGCATTTCAAAAAGCATCTTCTCTCATGCAGAATATCCTGAAGAGAACTCGGCCTGGGTCTGAAGAAGAAGTGCAAGCAACACAGGCCTATGATGCACTTGAAAAGGTAAGGCCATCAACCCAGTCTCCTGGTGGCCCTGTACTTTTCATTGGCCCTCACCTTTGCCAAGAACCCTTGTCATTGTGACAGATAAGTGTGTTTGTGTGACTCTTATGCACATGCACATGTAGCTGTGAGCAGACAACACTGAGAAAGGACCCCACTGGGATGCAGCTGAACCTTTGCCAATGATACTGAACTACTTTTTTCAGGACTTGCTGTTTGTGGTCTTCTTTGTGTTCGTTACCTTTCCCTCTAGTTAGCTACCAATTTCTCCCCTGCTTCTCCAATAAAATCTTGCTTTAAAACAAACTAACATAAAAAGCATGGCAAGATGTTTACCCTGTTACATCCATTCTTACATCCTATTTTTTTAGAGACAAGATTTAAAGTCTTCTGGTACCTGCTATTTGTTACCTGCAATTTGTACAGCAGAATAAGGTAGACTTCTTCCTAGCTAGCTCCTGTTCTGTCTAGTCATCATTTGACCTTCCTGAAGTGTCACTCACTTTCTTGTAATCACTCCCCTACTCTCCACAATAAACGTAAGGACTAGTTCAACATGATGCGTACCTCCTTAAAGCTCTTTGGAAGACACCCACCTGCTGCATAGTTACTAAAACACTGCAGTCTTGAGGCAGGTAGGTAAAATGTCATATGCTGAAACCTGGGACTCATCTGTGTTCAAGCCGGAGTCATCTCTATGACGCTGTTACGCAGCTGCCCTCTATCACCTTAGACAGTTATGTAGACAACTTAAAGACTGAAATACCTCTGTTTCATTGTATCAGGTGCTCACAGATACTGCAACAAGCTCTTGTGGAAAATCTGTGCCTGGTGTTTATCTAATCAGCCTCCTTTGTTTACAGTGGAGCATCTAAAAAAAGCTGTTTCCAAATGACCAGCAGTTCAACTTCTGTTACCCGAACAAAAAGAAGACTCTAGTATCCCTCCTAGTATTTCAAAGTTAGAACAATACTTATCACAGAGATTTCATCTAACAAATTTCTTAAGAAAGAAGGATGATCTTTGTAGCTATGGAGAAGCTTAGTATGCTTACCTGGAAAACTTTTTTTTTCTTCTCCCGGGAAGATGCCCAAGAAATTTGCACTTACACTAATTCGTCATGGGCTCCTGGGAGTAGTACTGATTCCACTAGGCATTTCTGGTCCTCGCTATCTCACTATCACCTGATTTCCTCTGCAGCTCATCAAGGACTGCAACGAAAACGTACAGCGCATGAAGAGCACTGAAGAGCTGATCTACCTTAGTCAGAAGATTGAATTTGAGTGCAAGGTGAGCTTGTCCATGCCTTGAGCCTTGCTCTAGCCTAATCTCTTTTATGTCTTTCCTTGCAAAGTCGATTGTGCTTACTTTTGTTCTGCAATGTACACAAAATTGTTGAATCAGAATATCTTACACAGGCCAGCTCTTCATCAATACTTCCCTTGCCCAGTCATTTGTGTCAGACTTCAGCTGATGGTCCCTACCACAGGTTGGCACAAATGCAAATCAAAAACTCATGGATTCCTTGCATACACCTGATGTAAATATTTATTTCTGTCTTGTAGATATTCCCACTCATTTCACAGTCAAGGCGACTTGTGAAGTGTGGTGAGTTGACAGCACTGGACTTCAACACCCCAAGTCCAAAATGGAAAGTCACCACCCGTCCCATCTACTTACATCTCTTCAATGACTGTCTGCTCCTGTCTCGGCCGAAGGAGTGAGTGCTTCAACCACAGTTCTTGCTGTCCCTTCCAAAACGCCTGTCTCTTTCTGGGTCTGTGCTTTGGTGAGAGTCCTTTCCCTCTGCCTGCCAGCAAGTGGCAGTATTTGTCAAGTCACTCTCCTAACCCTACATTACATGAGTATCATGTAAGTATGTAGAATCTGATATTCCCAGCTCTTAATTAGAACATACACTAATATAACTAGATATGTTGTGGTCCCTAGTGCAACACTTCCATTGTCTCTCCATTTCTATAATATGAAGCACTTTAATAATAACAATTTATTGTAGTTTTACTCAAAAATAATTTCTTCCTAAAGGACGGTATGAAGGCTTCTGTGCAAATCCCTGAAACTGGAAAAAGTGGTTGGCTGGTGTAAGGGAGGGAGGGTGTGTGTGTGTATGTTCTGATTCTGTTATGTTGGAAGCTATCAAGTAAAACCTTGATAGGACAGAACTTAGTGTTCCTACCCTTTTTGTTAAATCCCCTCTCTCTCTTCTCTGGCCTTTTCAGACTTCCAGCAAAAACAAAGCTTAAGGTGCCTGAAGCAGATGAAGACTCATTAAAAGCTTCTTGCTTTCCTGACATCAGGGAGCTACATGGACTCACTTAACTCTTACTACCTTAAAACTCACAACTTTTGTTCCTTCTCTTTACCTTCAGGGGTGGACGTTTTGTTGTGTTTGATCATGCTGCTTTCTCAGATGTGCGTGGGGAGAAGTGCGAGATCAAACTGCATGGAACAAACAAAAACGTTTTCCGTCTCTTTCTACTTCAGAATTACCAGGGAAAGAGAGTGGAGTTTCTGTTCCGAACGGAGACACAGTAAGTGAGCTCAAGGTTACTCTTAGTATATCCTAGTACCATAGCCAGATACCTCCTAGAAGCCTGGCAGTTGTCCCTCAACAATATGCTAAAGCATCAAACGCAGCTGCTGAGCAGAGGACTCAAAAATCATCCTTTTCTCTTAAGTCCCTAGCGAACCACTTTTCTTCTTTCATCATAGTTGTTTATACAATACTACCACATCATTTCATACTATCAGCCTCCAAAAATGGGAGGTTTTGCCTTGTCCCATCCCTTTTCTCCACTTCTTCTTTCCCTGCTTCTCTAACAAACCCCCTCTCCACCCCGTCCTGTAAGCAAGCATGCACGTACACGTGTGCACACACTCCTGTCATCAGACTGCTGTCCCTCACAATGACATCTGACACCTATCTGGTGATGTTTTCCAGCAGTGAGAAGCTGAGGTGGATCTCTGCTTTGGCTCCTCCGCGAGGGGAACTGGATCTCCTGGAATGCCCTGGTGAGACTGATCTGCTATTACAGCAATTAGGGTGGGCCATTTGGAGGAGTTGGGAGTCACTGCAAGGTAGAACAAACCAGAATGACTTTAAGGCAGAATATTTGCCTTTTTGTAAATAAAGATATTCATGGGCTTTCCCTCAATGACACGTTCTGTCAGTTGTTTTACCTATCTTTACTCCTGGTTGTGTAGAAGACCTGTAGTCTCCCTTTCACTGCTCTACTCATCAGTGTTTGGGCAGTGTTTTATCCCCTTCCACCTCTGGGTCTGGTGTACACAGGTTTATTGTTACTTTCTTGTATACCATTCTGATCTTTCCTCTTCTTTTAGATGCACCACAGGTTCAATGCATAAGGACATACAAAGCTCGGGAAAATGATGAGCTAGCTTTGGAGAAAGCAGATATCATTATGGTTATGCAACTCAGCAATGATGGTGAGCAGAATAAACAATGGGTTTCTTAAATTATGGGCAGAAATCTGTTTTAGTAGTGTTAGGCTTTCACAATGCTATCAGGGTTCAAAAGGAGCTTCTCACTCCTGATTATTGCATTAAGAGGATGAAGAGACTCTTATTTTCATCTTCATTAAGCTATTTTATTTGGAAGCTGAATGGGATTTTTATATTTGATCCTAGGGCCTTGTTGGAGTGGGCTTTTGGGGAAGAGGAATGAAAAAAAAGTGCTCGACTGTTTTACCTCATGTTGTGTTTTGTCCCCACTCCCACAGGATGGATGGAAGGAGTGAAACTTTCAGACAGGGAGAGAGGCTGGTTCCCCAAAGAACATGTGGAATATATCTCCAGCAAACAAGCGCGGCAGAAGAACCTGAAGGAAGAGCAACGCGTGAAAAATGCCAAGCAGCACGTCTTCTGCAAAAAATAACTCTACCTTGTTTGGACCTGTACAGCCTCCCTGGCATAGGGAAACCATCTTTTCCTAATGTGCCTCAGAAGAAGCACCTCTGCAAAGAGTGTAATACAGCACTTTGACAGAACCAGGTGCTTTTTGCCAAAGAAAGTGGGAATTCAATCAGGAAAAGTCATTTACTTCCTTTCTGGCACCAGAATTACAGCAGCAGTAGGGGGAAAAAATGTTGCATGTATTGCTTGCTTTGTGGTAGTAGGGAGGAGGGACTTTAATCATACAGAAGTCTAGGATCTGGACTTCTGAAAATATATTCTGGTTTTGCTACTCACAGATTGCCGGACCTTGGGCAAGTCACTTCAGAATTCTGCCTCAGTTTTCCCATCTGTGAAATGGGGGTATATTTACCTACCTCACTGGATGTTGTGAGGCTAAATTCATTAGTATTAGCATACTAAGAGCTTTGAGTTCCTGAGAAAGAAGGTGCTAAGTGCAAAGCACAGTGTAGTTGAGGAGAGTTTTCCATTTGAAATATCTTCTTGATATCTTGATGGTATTAATCTCCATAGTATAACTTCTATTTAGAACAATTTATCTATTTGATTGTGCAAGTCTACTGATTGTTTTTAAATAGGCACAGTGTGTTTCATTGTACCTGAATTTAACTCAGTCGCAACATACTGTTGAGAGTCCTTGACAGCAGTAGAAAAAACACTTGAGTTTCAGAAAATTCTTGGAAGTCACTGTGATGATTTCCTGCACCTTAAGAGGTATCAAGCTGAAGAATCTGTTTCACAAAGGTTGCCTCTCTCCTGAACATGTGTCCCAGTAAGCAATGAGAAATGACCATTTTTTCACACTGCTTCCCACTCAAAGTAGAACAGTTACCTTTGACATGTCACTATGGCATGTTAGTACATGCCCTGTACAAAATAACTATGACTAGGCATATGCAATGAAGTGGCAGTTTCCTGCTGCTCTTAATCTGATAGCTGATGTGGTATTGCATGCACCATTTTGCACACTTATAGAAAACACTGAGATATTTAGCCACTGTAGATAAACTCAAAAAATGTACCAGGGCCTCAGTTCTTTTGTAGAACTCTCTGGTTTTAAGTCAGTTTACACACAGTCCTGCTTTTGTGCAGAACCTGTCTGTTTGAGGACAACTTGTAAAATATTGTTTGTGTTAAAGGAAAGTGTTTGCATTTATTTACATCAATGCGAGATCAAGTATAAGAACCAATACACCAAAGAAAACAGTGTGTAGCCTTCTTGCATTTAATATATTTGAAGAATTAGTTATCTTCATATTTCGAACTTTCTTTTTCTGTAACACTCTACCTATACTTCTCATTTACACTGTATCTGGTATGGCTTTTTCCAGCCTATTTATGTCAATAATTTTAAAAAAGTTGCTTTTAGTCCTAATAAACTCATGCACTTCTCCAGTTCAAATAAACAACTTTCTGCTTTCCTTATTTTAGGTTTTCATCTCATATATGAGTAGCTTGCTATATTCTGAATATTTTCAGGACATCATAGAATCACTTAGGTTGGAAAAGACCTCCATGATCCTGAAGTTCAACTGTTAACCTAACACTGCCAAGTGTACCACTAAACCATGTCCCTAAGCATCACATCTACGTGTCTTTTACGTAACTCTACAGATGGTGATTCAACCACTGAACAGCATTGGCTGTTCCAATGCTTCATAACCCTTTCACTGAAGAAATTTTCCCTAATATCTAACCTAAACCGCCCCTGGCACAACTTGAGGCTGTTTTGTCTTGTCCCTATCACTTCTTGCTTGAGAGAAGAGACCAACCGCCCACCTTGTAACAACTTCCTTTAAGGTAGTTGAGAGCAACAAGATCTCCCCTGGGCCTCCTTTACTCTAGGTTAAAGAACCCCAGTTCCCTCAGCTGCTTCTCTTAAGACATGTTCTCTAGACCCTTTGCTAGCTTTGTTGCCCTTCTTTGGACACGCTCCAGCACCTCAGTGTCCCTGTAGTGAGAGGCCCAAAACTGAACACAGTATTTGAGGTGTGACCTCACCAGAGCTGAGTAGAAAGGGACAATTACCTAGTTCTGCTGGCCACAATATTCCTGATACAATCCAGGATGCTGTTGGCCTTCATGACCACTTGAGTACACTGCTGGGTCGTGTTCAGCCATTTATCAACCACTTCCCCCAGGTCCCTTTCCAATAAGCAGCTTTCCAGCCACTCTTCCCCCAGCCTGTTGCACTATGTGGGATTGTTTTGCCCCAACTGCAGGATCCAGCACTTGGCCTTGTTGAACCTCATACAGTTGGCCTCGGACCATCAGTCCAGCTTATCTAGTTTCCTCTGCAGAGCCTTCCTACCCTCAGGCAGATCAACACTCCTGCCTAACTTGGTACCATCTACAAACTTACTGAGTGTACACTTGATCCCCTTGTCCAGATCACTGATAAAAATATGAAAGAGAACCTGATACTGAGCCCTGGGGAACACCATTTTTGACTAGCCTCCAACTGGATTTAACTCAATTTTCCACAACTCTTTGGGCCTGGCAACCCAGCCAGATCTTTACCCAGCAAAGTATACACCTGTCCAAGCCATGAGTAGACAGTTTATCCAGAAGAATACTGTAGAAAACAGTGTCTGAAGCTTTACCAAAGTCTACGTAGACATCCACAGCCTTTCCCGCATCCACTAAGCAGGTCACCTTGTCACAGAAGGAGATCAGGTTAGTCAAGCAGGATGTGCCTTTCATAAATCCATGCTGACTGTGCCTGGTTGTCTTGTGCGTGCTGCATGATGGTGTTCAAGATGATCTGCTCCATAACTTTCTGTGGCATTAATGTCAGACTGACAGGTCTGTAGTTCCTCGGGTCTTCCTTCTGACCTTTCTTGTAGATTGCCATCACATTTGCTAGCCTCCAGTCAACTGGGATCTCCCCAGAGATCTGCTCCCCACCCCTATCTTTCAGCTTAGAGAGCTGGGTACCTAGGCAGCAACTGGTCTTACTAGTAAAGAGTGAGGCAAAGAAGAGAGTAAGTATCTCAGCCTTTTCCTCATCCTTTGTCACTATGTTTTCCCCTTACACCCAAAAAAAGATGGAGATTCTCCTTAGTCTATCTTTTGTTGCTAATGTATTTATATAAACGTTTTTATTGTCTTTAATGACAGTAGCCAGATTAAGCTCCAGCTGGGCAGTTGGGCTTTGGCCCTTCTAATTTTCTCCCTAAATAGCTCCACAACATCTTTGTAGTTCTCCTTAGTGGCCTGCCCCTTCTTCCAAAGATCATAAACTCTTTTTTTTTCTTTCTTCCTGAGCTCCAACCAAAGTTCTGTATTCAGCAAGGCTAGTCTTCTTCCCCACCAGCTTGTCTTTCAGCACATGGGGATGGCCTGCTCGAGTAACTTTAAGATTTCCTTCCTGAAGAGTGTCCAGCCTTCCTGGACTCCTTTGCCCTTCAGGACAGCCTCCCAAGGGAATTTCTTAGCCAATCTCCTAAACAGACCAAGGTCTGCCCTCTAGAATTCCAAGGTGGCTGTTCTGCTAACCATCCTCCTGACTTTTCCAAGAATCAAAAACTATTAATTCATGACCACTATGCCCAGGATATCCTTCAACCTTCACATAACCCACAAGTCCTTCTCTGCTCATAAGCAAAAGATCCAGCAGGGTGCCTTGAGTTGGCTCACTCAACAGCTATGTCAGGAACTGAACTTCCACACACTCCAGAAACCTCCTAAATGGTTTCCTCTCAGCTGTATTTCCAGCAGACATCTGGTAAGTTGAAGTCTCCCATCAAAACAAGACTTAGCGATTGTGAGACTTCTCCCAGCTGCTCAGAGAATTTTTCATCTGCCTCTTCAGCCTGGTTGGGCAGTCCCTAACAGACTCACACCATGACATCTGCCTTGTTTTCCTTCCTCCTGATTCTTACCCGTAAATACTCAACCTTATCGTCACCACCATTAAGCTCAAGACCATCAAAGACTCCCTAAAATACAGGCCTACCCCACTGCCTCTCCTTCCTAGCCTATTCTTTCTGTAGAGTTTATATTTTCCATTCCAGCACTCTATTGCGTGAGTCATCCCACGGTGTTTCTCTGATGGCACCTATGTCTTCCACAGAAACATTTGGGGACATATATAGCATAACTGGGAAAAAGAATAAAAATCAGTATTTCCATACTGCTGAGGCATAGAAACATTAAAGACAACCTGTAGAGGGGGGCAGTTGGACTCATTTATTTTTGTGGTAAGAACATGAATGAAATACAGGCACAAGCTACATTTAAAAAGTATTGTTGATAACCTGGAAAATTCTTGGTTTATGTCTCAAAAGGGAATGTTATTTGTGCTATTTTTTTCCATTACCAAAAAAAAAAAAAAAAAAGTGTTGATCCATTCTGAAAGAAAGAAATGAAAACATTCTCTACAGTTCTCATTCTTCTTCAGAATGCTAGAAAAAGCTGACATTATAAGCAGAATTCAGTAAACAAACATAACATTGCTCAGAGAAAGGAACTTCCAAAGCGGTTTTTAATTTTTATCTTTGTGCTTTTATATAAAAAAAAATGATAAAACTAATCCCATCCACTCCACCACTCCAAGATCAGAGTTGTGTCTGGTCAGCTGAATGCCTCTAAGAAATTAAATGTCATTTTAGCTGCAATAACGTTCCAGCCAGCATGTCTTGTATTTCATGGCGGAACCAGGTGCACTGTAGTACTAATTGTGCTATCTTCAGAATGCTGGTGCACCTGCTTCATCTTACACTCATTTAACACAATGTAACAACACTCAAGTGAAAGCATCTGCAGATGCATGTCCCTGGATGCTAGAGTGAACCTTGTAACAAAAACAGGATGTATGGGAAAACGCACAGTAGGAGAATGACAGCATTAAGATACTGAGCCTATAACCAAGATGAAGATGAAGGATGCTTCATCATGGTGGAGCAGAACACAATTAAGTAAATCACATTCATTAAGCAAGGACTGTCTGTCTTATTTGCAGACATACAAATTGTGTTTGGAGCCAGCCCCACTTCACTCAGTGGTTAGAAAAGCTGAACATGGAAGATGCAAGAGAAGAAGGGTTGAGTTTTGGAACCACTGTCATCCATGCAAGTTACAGTACAGGTCTCTCCATCAGCTGCACAAGGCAGGAGAGAAATCAAATAAGACAGACTTGGTTCACTCCTCCCTTATGACTTGTGTTCTCACCTGCAAGTATGCAAAGCTGTTTTAAATTTTATCGGAGCTGATGACAACACTTGTAGTAACATGAGAGTACTAATTGCCTGGTATCACTGAGTTAGGAGCCTTGATTTTTATTTTTATTAAAAGACTTTTAAGTATGAACACGATGCAAGATGACAGCACCAAAAAAGTCAAGAAGTGCCACGTATTTCTTGTAAGCACCAGTTTATGGAGAATTAGAAGTATTTCAAAACAGCTACAACCAGAGCACACGAAAAACAAAGCTGTCTTGCTGCCAGCCCACAAGGGAAGATAATGAGGTTTATCTCATTCAGCGTGATCAGTTATACAAACCAATTTTGTAACATCTGGGTTCCAAATGCATGCCATTAGCGATATTTAAACCCGCTCCTCACGCAAACTTCGGGAGCGCAGTTTTTCAGGCGGCCTTTGACGAGCGTCTTCATCCACTGCCTCCCCTCGGGAGATGGCGCCTCAGAGGGCAAGCAGGCGCCAGCCCCAGCCGCCACCACGGGCCACCAGCGGCTCGCTGCCAGCCACGGCAGGGCTCTCCAGGCTGCCTCCCCTTTAGCTGCGGTGCCGCTGGGCGCTATCGCCCCACTCCTCCGCGGGGGGAGCTCGCCTTTGCCGCCCCCCCCATGCGGCTGAGGTAGGTCGGTCCGGCAGCCTGGACCACGCTGTGCCCAGGGACGGCTGGTGCCACAGGTGGCCTTGATGAGCCCGCTGGGGCTCGCCGCCATTTACCAGGCTGAGCCGAGCCGGGCCGGCCGCCGCCGAGCCGGCATGGATGGGGCGGGAGTGAAGGAAGAGCGGGTGTCCCAAAAGCTGGGTAAGGGTCGGGCCGCAGCAATGGGGCACTGGCTCTCCTCAATTTTGGGGGGGGGGGAGGCACCCGATAACGAGCCTAATGAGCAGCCCCGGCGGAGGATAACAACTCTGCCACTTCCCCCGGGCCGCTTTCTGTGCCCTGGGAGTGATGCCATTTTGGCTGGGGTGCCCCCAGTGTTTCGGGGGCAGTGAGCTGCTGCCAGATGGGCATCTGCATGGCCCTTGTCTCTGGGATTGTAAAAGTGAGAAGGCTGGGGCAGTTGGTCTTCCCTTCGTATCTTTATATATATTTGCTTCATATCCATAGTGGGGCTCCACTACTGCGGGATTTCTAGAGTGGTAGCACATCCCTCACCCACTGATTTTCATCTCTGAGCTTGCATGGCTCTATGAAGTTCATGTTTCTCCCTGTGTGTGTTCAGGTTGCTTTGTACCAAACATTCAAACCAACCTTCAAAGTCTTCCTGTCACCGTGCAAATGGCTACCTCATTTTAGTAACTTCTGAGAGTAGCTGTGAGGAGAAAAAGATGACTTTGCTTCCTGCTTCTGCACCTTCAGGCATTCCAAACTCTGTTAGTATGATTTTTCCAGCCAGTTAAAATCCCTTCTGTTTAAGATTATTTATCTGAAAATGGGACGACTGTTGTTCAGTCTAGTCTCTTGCAGTAACAATGACAAAAGAAAGGGTTGTGTTGGTAACTCCCTAGTTGTTGCCATGAAGGCTCTGTATTTATAAACTTTATTTTCATTTCAGATCTTTTCTTGGCAACACTAAGTTATATGTTGTCAGGCTTTCTCTTTTAGAAATAGAGGTAGCAATTTCTATTTCATGAAGGATTACTTCTGCGGGTGATGCAAAATCCCTGCTGTTGATCTGTCTACTGCAGACATAAGGGACACGCACATGACTTTGAAATGTGTTCTGTGATGTAAGCACATACAAGTAAAAAGCCTTCTTAAATCAGAACATGAAGCTGAAAATCCTATTTTTGTTTCAAGGTAGAGTTTGACAGAATGGATGATGTGAAAATACTAGCTTTCCTGCATAATGAGCAAGAGCAGGACTGAAACAAGTTCAAATACAGTAGGGAGGACAGTGGGAGAAGGAATTGTGTAAAACAGCCAGCTGTTGCCTTGCTCAGTTCTTGACCCTCCCCATTTGTATATTTCATCTCATTTAACTTGCTGCTTAACAAGATCAAATTATTACGGGTATGTAGTTTTCTGTCTCTTTCCTATACAACTAATTCAGTTGTCTAAATTCTGTAAAAAGGAAAATAGGAAGGTCTTGGAAACAGCCTGTTGTCCCTTCATACTTCCATCAACATTCACACAGCTGACTGGTTTTGTGAGGTTCTTACTTGACTTAACAATTGTTTAAGGAAAAAAAAAAACATTTTATTCTGTTATGGTAGTAGTTGCCTACTTTATTTCTCTTGCTGTGTTATTTCTGACTTACCTTCTACTTTTTGATATCTATTAGTACGATGCAGTTTATGCTTTTTGTTAAACTTGGTCAAATTTTGCTTATTTTTGTCCTCAGCCAGCTATTTCATTACCCATTCTGTAGGTCTGTTATTCATTACTGTTGTGCCTGAAGCTGGGGAAAGCTAATGTAAGAAAGTTATTAGAAGCTTATTCATTATTATATTCACTATAAAATAATTCATTATTTTTTTCCTTGATAAACTTCAGTATGACAGAAACCTCTATAATCAAGAAGCGGTGTTGTTTGTCAGATAATTGCTGACAGAGTAGACTAGAATTTAGCTTGCATTTGTCTTTTGCTTATTTTAGTAAGGGTCACTTAGGGACTTGACATGTCATCTGATTCTTATTATTTATTTGAAAAACCTTTGTTATTCCTAGTGCTCTTTTCCTTGCAAATACTACTGTATTTGTAATACACAACCTTCTCTTTATTCTCTATATCTGATATTAATTCTTGCTGTGGTTTGAAATTATTATTATTTTTTTTTTATTTTTTTCAGGCATCTTCATTCTCAAGATGAGGCTTTTCTAGTCTCAGATGTTTGAATATATCCATGTTAGCCATATTGCATTCTTTTCTGTTGCTCTTCTAGCAGCACTCTATCCTGGTCAGTTTTCATTCTGAGTTGTTTTTTTTGTTTTTTTTTTTCCCCACTGTTGTGTTTCAGGCCCTCTTCTGTAACTGAAATCTAGGCACATGTGGTGTAGTGTGCATTTGGGTTGGTGTGGGGGGTGTTGTTTTTCATTTTTTCCTTGCAGAGTGCAAGGACAAGGAGGAGGACATGCTTATTGAACACTGTGCACTTTGTGATAGATGCTGATCCTGTTGGTGGGCATGGTACAGGAGGCGACGTGCCATCTCTGTTCCAAAGTACAGCTATAAAAGAGGAAGCTGAGAATAGCTTGGGAAGAGAAGATAGGACCAGCCTTGTGAAGGAAGAGGAGGAAGATGGCAGTTACTGCATGCTGCAGACAGATGGGTCGACTTCTCAAGATTCTGCAGCCCTTGACTGCCCAATCAACTTTGCCTCAGCCTCTGGACAGCTGACAAATTTCCTCAGTGACATGAATTCAGTGCCCCTGCTTCCTGTGGTTGAGCTTGCACAGGAACCCACAGATAAGTCAGAGTCACATGAACAGTGTGAGGTTTATTATTCGGATGAGACTGAAAAGGGGACAAAGAAAAATAATAATGACAGAAGTGGAATGTGTGCTGAGAAAGCCACTAGTACCATCTCTGGAGATCTCTGCAGGCTAGCATCATTACATGATGCATGTGTCCCAACTACTTGCAGGTCATTGAAATGTCCTTCAGCCAGTGTTGCAGCTCAGCAGTCCTACAAGGTGTCTTCATTCCTGGAATCTGGAAGTAGCCATGGTGAAACCAAGGAAAAAAAAGAGCTATGTGACAACCCAGAAATTCTGCATCCTGTCAAGAAGAAGTCACGTACCTCCTATAGTGCAGGTAGATAATGGGGAACCAGATGGTAGACAGTGACACTTGTATTGCCAACAGTGCCAGTGTTTCTTGCACCATACTGAAGGCACAACACAGAGGTGCTGAACTGCTCTAAATGGTATTTGCAATGCATTTTGCAGTATTAATGTGTGAGAACTTCTTCAAATAAAGGTTGCTGAGTGCCTTGCTTTTTAAGTATTGCTAGCAATGCTCTTTGTTTTACCGTGGAAGAAGACACTTGTTTATTGTTGTGCTTGCTTTTAAGAAAATCTCTTACGTTCTTGTATTTCTAAAAATAGTAAAAAAGTTAAATTTTGTATTTTCTCTCTCTTTTCTCTTGTTTTTATTGGTTTGTTTCCTTATCACATATTCCCTCTCTATCCTTGAATAATGCATCATTTCTAGAGCAACTAGAAGAGCTGGAGAAGATGTTCCAGGAAGATCACTACCCTGATAATGAAAAGAGGAGGGAGATTGCAACTGTGGTTGGGGTGACACCACAGCGTATCATGGTAACGGCTGTGTGGGTAACAGTGGTGACTGTGGGATCTGTGCCAGAAAACAACAGGGAGAGGGACTGGGGCAGGAAAGAGACGCTTGAGTAGGAAGAGGAGCTCGTGAGTAATAGGATAGAGGCTGCAGTGATGAGAGCATGGCTCCTGTGGATGGACAGTGTATGAACAATCACCAGTCCTCTCTCACCTCCAAAAATACCAAAATGACAGTGGAGCTTGCTGTTGTGTACTGTATCTCTTCCTGTTCTCTGTGAAGAGACAAGTGAGTGGGTAAAAGACTACAGAGATTGACCTCTGTATCTTGGAGGTTCTGTTATGGGCAACACAAGAAGCTGGTTGGGGTATCTTTCTGCTGTTATTCCTCTCTGCAGTGAATCTTCCAGATGTTCTGTGGAAGAAAGGTTCCTTGAGAGTTCTGGATTCACCTAGTGATGCATGGAGGCAGTTATTGCTGCTTCTTTGCCTGTGTTCCTGTATATAGATCACTTCCTCCCTGAATGTATCCTTTCTTTCTGTTTATCAGGTCTGGTTTCAAAATCGCAGGGCAAAGTGGCGAAAAACAGAGAAGTTGAATGTGAAAGGCAAGAAAAAATACTCAACATCAGCTCTGTCAGTCCCTACAGGGCCAGGCAGTTCTGGGTGAGGGACTTAAATCTCTTTTCCTCATTTCTCCACAATAGATACCTAACAATTTTTTTCTGTGCTTTTTGCATTTAAGCCATGCTGAACTGACCATTGAGTTAGACCTTTGTAGCCCTTCTGTATTTTCCAGCCTAACAGACTTGTGGGCAAACTGTAGTGGGACCTCTTAAGAGAACTTTTGGTTACCCTGTAGTACTGTTTTGAAATAACTGTTGAAAACCTGCTTGCTGAGGTTACGTAGAGAGCAGAGAATGAGATAAAGGGATCTGTGGAGTCACTCCAACATCTTCAGTTTCTGTATATGTGCTGGCCAAGCCCTTTGTGGGAACTTGAGAAATCTTTTATCCTAGACCTTCTACCATTGCTTTCCTTTTTTTTTTTTTTTTTTTTTTTTTTTAAAAAAAAAAAAAAAAAAAACTTGGTAATGGACATGCTGTGTGGGCAGAAGTTCGTCTCCAGGGGGAGGCATTTATGGCAATTTGGAGTGAGAACCTTGAGATAAGACAAAAACAGAATAGTTAAGTGAGAGATTGGAGACCACTTGACTGACTTCATTGCACTGTCCCTGCTATATGTACTTTCTACACTGGTAGCCCAGAACCACTTCCCCAAATACTGCTTGATACATGTACAGCGTCAGTTGTCCTGTGTCTCATTGCACTCATAAGTCAACTAATATTTCCCTTTCCACCTGCTAATGATCTAGCATTTGCCTGTTGTAGGATAGTTGGGGTTTGTGCTTTGTGGTAATGTCTTGTCCTCTGGTCTGTGCTTATACCTTTTATGCATAATTCCAGGGTCCCTCTTCTGCCTATGCCTGACTTTGTTCATGACCAGTCTGCTGTGTTGAATGTAGACACTACAGCTGGGAACTGCTCCAGCCTGCTTAGTGGGCATTCTGCACCGCTTGCTTCCTCCTCAGGTGAGACCAATATCAGTGTAAGTATTCTTGCAATTATTTTTGGTGGTGCTGGTAGGTTCACAGACACTGGTCTTAAGGTCACTGGGGAGCCCAACCCCATCAGACCAAGAAGTGATACCAAGTTTAACAGCACCCTCCTAATCAAGTTAATGGCTATATTGGGTGGTGCCTCCATACTAACACTAGAGCCAGATTTGCTGTTCTTACTCATTCACGTACTATCATTAAGCAAGGAATTTTGAGGAGGACTTCGTAAGGATATGTGATTGAGGCATTCTTTTGTTATAGCTCTATGATACTGGTACTGCTGGAGGTGCTTTTCTAAACAGTGAAGAAAGTACTGCACTGGCTATTATATACCTCTTTGGGGTGGATATATACATTCCTTGTTCTGCTTTAGACTGTAGTGTTCTGCCTGCAACCTGTAATGCAGTGAGCCTTGTAAGGGAGGTGCATAGTGTAAGCCATTAGAGTGTAGAGCCTTTCCTCAGGTACTCCATACCTTTCTATCTCCAGAAGAGGTTTTTTTGACTTCCCCAGACATGAATGAATAGTGCAAATTTCCAGTCTTTGTAAGACTTTGACGGAATGAGACTAGGTGAGTTCCCAAGCATATATCCACATTTAATTTCCGTTGCAGTGTTGTTGAAAGTCAGTGGGGTGTGCTGTTGGATCAGTTTTCTATCTGAGCTGCATTTAGACTTTTAAGATTGATGGCAAGCAAAGAAGAGACAATTTGTTGAATTGTGTATTCACACGTGGAATATTGTACTATTCCTTGGAGTCAGGAATGTTCCCTAAAGCACTTCATGTATATGTTTACTTTTCCAAATTGATATAACTTGAAAATATTTTTAAAATAATGTCAACTTCAACACATCCCTTGGGAGGGATATCCCAGACAATAGATGTGCAAAGAGGTGGTACAGTATTTTTCTGCTCTTTAGTGTAATTTATTCTTTTGAAATTCATGCCAATATTTCTGACCCCATGTTGTATTTACAAATGTATAAGTTTCAGTATTAAGAGCAATTCTGTGCAGGTCACTTTCTAATATGACCCAGAGACTGTAATTTATCTTAATAGTACTGATACCTGACAAAATACTTTGACATTGTAGAAACCAAATGTAAGAACCTATCAATAAGTTTAGAATGCTAATAAATGTATGTTAAAAGAGAGATACTTACTAGTGTCTCGTACTTATTAAGAGATACTTATTAGTATTAGTATTATTCTTGATATACTGTAATTCAGCACTTCTATCACTTAAATATGCTTGTCAATCTTCAATCTCAAGTCAAGGACTACCCTAACTCTGAGCTGTTTAACCAATATGACTGTAATTCAGTTAGTTTTTCTTCTTCTTGCAACAGAGTAAACATGGTCAAAGTGTTTAAATAATTCACTGCTTTCCAGAATGATGAAATAGTGCAGTCATTGAGCCCTGTATTTAATTAGATAAAGACTGAGATTTTGCAAAATAATTCACTTAAAGGAAACACAGCAAACATCCTCATATTTCTATACTTGTCTGCAGAACTCTCCTGGTTCCTAAAGTACATCTGCAGTTGTGCTATTTAGTCAGGAAAGAATATGTCTGTTAGAGAAATAAATTTTCATTCAGAGATGTGGTCTTGTCATCTGTCTGTATTGAGCAATTTTTTTCCGGAGAATCTGCACACTTGGATGCAGTTCCTGATGTGGAAAACACAAACAGTTTTTCTGTGGGGAAAGAAATGTCCCATCTGAATTCTTTGTGCAATGTGAATGTCCCTGAGACTGGATTGGGTATGTGAAAAAGTAAGTGATAAAGGTATCTCTTTTTTTTTTTTTCCTCCCTGAAGTATTTCTTTTACTGTGTGTAATTCTAGCTTTTATGAAATACATGCTTTCTTCACGTGTATGAAACCCCAGTATCTTCCATATTAAGGACATGGGAAGTTGAGAATATACCTCATTCTTCTAGATTTATGTAAGATAACAAAATTTTCCTTGTTCTCCTTATGCTGGGAAAGAAGTAATTAAATCTATTTGTCATCTGAGGCTGGTAAATGCTTTTTAGATACAGATCTGTTTGGGAAAAAAAATACCATTTCTAAATCACTTTGCAGAAAAGAGGCATTTGCACACCAACTGAGGTTCAATGATTGTTGTTTTTTTTTCCTGGTTTCCTGAGGGCAGTGAGGTGTGTGGTGTGTGTAATGTGCCTTACTCTGTTTATGAAACCCACCCTTCCTTCCATATTTGTTTGACTCAGTCAAATGCGACTGAAGGTGAAAGTAATAAAACTACATTTCTACAAGTTATGGGAAAATTGTTGTCTAGGTACAGTAGAGATGTAAGTTATTACTCTTTCTGAAGGAAAAGTTATGCTACTAACTATGTAGAGTCTGCATAGGAGAGAGAGCTGTGTAGCCTGATCACAGGAAAAGCTTCTGTCACAACATTGCCTTGCTAAGTGTGGGGTAGCATAACCACGAGGAATTAAGCCTTCTTCCCTCCACTCAATCCCTCAGTCTGGCATTGCATATAAGCAGACTCATTCAGCCTTGTTCAGAAAAAAAGTTTGCCAATAAATAGGGCTGTTCAGGGCTCACCTCTTTTCTTTATTAGAAATCTTCAGAAAATAAAGGTGACAAAATATGGATGGGATAAAATCCAAAGTAAAAAGAGGCAAAATAAGAGTGAACAAATGAATAAAAAGCTCATCAGGCAAGGCAAAAGCTAGTAAAAGTGGCCTCTGGAAACAGCTGATGGCATGTTTCAGGAAAGTAAGCTGCAACCTGAGCAATGCTGTAGTTGCACCCAGAGATTGTGGCCCAATGGGGTGATTATTCAGATGCTTTCCTTGATAGCAGTGTTTAACCACTTTCAGACGGACAAGCAAATGAATTACATGTATGAGAACAGCATGATCTGTTAGCTGACACCTTTTGGATAGTGCTTAGTGCTTTCTTTTCCTTTGTTTTTCCTTGTTCTCTAGACAGTAGTCCCGAATATCTGTTTTTCTTTTTTGTCCTTCTTGTTGTCTCACTGTTTGGTCAGTTCTCCAAACAAGTTGATTAAAAATGTCAGCAAGTTGTAGTTGAGATACATTGTTTCTTTCTGGCAATTAGGGTTTCTGGTTTTGGTGTTAGCTACGCTATAGTCGACTGTGCTTCAGAAATTCTTATTTGAGATTGCCTTGATCTTAAAATTGTTTTCATACTACTTTTGCTAGACAGGTAGCTTACTTTAAACAAAGTAGTGTGTGTGTTTATATTTGATATTTCTAGTTGTTTGAAGTTTCTCTTTTTTGTCTGAGACTTCTTACAGATACATTTTTTTGATTTACTGACTTAAATCATACATAGTTGCTCAGAGATGAAACCCCAATGTCTCTTACTCTTCTTCTGGCTGAACTCCCTTAGTGTTATGGGAAGTTTGGATGCACATACAGTGAAATGCCTTTTATGTGCAAAACAAGATCAAGTTTGTGCAGGTAAGCGCTGACCCTGTGTGTACATAAACTACCAATTATAGCAGTTCTTCAGGCCAAATTAGTCAGGCAGTTCTGCATGTTCTTGGATAATTTTGCATATTTTAAGAAATATCTGAGGATTTAACTGATGATGCCTACTTTGCTGAAGCTGTTTGTGGGCAGAAGAAATATGTCTCCTTGCCCATTAGGAAAGAAAAGTTACTTTCTATGCCTCTGGTTTGTTTGAGGAGGCTTTTTTGCCCCCCAATACTCTGTGGGTAGTATTTTGTTTCCTGTGGCTATTTTGCTGAGGACACATGTTGGGAGCCCAGCCTATGATTACCCAGTAGCAGAGATGGGAATGGAATAGAAATCTTGGGAGCAATTGTATGAGGTTTGACATGATCTGTCAAAGAACAGTAAATAAATTTCACAAGCCTTAACAACTCCACTGTAATGCAGGATTCTGGCCTTTGAACAAGTTACTTTAAAGCTGATGATATGGAGCTGATATGGCAACCAAGAGTCGTACCTTTTTAAAGAAGTAGTAGGTTCCAACCTACTGAAAATCCAGAAGATTAGACTGACACTTATCTGAGCAGCACAGTTAAAGGTTGAAGTTAGCTTACTGATCTTTACTCCAATAACTGAAGAATGCTTTTGCTCCTAAGATTGATTAATTTTCAAGAAGTCAGTTGCAAGATATATGCATTTTTTCTCGTAATTTATAATATGTAAGGAAGAGGATGCATCTACAAAGAGGTTTATTCTGGCCCTTAATGTTCTAGTAAATGCTGTGATTACACAGGCAGTTTTAGAAGAAACTGGATTGGATGGTGTGTGACGGACCCATAGTAACAGAGGCTTTTGATGAACTCTTGATGCTGGAGAAATCAGTCCTAGTAAGCAGACCACCTGAAGCTAGATTGGTTGCTCAACAGCACCTGTATTGTACCTAACACTGGGCTTGATAAGCAGTTAATCTTGGTCCCCAGGCCTCCCAAACAGTCTGCAAGCATCTGTTCAGTTATCTGCCAGAATTATGGCAGGTGTCTCATGCCAAGGCGTTCTGGAGTCAGTGTAATGTGTTTTGATTAAGAAAGTCATGTATCACAGATGTCAAGAGGACAGGCTCCAAAGCAGATAGGTGTTATTCAAATAGCAAATGTTGTACACATGATCTGGTCTGTTAACAACAGAGAAAACAGCTTCCTAAAATATACCATCACAGTTGAAACCATGCTCATTTTTAAATTCATAGACACCTCTCTAACATAGGTCTTAGTCCTCTAAAGTTTGGTGAAAGACTGAAATCAGTCACCTGGAGAGAAGTATATACTTTTTTCTTCATTTAAGACTCTATCTCATTCACAGCAGCTATAGCACAGGTAAGCAGCTATGTAGCTGTTCTCAAGTTAAGACAAGTGTAATGCCAGGACTGGTTCACAGACTCATTGAAGTGAGATCTGAAGCTGCAAATTATTAAATTGCTCTTCAAAAATTCCCAAGATTGACTCATGGAATGAAAACTCAGAAATAATGGAAGCAATGAACAAAATATTGTATTGTTACATTCACCTGTTCCCCGGAAAGCCTCCTGAGGATGTCTGTCTTTGCATCAAGGTCTAGAATGGTAACAGAATTGTAGAATGTAATTATGATCTCAAGCCAGTTATCAGAATTCAACACTGAACGGAGTGCTGGAATATTTTGTAAATACAGTGTCAGATTTTAGCAGATAATACTTTTCTATAAACTATTTATTCAGATTGCATTTCCTACTTTATTCAGAAAATACAGATTTAGTGCCTTTTTGAAGGACTGAAAAGTGGAAGAAATTGTAGAAAAGGATGAACCAGCTTTTTGGAAGTCAAGTGTGCCGTCTTCAAAGCATCGTTGTCCATGATCCAATTAGTGTGATCCACAAAGATTATCTGCACTAAGTGTTGAAATTGTTTTTTTGAAAAATAGAACTCCTCAGTGTGTGTGAAAGTGGGTTTAGAAGTGTTTTCCTGGGCTATGTCATTAACACTGCTTGCATTCATCCTGAGCAAGACTAAGGCCATATGCAGAATAGCTAATCCTACTGTCATTGAACTGAAACTTCATAGACAGTTTCTCAGATAGGTTGTGCCCAAATGGCTGCTCTTTCATAAAGCCTTGTGAACTACTTTGTTTCAGGCCAGAAGGGTCAGGAGGAACAGTGCAAATGAATGTTTTCATAATTAAGAGATCTTCAGCTTTGTTTTTGGATAAGCTATTTTGGCTTGTTAGGAAACTAAATATTGTCTTGACTACTTGCTTTGTTGTACAGGACTTAATTTGTACTATGTCAAAAAAAAAAAAGGGAATGTGATGAAAACATCATAAAGGTTGCCCAAAATGGAGAAAGAATGTTTGAATTGAAAACTAAACCACTGAGAATTGTCTAGGAATGCGAGTGCTTTATAGAAGCAGTCTTGATCTACTCTTATAAGTGAGCTCAAAATCAGGAGTCTGAAAAGTTTTCACTGAAATGTCATAAATGCTTCTTTCCATAGTTCGTGTAAGTTTGGGGGGAAAAAAATGTAGGAATTTGCAATAAGATAAGCAGAGTTGCACAGTTCTCTGCGGAGTCCAAGAAATGGAGCTGCAAATGTTTGAAGAGGAATCTCACTATCAGCTCTCTGGGCATGCATTCTGAAATTCTCTAAAGGTTGCTTGTGCTGGCTATGGCAGTATTATACTTAGGTTTTATGCTTAAGGCCTTTGGCTTACACCAGGAGTACATCTGATGTTACTCTGTATGCCTGCAAGGGTGAAGTACGGCTGTAAACTATTCATATTACTAGCATTCCCTGAATGCTTTACCGTGTGTGGGAGTAGACTAATTCTATCTGAACAATAATGTCAGTGTTACTTTTCTTATCTGCCTCATTCTTAAGCTGGTTCAGCCTAGATAGATATGAAAAATCACTTCAATTGTCCTGCACACCTTAAGACAGTTACAATTCTCTGAAGAGAGAGAATTTGATGTTTTCTTAACAGAAAAGCATCCTGTTGTCTTGCACCACATGCAAATTTCTTGAACATCTGTGTATACTTGTTATTCTGGATCACCAGCATATATGCTTCTGACCTTTCCATTTCCTATATTGTCCTCTTTCCACAGAGGCTGCTCTGTAGGAAACTGTTACCCTCTCCTTTTCCAGCAGTAACTGAGGAGACAGGTCATGAAACAAGACTCTAGGAACCAAAAGGTGTTGGTGTTCTTTTCCATCTCTCAGCTTTTTCCCAAGGCCCTTCAGCTGCCATCTTTGTGTTTTTGTTTGTTTTTGGCATGATTCATCAGATGCCAAACCAGGAGAGAAATTTTGGTTTAAAAAGTGGCCTAGACAGCGGATCTCCAAAGGCACGTGGTTTCTTTGAAACCAGTTATATTTTTCAAAAGGATAAGCTGTGCAGCACGATCTTCCCAGAGGACAATGGAGATGGAAGGTGGCTGGGGGATTTTTCCTGGCTTTTTTCCAGGAAGTATTTTGCTTCATTTGGCTGCCTTCTTGAGAGCTGAATAAATCCAGTATGCAGAGACTGAAATAATGAAGGTAATTTTATTTAACCAATAAACATAATCCTGTGTTTCAGAGAGCTTGCTACTACTCCCTTTTGCTTTCCAGCAGCAGTGCTGCTGCTTGTTAACTGGTATAAATAAAAGTAAACCTCCACTCTTTCATTGACGTCTGGCCTTTCTGTTCTGCTGCTCTTGCTAGACCCTGTGCTTGCTCTCTTCAGTTTTTAGTATGACAGTGTCTCTTTTTATTCACAGTCTCTTCAGTGGCAGGAATGGTGGCAGCTTGTGGAGCAGTTCAGACAAAGGCATTACTGCAGTTCAACTTCAGTTCCAGCAGAATGGAGTGCTTCCCTAGCCTTCCCAGCCCTCCACCTATTCGCAGGGCCAGCCTCCCTCTCAGCCTGTCCTTCAATCCCCGCAACTACATTGTTCCCTTGATGCTGGACGCTCCTGACAGTGAATGCAGCTTGTCCAGTCAGGAAAATGGCTCCAGGGAGGCCTTCACTTACAGCACCCAGAATCAAGGGTAGGAACAGATGAGATCGTGAGATCTTCTGTGAGGGAGAAGCCTTGGGGGGGAGGGAGCGGGGGCAAAGCTGGGACATGGGATAAGGAAATAGATGGGAGCATATGTGAGAATTTAAACATGGGACTGGGAATGGAGAACAAAAGAAAGCAAACTCCTTTAAATGGAGTATGAAAAGAATGTATAACATGCACAGTAGGACAAGACACCTGCTTTCAGTAAAGTGGTGCCTTTTAATAAATTCATGTGTGTCAAGTGAAAGTGGGATTTGGAAGCACAGTGAACAGGAAATCTTGAGAGAGGTTGCATTATGCACTGCAGTGTGCCTTTGAGGCTGGAAAGAACTGAAGGAAAGGTTGTCCCTAACAATATGAAATGTTAAAGAATTATGTGAGAAAGCTTTTGGCTCAGGTAGTTTCTGTTGCTCTTGTCCTGTGCCTAGGATTTGGTAGAAGGAGTTGCAGTCAGATCAAGGTTTCAGTTGTTGTCAAGGGGAAGATAAAGCAATTTATTGTATAAGTTGCTGTAGCTCTTGACCCTGTTCTGATCTTTGAACTGCTTTTTTCCTTGCTTGCTGCAGCTTGTGTTCACCGGTTTCCTGTGATTACTCTGAGCACCTGGAGTCTGCAGGCAGCATAGAGACCCCATACTGTCAGTACAGCAGCCAGGGTGGAACTTACCAACTGCCCCAGTATCCTCAGCAGCACCAGCACTCCCTGTTCCACCATCTGCCAGGTCACCTGGCCAGCAATGCGCTCTCCAGTGTCCGCCTCACTCCTACAACGCCTACTGAGTCCAGTACATCCTTCCTCCCCTTACCTGGCAACAGTGGGGTTGTCACTAACGGGACAGCAGGAGCCGCACAGGGCTATGTACAGAACCACATGGGGGGACAGCTTCTGTTACAGCAGCCAAGTGGAAACTCAGGTAAATTTCTGAAATCCTTTTACATCTTACTCTTCTGGAGTAACTAAATGTACTTGAAAGGTTCAGGATGATCAGTGGTTTGCATATATATATAAATACATATATGCATGTATGCATAAATATACGTGCATATGCTGCCCATGTTTTGTTGTTTCTTTTTTTTCTCCTCTGTTCTCTTCTAAGTGTTGGGCGATCCATTAATTTGAATCAAAAGTTACTTAGTCTGTGCATCAGAGAGAACATTACATGTGAGTATGCAGTGGTTTTCTCAGGAATGGAGAGCAACTTCTCTCTTTCAGGAGTGCAATGTTGAACAAACTAATGTGCCTGTGATGTATGTAGGTAGTAGTCAAGGGTGGAAAGTGAAAAGGGGCCACAGCAAATGGAGTACTTGGAGACAGCAAGAAAAACAGACTTCTGTTTTTGAACTTTGAACTTCAACAATTTTGAAATAATATTATGTGTCCTACAGTAGTGCAAAAGAAGAGTTAGAGATCTGGGGGCTGAGAGAATATGGATATAGCTTCCTTCTCTTCTTCTACCGTGAATTTGCAATATTACTTAGGAAACTATGTTGAAGTACTTTAATCTTAAAAAGTGACTAGGTAAAAATGGCATTATCAGTCTTCTTGTTTTGTGTCAGTGATTTGTATTTTAAATTTGTTCAAGCCCAAGTACAATCAAAAGATCACAAACTATATCAGTTTATTTGCTTGGACCATCATGTTCCTTAAATTAAGGTCGCAGTCCAAAAAGTATGTCTCTTCACATAAGAGAACAAAATGCTTTAGATTGCAAATGCTGCTCCTGTTTTTGTACTGTTTTTGTGGGTCCTTCAGGGAAAGGAATCTGACTTGCAGGCTGATTTGGTGTAAGCTGCCTCATATTCACACTGTTGTTCATGGCTAATATTCTCTACAACAGGTTGGCAGCACCTCTGCTATCTAGCACTTGGACTAGTTCTTCTCTCTGGTTGTAAGGCGTAATGATTATTTTCTGTGTTTTTTCAATTTGAAATGTCAGATGTAATGAGAGGGCTATATTCCAGCACACCAAATTAAGGTTTTTACAGTGTGATGCCAGAAATGTGTGTTGTGTGCCTTTGGGTGCAAGCCTTGCTAGGACTGAAGAAGGAAGATTGCTGAAGGAATAGCATCTCTGAGTTGATACTCTGTTCTTCCATACTTCTTTCTGGAGCACAATGGGTAATAAATAGTAGTGCACAGCTCTTCTGTCCAAGGAGATCCTGTAACTCTTATGCAATGTGGACAACTGGGGTCAGGGACCCAGTACTGCAATGCAGGGGAAAAAACCTGCCAGTGTAGATACACCTTAAATTCTTACTTAAGCATGTGAGCAATGTAGTTGAATTAATATATACAAATTTGAAAACAACAACAAAAAAAAGTAACAACAAAACACCATTTCTGACTCCTGGATTGCAGCTTTAATAAATGAAAGCAGTGATTAAGCATCCAGCTCAGGCTTTGCAGAACTGATTTGGAAAATAATGGGGGGGGGGGAATTAATATTCATAACTGTGATGTCAGCTCTGTTGCAGTAAGCATTAAGGAATAACTAGTACTGTTTTGCACTGAGTACGCGGTCAGAAGGAGAATGTGTTTTTTACATATACATGGCTTTAATTCTAATTTCCTTGTTTTCATGTTTCTGACTATTCTTTGTTGCCTTTTCCTCAGCAGGCATCACTGCCTATCAGGCTGTCCCCTGGAATGATTTCTATATGCAGGGAGCTCCATTTTCGAATCAGTTGCACTCACGAATGCCATCTTCTATCACAGCAGGAGGACAATATTTCTCAGAGCAAACTTCCTACACTCAGCCACCTTGCCTGCCCTCCTCTCCATATTTCATTCAAGTGCCCAATGGAACAACACTAGGATCCATGCCACATACTGGAAAACAGAAGGAAATAACAACACCAGGCCAGAGTTCATACCAGAGCCACCAAAGAGAGACAGAGTTGACACCACTTGCTGAAAGAGAGGAAGTAGAGAGCAGCAGCAAGAATGGAGAGAGTATTGTTGGTAATTGAAAGGCCAGCTGACTTTTTTTTTTGAGAAGTGTGGCTGGAATAAGGAAAGTATTCCAAGACAATGGTAGCTCCTTTGAATGCAATTATGGGATCAAAACTGTGGCATGAATGGGAATGAAACTTTTTTTTGAAGACAGGCTCAACTATCCAATAGCTAGTTCTCAGACTCATCTTTTAGAAATGGTGACTAAACGTGGTCAGTAAAGTAGGTGGCTAAGTTCTGTTTTGTCAGACATCTTTTGCTGTAAGCTGAATAAACAGGTCTGATTATTTTTAAGATTTCCAGAGGTAAATACATGTTTCTTCAAGGCAGAACTTCTTGAGAAGGAAGAAGGGAAGGGGGGGTGATAGATTCTTGGTTTGATTTCCATTTACAGACTTATATTTTAGAAACAAAAAGGTTTGCTGGAAGGTGTCCTGTGCCTTAAAAGTTCAAATGGGCGGGGAGGATATTTATTTAATTTCACAACATAAAACATTTTAAAAATTTCAGGCAATACTGAGTAAACTGAGATCACATTCTTAGGAATCTGTTTGTTTTTTCTTCAGATATTAAAGAAGAAACTAATGACTGATGCTAAACTCTGAGAAACAAATAAAAAAGAAGAGGAGACACTGCTATTTTAAACTGCAAAATAAGAATTGAGATAAGAATATAATTTGCAACAGAAGCACTTTTTTTTCTTTTTTTGGGGGAATTGTCTTTTTTTTCCCCTTGTTGCCATGATGATTTTCCTGCTGAGGAAAGAAGCAGAAATTTCACTCAATAAAAACTTTTGGTCTGTGTATGTACTTTATTTTTCATAGTGAATTAAAATCTTGAGGAGCATGCAGAAAGAAAATAACTGATACAGTCATCAGCGTCCCTTGGGTAGGTGGAAATTCCCAATCATGCAAGTGTTAAAGTACGGCTAGTATCATGGAATATGTGTGGAGAGAGACCAGGAAGAGCAAGACACATACAAAAGGGGGAGGAATTCAAGCAAGTACCTCTAATTTTAGTGACTCCAGACAATGCAAGAAATATTGTGGGAACTCCACTATTGGGTTGTTTGCTAACCTTGAATTACTAATTTAACTAATGTAATAACAGATCAATGATTAACTTCTTAATTTTCTATATAAAACCATAAAAAAATATAAATGCCAATACTATAACCAGTTTTCCATCAGTTATTGTTTTGCATCATGTTTGAACTACAGATTGCTTTAAATGTGTGAGGATTGTGTTGATTAAAATTACCTAGGGCTTGGTTGATAAGTATTTGGTGGGTACCACTTTCATGAGATCCTTGGCCATCATCTCTGGCTCTGTCCTGACAGCTTGCTTCTGGAGTGGCTCAGTTATTGCAAAAGGGGCTAAACATTTTACTGTCTCTTTCAGTTAACAGGAACAGCAGACAGTTCATGTGGGCATGCATTGCATTTACATCTGTATCCTGTTAGGATGTGTTGCAGTTTAATCTGATGGGATGTTTCATAGCTGTGGTTTTTCTCTCACGTTCCTGCAAATCTTACTGTGGGAATGTCAAGCTGCAGTGTTAGCAAGAATAGTTTAGTAGAGTAAGCGATCTTGGTTGGATAGTCTTGCTTGCTGCTTTACCTGGGACTGTCATCCTATGAAACAGATAAAATAGTCTCTGAAGTCAGTCATCAGTGGTAGTAGCAGAGGAGTCAAGTGAAGAGGTTTTTTACCCATAAACAAATTGCTACAAGCCCTCGGAGCTGTGGTTTCCAAATGAGCTCTATCTAGCTGAATGTATGGGATATATGATGAGTGGCTAAAACACGTGTCGGGTTCTCACTGTGCCCTTGTGAGGGCAGACCCTTGTCTTATAGGAAGCTAGAGGTGCCGGGTCCTGCACCTGGGGTGCAATAACCCCAAGCAGAGCTACAGGCTGGGAGATGAGTGGTTGGAGAGCTGCCAGGCAGAGAAGGACAAGGGGGTGATGGTGGACAGTCAGCTGAATATGAGCCAGCAGTGTGCTCAGGTGGCCAAGAAGGCCAACGGCATCCTGGCTTGTATCAGAAGCAGTGTGACCAGCAGGGCTAGGGAGGTTATCGTCCCCCTGTACTCGGCTCTGGTGAGGCCGCACCTCGAGTACTGTGTTGTTTTGGGCCCCTCGCTACAAGAAGGACATCGAGGTGGTTGAGCGGATCCAGAGAAGGGCGACGAAGCTGGTGAGGGGCCTGGAGAACAAGTCCTACGAGGAGCGGCTGAGGGAGCTGGGCTTGTTCAGCCTGGAGAAGAGGAGGCTCAGGGGCGACCTTATCGCTCTCTACAGATACCTTAAAGGAGGCTGTAGCGAGGTGGGGGTTGGCCTGTTCTCCCACATGCCTGGTGACAGGACGAGGGGGAATGGGCTTAAGTTGCACCAGGGGAGTTTTAGGTTAGATGTTAGGAAGAACTTCTTTACTGAAAGGGTTGTTAGGCACTGGAACAGGCTGCCCAGGGAGGTGGTGGAGTCACCATCCCAGGAAGTCTTCAAAAGACGTTTAGATGTAGAGCTTAGGGATATGGTTTAGTGGGGACTGTTAGTGTTAGGTCAGAGGTTAGACTCGATGATCTTGAGGTCTCTTCCAACCTAGAAATTCTGTGATTCTGTGATTATTTTCCTACTTTGTGTTTAACTCCAAGTCTTTTTATTGTCTTTCGGACACAGGCATGGCCTGAGTAATTTTTACATTAGTGATCTACATGCCCGTATTCTACTCTCTGAAATTAAGCATTGTCAGGCCTTCTGTTTCAACTTCTCTATAATCTGTTGCAAAGGATCCTTGGCAGGAGTTGAGTGCTGATGGTTCACTTTCTTCTTTTTTTTTTTTTTTTTTTAATCACATTGTATTGTACAACACTGTTTGTACACTAGCTGAAGATTAAGCAGTATAGAGAGGAACAGATTTATACCATGAATCTACAGATTTGAGCAGAGAATCAGGAATTTTCATTTTCTGAAGCAAAAGTTTGTGATTGTCTGTAGCAGGCTGAGAACATGGTGGGGAATGTGCATTAGTTCACATTTGTTTCACTCATCCACAGCTGCACAGCCTAAACCAGTATTTCCAAGAGATGTGAATAGTTTACATTGCAATGGCAAGTGTGCTCTGAAAACTGTTAGAGGTGATGACTGCAGAATTCTCTTTAACTAGGGCTGGTTATGTATCTTGCCTGGGTCCAAAACCAACCCTTCCAGAAGATGAAAAGGACAAGAACAACAATAGAATGCCAGCCATCTGCTCCTACCTGCCTCTTACCCTAAAACATGTTTTTCATTTAAAAAAATAATAATTTCAGAAATATGCATTTTGGATGTTGTTTGGTGGTACAGTTATGCGACAAACTTGTACATTCTGCCCGTGCCACTCCCCATAAAAACTTAATAAGGAATTTTAGGACCACTTAAGCACTGTATGATATAATCTCATGAAGAATTAGGACTGAATGAGCATAGTCAAATTATTGAAATAGAAAATCTTTTGCATGCAAACTTTTGGTTAAAATGTAGGTTTGAGTGAAATGGCTTGATTCATTTCCGTGCTTGTATTTGTCAAGTCTAATTTGGTTTGAAGTTTTGTATAGATATTTTTACATTAACAGCTGGAAGAAAGAGTAGGTACACAACTGTACACGGATTGTCAGATTCATCCCTTTTGCAGTTCTGCTGACTTCACTGGAGCTAAACAGAGTCTATGGGTACACGGGCAACTTTTTTTTTTTTTTTTTTTTTTTTACCAGTGGCACTGCCACTGGTGAAAACAGGGACAGCCTGTGGCTTTGTGCCAGGCCGCATACTGATGGGAAGAGGCTTGTGTAATGCCATAAGCTTGTCTGTTACATCTGCAACAGAAGTTGCACTAGTATCTTGAAATCTTATTACTTAGTCTCCTTGTGCTGTTCCCTCTGCTGCAACTTCTAATAGAACTGGGTACATTTTACAAATGCTGTTTTTTTGTTTTTTTGTTTTTTTTTTTGGGGGGGGGGGGAGAAGGGAGAGAGAGGTGTTTGTTTTTTATGTACTTTCTTTTCTGTACTGTATTTTTTCAAGAAAACTCAAGAGTACATAATGTTTTTTGGTTTTGTTTTTAAGTACCTTGTTTTAGTCAAGAAAAATATATTACAGACTTCATTGTTCCTATGAAGTAGGATGTATTAGAAAGTAACTACGTTTATTCAGCTTAGCAGTTGAAATTCCCATTTGTATTACTTATTATAAAGATTGCTATAAATAGCATGAGAAAATAATTTGTTGAATGATAAATATTGATTTTTCTTGATATTGCTTTGCTAAGCACAAGAATAATCAAATCCATTATCTGATAGTGCCATGTATCTTCATGGATGAATACTGGCAAGTATGGAAACACACCTGTGATACCTCATTTAGCTTAATGATAATCATATCTTCAGAACTGATAATAAATCTGCCAGACGAGTATGCAGAGCATAAGATGCATGGCATAAGTCATTAAAACCAGCACAGAGGGACTCCCAGACGTATTGCTTAGTCTTCTTATGTGTCCCATGTGCCAATGTCTGCACGATTTTACACCAGCAGCTTCACAGAGACCAGGCTTCCAATAAATAGCCCAAAAGTTTTGTTGCTGGAGAAATGAACTGCAAAATAAAGTATTTGATTTTATGGAAAAACATCTGTAAGTACCCAGGATCTTAAAATTTCTGGTTATATACAGGCATATGGGCCACCATCATAGGATGCTTCTTGTCTCCTCTATGCTTACTATATATTTTTACGGTACCTAAAAAAAAAAAAAAAAAAAAAAAAAAAAAAAAGGAATTAAGGTCCTTTTTTTTTGTTTCTTTTCAGGAATTATGAGCAAAATGTGAACAATAGAGAAAGCCAAATGCCGTTTTACCTGCAAAGTGTACATTTTAGGTCCACCTTGCCTACTGGTCCTGGGGGTGAAGAGGGAGCACAGCTCTTCCAGAGATCATTGCTGCATTAGTGAAGCCTCCGTGTGTTTTCTGAGGCTAAGAATTGGTCTCTCTTTCTTTATCTGTGGGAAAATGTTTTCCTCCCTACTTTTCTTCTTACCTTAAACACCACTGCCTCTCCAACACAGCCTCGTAGGGAAGCTGATTTTTTTTTTTTTTTTACCGATTTTTGTTTGTTTGTTTTTTACTTTTATATTTTCCCCCTTTTCTTCTGGGCATGCTACAGCAAGAGGTGCAGAAGAGAAGTTGTGTTAGGTTATGCCCTGACACACCTCTTGTGTGCTGGACAACCATGTGTGCTCATGCGTGGGGTCACACCTGCCTGCCAAGGAGCCTGAGCAAAAGGCTCCGCTTCCCTTATTTATGGCCAGTCTTCCTTGCACCATGTACAGCTCCAGAAGGTCTCCAAAAATTAAAATGCCATGATACGTGGTGATGAGAGGTGGCGAGAGTCTTTTTGAACTACTGTAATTTTGGCTCTGAGAGGAGTGCATAAACACCAGTGGAAGAAGGCCAGAGAAAGAGTGCCAAGGAGAGAGGATAATCAGAAGGAGAGGCGGAACAGATATAAAAAGGTATGTTATGTGATCCCCTCTACGTGGTGATGAGCATCCCCAGCCTGTGACCTGCTCCATTGCTAGATACAGATGTCTCTGTGCCTACGTGACAGCTCTTCTCTTGCAGCTTCTGCTTTGCATCCCCTCCTGCTGGCTCCTTGCAGCTCCCCTCTAAGGGGTGAATCGTGGATTGGGTTGCAAGGGTGGGGGGACCAGCCACGGTACTGGGGCACTGTTTGCAATCTGGATTTTTATGGTGGGATTGGTATGCTAAAGCATTACATACCAGTCCTCTCAGCTTGTTTTCTCACTTTGCTGGGAGCATCTGTGTCTGTCTGAAGCCTTAGCAATGCCTTAATAGCCTTTATTCTAAGTGAATGGCTTCTGGGCAATGACGCAACTTGAGTGGCTGTCAGGGAAGAAGGAACCAGCATAAAAGTTACCCCAAGACCCTTAGTTTGGGGTCCCACCCCTAGTCCAGGTCCTGACCTGCAAAATGTCCATGGCGCAGTGGCTAGAGCATGTCTCGTGAGGCTGTCACAAAGAGATATATCTGCTCTCGTGCCAGCTTCACCTACTGGGACTGGTTAGAGGTGCGTGGAGGAGCAGAAACTTTCTGTAAAAGCCTACACCTCACACAGCCACTGCCATGGCTTGGGGTTGGCATGAATTTTGAGTTGGTGTGTGAGTTGTGTGCTGCTGATACCCCCTATCCCACACACAGATGCAGGCTGTTTTGCCTGTGAGGTTGTTTACCCTTGCTCCATTTGAGACAACAAAGACTGAAAATACTTCCCATAATTTCTGTTTGCTGTTGTCTGCAGAGCAGGCAAGGTTTATTTTTGCAGCAATCTTCCAGTTTGGAAAGCACCTTCCTGTTTGTGCAGCGTTCCTCCAGTAACAGTGATGCGTGCCCTTTGAGCCCCGGAGGAGAGGCAAGACGTGACTGTGCTCTGCAGAAACACTGCACAATGCATCTGGAAGCATGTTCTCTGCTGATTCATTTAGTTAATGGCTCAGGAAGAAAAGCCCTTTGTGTATGGATGATAAATAGCAGCCAGTGCATCATAAAGCAAAAAGCTTTGCTTTTTTTTCCTTCTTTCCTTTTTTTTTTTTTTTTTTTTTTTAAACCAGGCTTCCCACCCTCTCCAAGCTACTATACTGAGTCATTCCTCTGACTTATAATACTGTTTTTAAACTACACAAAGGGAGGAAATGGAGAGGGAATCACCATCTCCCTGCCTCAGCATGGAAGGGGCTTGCCCTGTGCTGCTCCCATGGGAAAGACTCCGCACTGGTGACAAGTCGGTGAATCACTGGGGGGGACTAGCATCTATATTAGCTGTGGTTACAAAGCGACTGAAAATAGGCAGTCTCAGAAGGCTGTAACAGAGGTGATTGTCCCAGACCCTCTGCAGATGCTGGCGGAAGAGAAAGCTAACAGCAGTGGGGCAAGTAGCCCCCCTAAGTTGAGCCTTTTATCTGAAAAGGGAGCTTTGGAAACTCCAGGGGTTGCATCAGACTGCCAGCGCCAGCTGTGCATGTCCATAGTTGTCCTTTCAAGGGACTTGCTGAATAATGGTGGTGGCTAGGAATTAGGAGTGTGATGAGGAGTGCAATGTGGTCTTACACCTCTCCCAGCATCCTGGAGTAACCACTCAACTAGTCATGGGATGAGAGGGAGGAACCTTGCACCAGTACGTACCCAAACTCACTTTGTGCTCAGGGTTACACTCAGGTCTGCTTTCTGTGTCCTTGCTTTCTTAATTCCCTGCGAAAAGCAGCTCTTTCTACCCCAAGTGTGAGCTAGCCTGGTTCAGTGGACAGGGCACACAACCTGGAGGAGTGTGTGTGAATTCCTTTGGTGATAAAGCAACATCATCTCTCTGCCAGAAAATGCTTGGCTATTTTAACTTAAAAGGTCTCCCAGCAGTACTGCTGGCATTTTGGAAGGGAGGTGATGGCAAGTGTGAAACCCAGGAGGAGAAAGTGCCTCCCTCCAGCCTGGAGGATGGTAGCTAAGTCCTACAGGGACTTAAAACACTCTGATGCTTCCTTTTGGCTGATTTTCGTGACTGCATGGTTAGCAGCCCTGGCTTTTGTGAATCCTGTTTTTAGGAGCATTTTATCTGGAGCCTGAGCAGACTCCAGTCTGGTGGTGAAGGCTCCTCCTGTGAGTTTAGCTCTTGGTAAATAAGTGTGTGGGCAATGGTGAGTCTATCTGTGAGTCCTTGTTGTCTGTCCCTCCCAGGCTGAGTAACCATAAGCACAGGAAAAAGAAGGGGGGGGGGGGGGAGACTCCCTTTTCCGCTTTGAAAACTGACTGTATGAATGTGATGCTGTCAGGGAGAATGTTATAGGTGCTCTGAGTCCACACATCCTTGAGAAAAGAAGGATCCAGAGACACCTTATAGCGACTTTCCAGTACTTAAAGGGGGCCTACGTGAGAGATGAGGAGGGGCTCTTTGTCAGGGGTATAGTAATAGAACACAGAGTAATGGCTTTAAACTGAAAGAGGATAAAATCAGATTACATATTAAGAAGAAATTCTTTCCTATGAACATGGTGAAGCACTGGAAGAGGTTGACCAGAGAAGCTGTGGATGCTGCATCCTTGGAGGTGTTCAAGGCCAGGCTGGATGGGGCTTTGAGCAACCTGGTCTAGTGGGAGGTGTCTCTGCCCATGGCAGGGGGGTTGGAACTACATAATGTTTAAGGTCTCTTCCAACCCAAGCCGTTCTGTAATTCTATGATAATCAGATAATTAGGTTTCTGATCCAGGAGCACTTTTTGCCATCAAAGGTATTTGCACAAAAGTAACCACAACATGGTTTTGATAGCAAGAAGTTATCTGGAGAGGGTTCAGAGGCAAGTCTGGAACTCTGTAGGACATTTTTACCGGTGCCTGCAAACCAAATGGAAAGTATTCTGCTTGCAGAAGAGCTGGCAGACAGAAAACCAACACTCAGCTTAAAGACAATACACAGATCACATCTGATGTGCAACCACTGGAACACACCGGTAAAGGGGCCTCACATAGCCACTTCTGAGAGGGAAGAACAATGCTTTGAAGAGCATTGGTATTGCATGTCAAAATACAGTAGAAAACGATTTAAGATAATAGAGCTGAGCATTCAAAAATTAGGAAATGTTGCTGTGGAGGTGCAACCTGTATTCAGCCTCTTTTGTGCCTATGCATTATAATAGTGGGTGATCTTGTACTTAAAGACTCACAACCTCTATGAACCTGTAATTAAAGGCTCATAACCTCTGCCTCAGCCAGTGAGTAGCCAGTAATTTGGATTTTTTGTGTCTTTTCAGCCAGAGTGTGACGGAGGCCATATTTACTCCATGTAATCTTACTTCCTCACTGAGTAGTTAATAATTTCCATGTGGCATTTTGATATTTTGATGACGCACATAGCATTGTTGGTGAGCGTCCCACAGACGTGAAAATATTCACATAATACCCTGCAGGAATAGGCACCATTACTGCAATTCTCTTCTGTATCTTTCCTTTACAGCTTGGGAGCTCAGGCACAAAAACAGTTAAGTTCACATATAAGTACTTGGCATTGAACTAAGACAATAAAGCCATAATTCTCCAGGAGGGGCAATGTTTTGTTGTGCATTGCTCTTAGAGACTTCAATTGCTGTCATGTGTGCCCAGCACTGCAGAAAAGTTAAGTACTTTACCTGAAACACACAGAAAATGAGGAATACAGTAAGAGGCCAGGTGTGTGATTTGCCCTACATCACTCTGGGCCTAAAGCTGGTACTCTGTCTGGTTTTGAGGACATCACTTTGTCTTCATCACAAGGTCATTCCTTCTCTTCATTGAGTTCCTTGATATTAGCACCTTCAGTGTGCTGCCAAAAGGGAAGCAGAGGTCTTGCAGACCTGCATCATAGTGCATGAATACATGAATCAGTTTTCTTCCATATTCTTCATGTTAGCATCACATGAGATTGTAATCTTAATGTAATTTATTCTCTACTCCTCAGGTGTTTTCACTATTGTTGTTGTTAAATAAATGGCAAAATCTACATTTCATGATGTAGGGTCATATTGGCACACATAATGATTATTAGAAGATTGGAGACTTTGATATCATCATCTGAGCTAACAAGTTTGCTGGTGGAGCTTTTCATAGCACTAGTGTTTCAAGGCAAAAAATGCCTTTCTGTCTTTTATTCTGATTGTTTGCATAACAAGGCTGTTACCTTTTCTCCCAGGTATTACTTGTTCCTGTCATTCCCCACACTCATCTTTGCCTTGTCAACTTAAAGATTTGTCTGAACTACAAATCCTGTACAAGTTTATCCCATACTTGTGCTCTGTATTTGTCCTCCTCACTCTGTTTCTAACTGACCCTTTCTTCCATTCATAGTTTTTCTCCATTCCCTTACTTTGATGCCAGAAAGGAAAGTGGGGTGTAAGAACTGTGTGGTGACACTAACCCCTACTTATTCACTTAGGGTTATAGTGGTTAGCATATTTTGAAGAAATGCCTTTAGCTTCTGCATGGGAGATTTGAGGATCGGCACAAAGAAAGTTCACTGGCTACTCCACGGTTCTTCATTTTTCTGCTGAAACAAAACAATAAAAATCAAAATTGTCCCAAAGCAAAGAGCGTAACCCCCATGCTCACTGAACCATCTTGGCAATGCAGAGACCTGGCTGTTCTACATATTTCCTTATAAAAGAGATCATTGTATAAAATGCATGAATGCTCTTGGAACTGGTATCTCCCTTCTCCCAGCTCCAGGAAGCGCTACAACCACTGAGCTGCAAAGTTATGCCTCTCTCTGAATGTCAAATTGTTCTGCATATTGCAACACCAGAACACTGATGAAGGTGTGGGCATGAGAAGACCTGCTCTCAGGGTTGCAGCACAGCAAGCTGTTTCTGCATATGGCACGTTGCTCTGTTGTGTCTTGTGTAGTCTCTATAGGAACTTAGCAACACACCCAGGATAGTGAGTTTTACAATGTGACCATGGGGTATTTAGTGTAAAGGTGAGGGAATTAATATGAACTGGTTAACCAGAATGGCTGACTAGAGATGGAGAAAAATTTCCCAAAGCCAAATCAGTAGCTTCTATACAGTGGATACCTCCCTTCCTAAAATAAGCAACAGGACACTTGGGATGGGAAACCACCAGCAAGCATACAAAATGCCTGTCTCCCTTGATGGTCTTAACTCCAAATTACTCCAGAGCAAGGCACTCTGGCTTTCAAAAATGTCTGGGCAATTGCAACACTCACTGCCAGGGGAGGCTGGGTACTGCTGGGTGAGGTTTGAGCAGGTTAACCACAAACTAGGACTGCTTTTATGTTTTTCCCTTGCAACCTTGTGTTCCCACACTCTTCCTAAGGACAAGCCTTGCTTTAAGTCTTGCTAGATGTATTTTGCTTGTGTTTTATTGCCAAGCCTAGGGGCGGGCAGGGAAAAGACTAGATAACTACGAATGAAACCAGTAAATTTCCAGTGTGTTGTCGCACTGGAGGCAGCAAATGGGAGCAGAGGGATATTTGCAGGCATTCCTGAAAGACTTACACCTCAGGACATGTTTCAGGAGCCTTGTGGCAGCCTGAAATGGGTGTGCCAGGCCTGATGCTTTCAGATTTTAGCTCACAGGGAGTTTCTCTAAGGAGGGTGGAGAGCCTGCTCTCCTCCATGCAGTGCATGGCCAATAGCACACAGACCAGAACTGGTGCATCTATCTGGAGAGGTGTATACGCATGAGGGATGGAGATGTTAAGTCCCTTGGCTAACAGAGGGCTCTTGGGGCACCTCCCTCCTGTCATGTCCTTGGAAAATGCATCATTAGCCTCTGGAGTTTGGCATTATGTCCTGTCCTCTTGGCACACTACAGATGTCCATAAGCAAGCACACAGCAGCAACCTTCCCAGGAGAGCAGGTGAGGCCATCTCCTCCAGGGGGAGCCCAAGGCAAGAGACGCCCTACCCAGCTCCGACCAGGCTGAGAATATTTGTTTGGCATTAAAGCACTACTGATGTTCCCAGGAGAAGCCTGATGGTTATCTACAGATGTTAGGTGTGTGTTGGGCTAAGTGTAGGCGAAGATTTTGAGCCGTGCACTTCTGGAGCTAGGGACATGCTTAGATGCCAGAGATATTTGATGGAGGTCCAGCAGGAATATACAGATGAAGGTATTTGCCAGAAACCATACTGATTTCCTTTCTAAAAAGCAACAGGCACATCTCTAACAAAAAGCAAAAGCCCTTCATGACCCCATTGCCTGCAAAACAAAGGGTGTACAACAATTAAACGGTTGCTAGACCTCCCCCCCCTATGGGGGTTAGGTTAAAATGTTTAACCTATTTGAAATTTGCTGAAACTTTAGTTCATACAAAAAAAAAAAAAATCAACTTCAGGCAAGCAGCATCAAGAGTTCCATCCCAGACGCTTGAACTCTGACAATAATATGTAGCTGACACCAGGCTCTGATCAGAAAAAGCATGGAAGAATATGAATGGATAGTAGTAGCTGCAGGGCTTATTTTACAGGCAAATATGACACACCTTGTAAAGCAGAATACTTCTAGAAGGAAAAACTTCCAAGCTTTTTAGTAGAAATTTACCCTAGGAGCAGAGACGGTCTTTGCAGAAACCCAGAGGGAGGGAAGGTTTGCTCACAGCCTAACAAAATGTTGTTGGAAGTGAGTGGCTCCCAATTTGGCTCACATTTGCACAGCAGGGAAAACACAGGAAACAGCTTTCAAGATATGCTGACAGGATCAGGAAGGGGAACTGATAGCAGCAAAATCTGCTTTTAATAACTGCAATGCTAAGCCAAGGGTGGATCTAAACTGGTCCTTGCTAAGAGAAATTTTTTCTTTCTAGTGGACCTTGGCATATTGGTGGGGCTGCTAATCCAAAGACAAAGGGACCTTGATGTGAACAGTTTGGCAAGCGGCACCTTTACTGGTGGTTCAGCTTCCTGCCTTATTTCCACCTTCAGTTTTGTTTCTTTTTCCATGGTAACATTCTTGATCATGAGCACTCCATCCTTCAAAAACCCATAAAAGATGGGTGTGGTTGATCTAACCTTGGGTGCTAACTGACCAGAGCATCACAAGGGAGAGCCAGAGGACAAAATCTACAGCTTCTCTTCTCAGAAAGCAGCTGAACAACAGCTGTGTCTGCGATGTCTTTTACATAGGGCAGTTGTCTGGGAAAAGTTAATTGTTAATTATCTTGCCAGACAGGTGATGAAGTATTTTCCCTATACTTAGTGCACTTGCTTCTGTCAGGAACAAATTCTTAGTTAGCCCACAAGTGGTACAAGCTTCCAGATGTATAAAAGAAATTCATTTTCAGTGAGGTCAATAACAAGTGGGGCACTGCAGGTGCCTACAGGAAACTGTCCTGTTTATGCTTAACATCTGTATCAATAAGCTTATAGAGATAATGGACTGCACTCTCCCTGTGCTTGCAGGTTACAGCAAACTGGGTGGACCAGTCAACATGCTTAAGGGCAGGGCTGTCATCCAGAGAAATAGACATGCTGGAGGAATGGGCCAACAGGGACCCTATGAAATTCAACAACAGTAATTGCAAAGCCCTGCACTTGGGAAGTAGTCCCACTACAGGTTGAGGACTGCCAGGTGAGGAGGTGGGCAGCTCTGCTGAGAAGGCCCTTCGTGTGGGGGGAGGTCTGTGTAGACAGCAAGCTGAGCATAAGCCAGGGGCGTGTCCTGGCAAAGAACACCAACAGCATCCCAGGCTACATCTGCAGGCTATTTACATAGTGGATTAAAGAAAATCATAATACTTAACTTGTCAGCACTGAGTAGACTACATCCAAAATACAGTGTCCAGTTTTAGGCTCCCTTAATATCAGCCATTGACAAACTGGAGCGAGCTCAGTGGAGGACAACTGAAATGGTCAGCTTGCTGGAGCATATGCACCGTGAGAAGATGCTGAGGTTGTAGTGTTTGTCCAGACTGGAGGAGACTGGGGTGGGGTGTGGAGACACACACTCACCTAATAGCAGCCTTCCAATATCTGTAAGGAAGTTAGCAAAAATAGAAAGCTATTTCATCTCTGTCCTCTCTCTTCAATATATTTACATTATATTTGCCACCTTCCTTTTTTTTTTTTTTTTTTTAAAAAAATGTGCACACCATGCAAGAACCTTCATCCATGCGTGGAGGAAGAGCAGCAGAACCACATATTGCGTGAGAAAGATGGGAGTGGGAACAAAATCCCTTTCTGTCCCACAAACACAATCTGAATGCTTGCACAGCCTCCAAGCAAATTAAAATACAAAAAAATACAAATTCAGTGAAAATAATTTTCTTTGGATAGTGGCTAGGGTGATTCTAATGTTTGAGGGTCTACAACTCATACTAATCCCATAGAACAAAGCAAAAGCTTTATAAGAGCAGAGGTTCCTGGGGGCTGTAGTTTCCTGATACCAGGGACAGAGCAGCTTCCCCTAGAAGAGACACTGCTTAAGAAGTAGTTTCTCATTTATTGCAGACACTATGATGATTGAGGCCAGAGTTGGACTGGATACAGAAGGGCAGCTGGGCTTTTCACCCTAGGTCATGAAACACAAAGTAGGTCTCTGCTTACCCTTGTGATGTGAGAATTTTTGCCCAGCCAGTATACTAACAAAAACTGAAGACAGACATGTGGCAGTGGTTAATTTGGGCTTTGCCCTCTCTCTTCTCTCTGCCCCATACACCCAACACAGCACAGGCAGCCTTAGTGCCATGGAAGATGAGGACCAACCAACCTGTCCTGTAGCACAACACAGCTATGCAGGCTACAGGACTGGCCTCTACCCAAAAGAGGAGACAGACTTCACTGGCATGCCCAAACAATAATGATTTTTCTGTCTTCAGTCTCACTGGTAATAAAGTCACAGTGAATCACAAAGGATGAATGAGTCCCATACAAGAAGGGGCAAAACAGTAACTTCTATTGAGCACCCACTGCCACTTTTAACATCTGACTGCACACTGTGCCCTGAACAGCCTCCACAGAGCATGCACAACTTGCTGAGAGCCAGCCCTATCTCCCCTCTTTCCCTATGGCATGGCTGATGGTGGGATGTAACCTGACATTCTGAGGTGCCAGCCTCCCTGCTGGCCCCTCACTCTGCAAGTGGAACCACGCTGGAACACAGGGTGAGGTAGCGATCACAGAGACTGAGGAACCCCAGCAGCAGAGGAATGTCAAGGATAGCAATTAGACAGATTCTTTTAATTACAGCTCTCAAACATTTCCAGCACTGAGGTGAGACTGTGGCTTTGGAAAAGGCTGTTGAGTGCTGCCTCAGCTTTCCACAAGCAGAGGCGGTATATGCATAAGCTGAAGGTGCAGTTTGCATCAGGCTTCACCTATTTTTCAAGCTGAAAAACCTGTCAAGCAGCAAAACTTCCTTGGCTCTCCTCCACCCATATTCCTTCCTTGTTCCAAGCCCCAGAGCAGCATCTCAAGACAAACTCCTTGTTATCAGCAGGACCTGCCATGCTAATGTTGATGCAGCAGGAGCCATTTCTTCAGTAGGACAGAGCAGCAGAAACACAACCATCCAGTGTGTGGCAAGTTAGGATTAAATGTCAGTGTTGAGAACAAGGCATAAAAGGTCACTTCTCAGCCTGAATATCTATTCAACATTAAATAGGCAGTTAGAGAAGAGAAGCATTCAAGTGCCATGAATAGCTGCCTTGTGGATTCATTTTGTAGAAGACATGCATGTGGAAGCCTGTGTCCAGCAGTGGAAAATCTCACTAATCTATTTTTATCATTGCCAGCAAAGTCTGGCAGCTGTCTAGATGTTCTAGGTTCATTTAAAAGTGACTTTTGATAGGGTTCAAGGTCCTCAATGCTGACAGTTCAAATTAGGTCATTTCCTCAGAGCTGCCAACAGGCAGAAACTGAAGAGGTGGCTATCTTATAATCATCTTAATTATACAGTGGCTGTAGGCATAAACCACCCTCTAAACATAGAAGCACAGTGAAACCCAGCCTGGACTGTGCTAAGTTTGTGCTTGTGCATGTTCTCCTCAGCTGGACAAGCAGCTGTCCCTGAGGGACGGCAACCCCCTCACCAAGCCCTCCCAGGAGCCCATGAGACATCCCCCAGAAATAGCAATCTGACTCACCTTTGTGACCAGCATCTTAGTCCTCATCACTTTTTTCCCTGCCCAGTTGTTCCTAGCCCAGCTCTGTGACATGTGCTTGGACTACGGATTTAGCCAGAAAACACTGGAGTAGGGGAAATATATGAGCAGTTCCTAAAAACTGTCTGCAAACATTTCATAGCCTTTTGTCCTGATGGGTAGAAGGGACATGATAGTCCTGATCCAGATAACCTGTCAACATAAATCCTTGGTTTTGCTACTAAAGAATTCCTTTCCTGAGTCATAGATAACTACAGCTTCTCTCCACCCTTTACAAGTCTATTAATTGCTGAAAGTCAGAACATGAACCAATGGTTTCAAGTTTTTTTTTTTTTTTTTTTTTTTAAAATGTCCGGTTAGATATATTCTCCCTCCCAATCTGTTGGCTTGCACCTTTCTTTCCACTACTGTCAGCTTCTTCCCACATCCCATTTCTACATTTCAGGGACCCATTTTCATTATACTTGATTCTATTTCTGGTGTGCTAGGACTCCTTTAAAATGACAGTGTGCTGTAATACAGAAGTCTTTCCCAGCTCTACTTTAAAAAGAAAAGCTCTTTTCCCAGTGATAAATCCTGTTCCTGTGGAAAACCAGGTTTGCCCTACCTTCTTCCAACATTGCTGGCCATACAGCAAGCTTGAGGCTGTTTCTGAGGCAGGCTAGGTCTGATTTTAAAGTATCTTTCTTCTGGTAAATACCTCAGATTCCTGGATCCAGTCTTCCCAAGAACTTCATAAAGTCCTTGCCGCTTGGCCAAACATCTGAGCTTGCAGCAGCATATGCTGTTTCCTGGTACAAGTTTCCATATTTTGTACACTTATTCTTCCCCACTGTCCTTGGCTAGCTTACAAGAAATGAATAGCCATACACTTTAGCAGTTTGGCTTTATCTTCCCTTGTTTTCCTCACAGCAATGGAAAAGAGGCAAAGCTGACAGCAACCTCGAGTAATACAGTGCAAAACCCACCAATGCCTCCATACACACAAAACAGAAACCAGCAGCAAGCTGTGCTCTTCCACTTTGCCACATGCGTTTTGGCATTGTGCAATCTCTGCGCATCATTCATTTGACAGCACTACAGGCAGTGCTTTATGTTACTGCATGACATAAGACTTACTCCCATGATCAATTAACAACTCTTGTGGTATCCCAGTCCAAGCAAGTATCTAGACCAGGGCTGCTGTTACCCCACTGTTATCCCCCAGCTCTTTGCTATCCACAAAGATTTCCCATATGTAAATATATTAAAAAAGTGACACATCTGGCCACAATATTACTCCATGTTAAGCAAATTCAGTGCAAAGGATTAGCACCACATGTACTTAATTAAAAAAAAAATCAGTTTACTTCTGTAAACAAAGCTACTTATGGCTTTTTCCTTTCTTCTAGTTGCTGATGGGGAAACTTAGATAGTGAAAAAGACGCAAAGTACTTTAACTCTTGCACATTTTCCCTTATGTTATAGACTTCACAATAGACACCACATTCCACCTCCAGCATCTTCCTGCAGTCCTTATGAAACAGTACTTGCTGCTCTTCTGAGCCAGCCACCCAGAACAGACCTTTCCCTAACAGTGGACTCAAGTGTCCTGACTCACTTCACACTTCCTTCACAACATTAGTCACTTCTGACATGGCACCTGCATGGAAAAAAAAAAATCACTCTAGTATTGCCTCATATGCAGTGTTTTCCCTTCAGTAGTGTAAGTCCCCATTATCCCTTAACAGAAAATCTATTATCCCTTTTGTACTCTTAAGACTCTACATATTACTATTTCACACAATATTCTGCTCCAGGTTCAAGATAATCCCACTACTCAGAGAATCAATGCTACAAACTGTGCATTTTTTGTTTTGTTTTGTTTTTTAAATCATTGTCATCACTTAAAACCAAGTTCTTAGGAAAATGGACCCAGTTGCTACTTAAAGTCAACTTCCTCAGAAGCATTTGTTTCTGAGAAATATCAATTCCAGACCAGTCTGCAGGTCTGAGGACTGCAACCAGGTTTTGCACCTATAGCTCATATTATTGCTAAAAGGAAAGTATTATTCAAGTAGTCATCAGTAGCTCTCTTCTCTGATAAAAGATTTAGCTATTTGTTCATTACTCTGAAAGCATCATCTACACATACAGAACGTTTAAGAAAGGCTAAAGACTGTGCTATAGTACTTCAAAAAAAAAAAAAAAAAAGGATGGGGTTGGCATCACAGCAGTGTGAAATGGTACCAGAAACGCTGTAGTTAAGAAGGCAATGTGGTGAAGTAGAGATTAATGCACACAGGAAATCCAAATTCAGCTCCTGTAGAAAAAGGCAACAGTGGGAGGTGTAAGCTTAGTCTTCTGGCTATTCAATCAACTTCTATGCCAGTTTGAGAGCTTCCACTATAGCTGATGCCAACCAGCTGTACTCATGCTGTTACACAAACCCACCTCATGAGCTGAGGTGCTAAGCCTGCAGTTGAGTTCATTCAAGTCTTTAAGATAAAGAAATGCATGCTTTCCAGCTTGACTTTTTTAAATTGATTTTTTTTTTAAAGAAAGTATATTAAATAGAATAGTACAAAACATTACAGAGGAAAGCTGTATGACATGCCACCTAAGTCCTTAGACAACTGCAACACAAAGGTAAGACATCCAAGCATTAGTCTATAGCTACAGTCAGACCGCAACCCTCCACAGTCCTAACATCTCACGGTAAATGAGTTTCCTTACCAGTGAAACATGGGAACTACCAGGAATTTTATGAAGGACAAAGATCATGAACTCCCAGGAATGTAGCTGAAGTTTTACATGACAGAAACATAGAATACAGGTATAGACCTTACCAGCAAGTTGTGCTGAGGTTTGTAGGCAGTCCCCATCAGGAGATGTTTTAAAGAAAACATTTTTAAAGGCCATTTAGGATTGGAATTACAGGGAAAAAAAGGCAATTCTTTAGCTAGGGTTTCCAAAATAACATCTGCTCCCTCCCACATCTACTTTTAGACTGAAACAGGATAGCCACAGTTCTAGTTGCTGCTGTGAGCAGTGACTGCAGAGCAGTACACTGACTTCTAATACAACTTTTGCTCCCTCCCTCCCCACTTGGAAGTTTAAGATTTGGCACACATTCTGTAAGCCCTTGAGACTGTACTTTGCAGGCTTTAGAGAGACAAAGCACAAAGCCAGCTACTAAGAAAAATCCTATGAGCACACATTGCAGGAATCTGCCTTGTCAAGAGACTGAGGCCACATCAGATGCCCAAGTCATATCAGCACACAGGCTGATATAAGAAAGCCCACCTGGCTCCAGGGGAAAGCCCAGCCTGTTTGCATCAGGGTACCACTGCCTGCATATCACCAGTGTGACAGTCATCCTTTACCATCCTGTGTGAAGATGAGGGTAAAAAAAAGTTACATCAGTAATATTGTGTGTGTGTATATACTATATATATTTATAGTGTATATATATATATATATACACACACACACACATATATAATAGAAAGGAGGAATTGTATGCAGTGATAGACTATGAATAGTTATCTTCGCATTCTTTGGAATCTTCTTTAAATAAGGCATTGATATCAGAATTATTTCCTGTGTTATGCTAAAACCCCAGTGATTGAACACACACATTATGCAAGTTCAAATTCATCCTACACATCAAACAGTATGATTAATAGACACAGAATCACAGACTGGTTTGGGTTGGAAGGGATTTCAGAAGTCATTTAGTCCCAGCACCCCCCCGTCATAAACAGGGACACTTTCCACTTAGGTTACTCATAGCCCCTTCCAACCTGGACTTGTACACTTGCAGGAGTGGAGCATCAACAACTCTCCCGCACAAACATACAATACATCTTACTCTTTATTAAGTATCAAATTGTCTCAAACATAAATTACATCCAAATTACATAAGTTTCAAGAAAGTAAGATATTTTATGTACAATATTTGTCTTGAGTCAGATATACCTTTATCATTTTAACCTATAGCATAAAAAGCAAACCTACATCAGTACCAAATAAAGCATTAAAAAGGTAACAAATATATAACTTTTTAGAAATGCTTTGAGAACGCTAGAGTTAATGACAAAGATTTTATAGTGCAGGGGTCTTGGATTTCTAGCTCTTAGACCATTTCTCTGTTTCTGCGGATAGCACAGCAAAGAACCATACTGAATATCATGCCGAAAATCTGTAAAGAAAACAAATTCATTAAGAATTGTGGGGGAACATTTTAATCAAAATGTAGACAAATATAGCTGCATAGCCTGTCTTCCCTGTTTAAAGAGCAAGTTAAAATTTTATTCTGCAGTTCATGTCCCTGCCCCTCCTTTCCCTTACATCCCAAAGTTTCAGTCCATTCTCACCAATCCCCTTCCACTTAAGGGCTTCAAAATAGAATAAAGCTAAGTACTGTTGTAGTCTCTTTAGAAATCTTCAACATATTTTCCTGCATCTATACCATATTTCCTCCAGAGAAGTCAAACAAAGTGCAAGTTTTCTTACAGCACAGTTATTTCACACCTCTAGCAGAGTCTCCAGTTAGAAAGGAAAAACAAAAAAGAATCCCTGAGAGACAACCAGGATTAAGATTTGTCTGGTAACATGACAAATATATCTTCACCTTCCATACACCACCCTCACTTAATACAACTTTGCCACTGCTAAAGCTACAAGGAGGAAGATCCAAATCCAAAGCAGAAGTAGTGAAGTCCCAGACATGCCCCACCTGCTGAGCTGCCTCAAAGCCATGAGACACACACCCTTATCTTGCCAGTACTTGTCATTAGTGGAATGGGCTTAGACTGCATCGTCAGGCATTGTTCAATAGACTTGTGGTACTGGTAGAGGTGGTATTAAGTACCCTTGGCCATGCAACTACCATTTAATCTCGGAACTCACCATTATAACAGCAATACCAAGGCCAACTGCTCCAATCACATTCAGTTTTGATTGAAAGACATCATCGATGGCTTTAGGACATGACTGAAGAGAAACAGAGTTCATTAGTTTTATATGTATGAAAGATGCATTTGTTTGCTTGTTTGTGTTCAAGTCTGCAGACTGATGCTACACCTCTGACCAAGTCTATCTGCATTAGAGATGAAGACTCATCTTTCAAAAGTAGTTTTGAACTGACCTGTATTTTCCACATCTTTATGGAGAGCCAGGGATGCTTCCAAAACAAAGTTACTGGAGAAATAGTAACCTTCTTTTAGAAATGAAACCCCTTAAATGTCCCTTGTCAACAGCTACAGTTTATCAGGTAGTTCAGGATCAATAATGGTTGTCCCAGAGCTGGCTTTTTACTAATGGCTGTCAGCATTTAAGCTGCTAAATTGCTCAGCTCTTCTCAAAAGAAATTTGAGGATGGTCTTGATACTTCCAGATATTGTAACTACAGACAGTTAGTTTATTCCACTAACAGACCACAGTGAGCTGCTGCAAACCACTTATTTGTTCCATATCTTTCTTGGAAGAAAGACTGATTTGAGTATTGAGGGGATATGCTAGCAAGAATGAATCACTTAAACCAGATCATCAATACAGTACTACTACCTAAGAAGTCATGCAGATAAGCCATGCTATTACATCCTTTCAATCTTAGAGTCTGTCTACTGTTTCTTCTACAGGTGGGACTAGGCCCAAAACACATTACAAGTTGAATTCAATAGATAGAGCTGAGACACACACAGTAACAGCAAAACCTGCGTACTGCCTCAGTTATACCCATATAGTCCAGCTCAAACCAGACAGGCTGTATGGATGAGACCAAAGATGCAGTCTAAACACAGACTGATATGTTTCACTTGGTCAGACATTTGAGGGCAAAAAAGGACATCTGCAGGGAGGAAGACAGCAGAAGTGATGTGAAAAAAAAAAGTCAAGACACTAACTGACATCTCTGCATCTTAACCACCTCTGTTTCTGTGTTAGAACTGAAACAGGCTGCCTTGGAACATAAGGCAAGAGCACCAAACTATTTTTAAGAACCACAGAAAGAAGGTAGTAAGAACTATTAAAAATGCCTCCAGTGTATGTGGCATACAGGCACCTTTGCAGCAGTATTTCAACCATAAAATCTGATTCAGAGATTCTGTTTCAGACCAACATATCCACACAAGCAGGCTACCAATGCATTACCCACCTCCCATTTCCAAAAGGGAACCTTCTTAATAAAATTTCAGATTTGTTCCTTCTTCATGTTCTCCTCGTCTCCAAGAGAAAGAGAAGAGCTCCAGTATAGTACCAGGATAGGAACAGCCTAGAGAACGGAGTTCTCCAGCATTTTATGGGAAGTTTTGATCTTACTGGGCACCACAGTATAAAAAGGACATGAAACTGTTGGAGAGTGTCCAGAGGAGGGCTACGAAGATGGTGAAAGGCCTGGAGGGGAAGACGTACGAGGAACGGCTGAGGGCACTGGGCCTGTTCAGCCTGGAGAAGAGGAGGCTGAGGGGAGACCTCATCGCAGTCTACAACTTCCTCGTAAGGGGGTGTCAAGAGGCAGGAGACCTTTTCTCCATTAACACCAGTGACAGGACCCGCGGGAACGGGGTTAAGCTGAGGCAGGGAAATTTAGGCTTGACAACAGGAGGGGGTTCTTCACAGAGAGGGTGGTTGCACACTGGAACAGGCTCCCCAGGGAAGTGGTCACTGCACCGAGCCTGTCTGAATTTAAGAAGAGATTGGACTGTGCACTTAGTCACATGGTCTGAACTTTTGGGTAGACCTGTGCGGTGTCAAGAGTTGGACTTGATGATCCTTAAGGGTCCCTTCCAACTCAGGATATTCTATGATTCTATGATTGTACTTTGTCCATCATGCCCCTGAATTTATTGACAAGGGCTGCTCATTCTATGTGCAGATTCACACTGATTTCCTGCTGATCCTGTCTACTATAAGATTATGTTGTTTTCCCACAGGTGGATGTATCATGTAGATGCATCCTGATAGCTGCCTGTCAAGCGTGACATACCAATTCACTATGGACTGAAAGGTTTTATTCACAGACATTTCTCATTCTACTCATCTAGCATAGCTACTAAAGAATTGCATTACCGTTACAGTAAATGACTCAGCCAAGGTCTTCTTTGGACATGTATCCATGAACTGCTGCTCAAGACTTCCTGCAATACCACAACAATTCAGCTACAATAGAAAACAGGATAAGAACCAGGTTAAATAATCCTTATTTTTGTTCTGTACTTGGTAAAAGGAAGAAGTAGATTACATTAGATTTTATTACAGACCTTAAGCAAGTCTGCTTAGAAGTGCTGCCAATTTGACTGCTATAAACCTATTTTTAAAAGGTTTTATTGCATTAAAGGACAAGATTCTGAAAGTAAGAGCTAAATCTCATTAAATATATGCATGCACACATATCAGTGTTGGTGATGGCTTGTACTTAACAGATGCAAAGGTGGAATTCTTAAACATATGCAGCTATCCATACTATGGTGTCTTTAGATCAAGGCCACAGAGTAGAGTTTCCCAGCTTGCTTTTAAGTTCATTTAGGAAAACCAGAACTAGTCCTATGTATTTCAAAGGTTCAAAGGGACAAAAAGGTATACTGAATTCACTAGTAGTATACAAAAATATTGTCCACAATTTGTTACTAATGCTTCTTTGGTCTCTTCTAGCCAGTAAGGTACTAGTTTTGTGCAGGACACTGGATGTGATAGAGAACAGTGTTAAATTGCATTAATTCCTAGTTTAACTATGTACTTACAGCAAAATGAAATGCTTTCAAGGTTTCCCTGGCAGCTGGTTGAGATCTCTTTTCATAGGTTTCCTTGTAGAAGTCCTTTAACTCTTCAATAACCTACAAGGTAAGAGTTGTATACTGTTACTGTTTTACCTTGATTAATAGTTATAGAAAACTTGTTTCAGATAAAGCAGTCATTAGAACTTCTACAACCTACAATACACATCTTTTTGACATATAGAAAGAGTGGAAATAGTCCATTTTGCACCTGGAACAAGTGAACCTAAGATCACCTTAAAAACCAGACCTGAACAGTTAAATTCTGCTTTCTCTTCCAAGCTATAAGCTCCTAAGAAGAGTGAGAAAACTGTCTTCACCCACTGGTTACGCAGAAGTATTTGTTTCCTACTTATTTCTGTAACCCAGAAGTCACTATATTCCTGTTGCATAATACAAACAACAAAACAACCCTGAACCTGATCAACAAGTACCCCCATATTTAGCATTCAGGCTTCTAGCTTGTTTCAAAAATAGAATTCAGTTTATTCCACACAGCATATCTGCTGGCAAAGTTTCAGTTGTTTCTGATGTTTAAGACTGTTACCAACAAAAAGAAGCCTAGAGACACATCTACATTACCAGAGCTTCCTGGGCATAGCAGGCCAGTTCTTCTATACCTATAAAGCTTTCCTCTCTACTAGCCAACAGCACCTCCTCCATCCACATCAGCCAGTTTTGCTTACACAACTCTAGTGAGGAGGGATAAAACCACTCCTACTCCTGAGGAACTGCTAGACCAGCAATAATCTGTTGGACTCTCAGCCTTACTGAAGGGTAAAAATGGCCTCATCCACAGGGTCTGTACCAAGAACCACCCACAGCTTACTGCCATGCAGTCCGGCACAGCAATGCAGTATTCAGAGCATGTCAACATGCACAAAAGACAATGAGATACTATGGACTCAAACCTGAGAAACACATAGACTTGTGAGGCAATAACACAAATCAAGTCACTGCTCAGATGCAGAAATATTCAGCTTTTAACTGCATTAGCCAGCTTTTCTCTATAAAAAAAGAAAGCTTCACCGATGGTCTACTTCACTTCACAGCTTAGACAAGTACTGCTTGAAGACACCTTTAAAAAGCAACAGCCCCTTAGATTCTGGCTTCACCACAGCCTCCTTTTTAAGTCTTAGCATTTACTTAGTTTCTCATATTATTTGGCTGGAATTAGTCTCTCATCTCCATTATCTAGTGATTTGTAGGAGATTTCACTAGGACTTGTACACTTTTCAGTAGACTTCTACATGCACACATGCCCATCAACTTTAAAGCCAAGTCAAAGGCCAGAATAAGTGTCAAGAAAATTACACTAGTTTGAGAGCTGCAGCTTCAGGAAAAGAAACCAACACATTTGTATTTAAAAATCATGTCACTGAAAGAGTCAAACTGTCAGGTGTGTTCTTTCAAATAATGAACACCCATTTTGAGGTCTCAGACAAGAGTTTTTTTTTTTTTCCTAATTGTTTAAGAGCAACCTACCTTTTCTTTATTTGCAAATCCCCAGATGGCAGCAGCAATTTCAAGGGCAAAAATCACAAACAGGAAGACAAAGAACTAGAAAAGAAAGACCGTGTAATTAGTCAAGGCCATCATACCACAAAACAGCAGACATAACACTAGGGACCAGACAAGTTTGCAAGTGTGTAAACCTTGTGGGAACTGTCACTCAACCAGTTTTCAGTTGATGGTTTGAAACAGTGGTAAAAACAGGGAATATTGTGATCAGTCAGTACTTCCTCCTTGCAGCGTCAGAAAGCCTGGCAATGTTTCCCAAGCAGAAATCCTGCTTTTTGATCAGTGTTAATTAAAACCAATCATCTGTTAGCTCAGACTTTGAAGTTGCACAGGTCACCCAGACACATCAACAGTTCACACTAATTCTTTTCTCCATTTTGTCACCCTTATTGCTTTAGTATTCATTACTTAATACCCAGCATGCCACTAACTCCCTGAGAACTAATGGTCACTTCTGTTGTCTCCTATAAAAACAGAAATAAAAGCATCATCTCTGTGTTTAATTGACTACCAGGTCCAAAACACCCCAATCATTTAAAGGCACTTTGAAGAGAGGTTCAGAACTAAAACAAAGGGCTAGAGGCATCATTTTGCAAGAAATATAAAGCTTCTTGCATGACACATAAAGGGAATTGTTCTTTCATCAGCTATAGTAGTCTTTTATTAACAAAGTCTTCTGGTTATTTGGATGAGTAGCTCCACCAGAGGTACAGATGTGCCCGAACCCAATAAGCCACTGGCCCCTCCAGACCAAAAACAATAGGGCTGCTTTCCAACAACTGACTTGAAGAGCACTTGTCAATTAGAAAAGCCCATGCAGTGATTACAAACAGTAGAGGCTTGTTGTTTCAAGGATCCAGTACCCCAGTTCTTCTCTCAGATTTAAAGACAGTGTTCAGAATTCAGGACAAACTGTTAATAAATAGCACTAGTCTTACCAATATTTTTATTCTGCATTCAAACATATTCCCAGTCTTCATGCTTTGAGTTAGTGAGATTTAGACGCTAAAGTCATCATGCTTTCAAATGTAACATACATATTTGGATTCAGTACCAGAAATGGGAAGTAAGTATCTTTATTTCGTATTTTAGCATTATGTAGGTGACCATGAGTTAAACCATTACGGAACCCAACCAACCAGCATCTGCTCCCTTTAACTATGCAGCCAACTGTGATGTTGGCTGCTCTTTTCTTTTCACACTTAAAATTTAACACTATTGTTTAAACACTTGCACTTACCAGGCCAAGCATACACTGTGATTCCTGCAATGCACCACAGCATCCCAAGAAGCCAACCAGCATCATCAGTGCACCAGCTCCAATTAAGATGTAAACTCCTAGAAGGAGAAAAAAAGAAATGGGTATAAAAGCTAGTTGAGTCCTCAGCAGCAAGGGATAAGATTAGTTGCTCCACAAATAAACCTTGGCAAAAACTAGAGCTAAGTTTCTTTACTGAGGTGTTCCAAGCAAAAGACAGCTGTGCTTAATTGTCAAAGCAAGCATCTCAAAACTTGAGGGGAAACTATTGATAAATAAAAGCTTCAGCTTATGACAGTTGATGTGCACCACAGTTAGTTTCATAAGTCTTAGAAAATGGGCAAAATAATTCTACCTGAGCCAAACCATAAATACACATTTAAAAACTGACCCAGAAACAGAATTATACACTTATTTTCAGATGAAGCGTGTGCTGCAGTTAGTTGGAACTAATGATTTTATCAGTATTTGAGAATGCTTGATATCTACCAGCTCTAGGAGGACAGGTATCACAAGGCATCACAAAGACTTTAAATGCTTTCCTACCCTGCTTTTCCATCAAAAACACTGAATTATTTTGTCAGCCACAGTGGTGAAAACCTATGCTTCAACTACCTAATCCAACAACCTCTAACTACAAGTAATTCAGCATCTTCTGCCTTTAAGAAAGCATATACTTCTTTAAACCAAGTGGTTAAGTTTGAAGACCACTTTGACCAGAATTCATATGACAAATGTGATGGAGCACAGAGGGCAAACGCTTCTGGGCTAAAGGACTCCCTTATGCCAAAACATCCCCCCCTAATATTGGGAACTACCAGCTAAGGAATGAATTATAGATGCTCAGCCACTACATGCAGCAAGAGGTAGCTAGGAAATCATAAGTTACAAAGGATGGCAGATAAGTATCATTGGAGTGGTGAAACATGATATGAAAAAGAGTATCAGCACAAAGCATTCCTTTTGAATATAAATTAGTATACATAATACTGTAAGAGTTTGACAATAGCATGTATGTTCCTTTTGAGAAATGAAGGGATACAGCTGTGGTTTTGGGTAGCTTGACACTTTTATCAATACAGATAAAAAGTTCTGGTCCCTAGAGACCTAACCAATATTACTTAAAGTTATACTTAAGCATTTGCAAGTTCTATTTTCTAGATGCACACTAACAAATATTAACTGCCAAAATAAACATCTACTTAATTAAGCATATATAGCTGAATATTCCTGACGTTAAATATTGAACATTCCTTATCAGCAGGAAATTCTGACATTCATTTCTTTACCCCAATTGAAGCTTTGTCCATCATGGGAAGAAAAAAGTCCACCAGAACCTCTTATTTAAAAGTTTATTTTCAGTAGTATAGATCACTTTAGAGGTAATTGACAGATTCTTTTAACGTACCATTGAAAACAGCAGCTCTTAATTAGTCCCATAAGATGTCAAACAAATAATTCCTATTAAACTTTTTAAGAACTCAATTTAACTTAGAGTTTAAGTAGTTTTGTTTCGCTATTTTGCTGCATGCAGCCAATGGCTTAAATATTACATCATAAAACTTTTACACATTTTATGAGGTAAATGAGTTGTTTTAGACTACCCCAAATTAGACTGGTTAAATATTCTGTTCAACTGCTAAGTTTAGATTTGTTCCTTTCCCAAGGTCCCATTAAAAGCATCTGGAAACCTCCTTGGCAGCTGCAAGAACAACCCAGCTTATAACCATGTCAGCATATCAACAGCTAAATACAAGCTTTCTTATAGATGAAGAATCTGCATGCTTGGGGACTGCACAGACTTCATGTAAAAGCATCTTGATATTCCCAACTATGGCCCCTAAAAAAGCCTTTACTCTGATTCCAAACAGTACGCTTAGTAGGCACAGGCTACTCTGGTATCCAAAAAGGACAGTATGAATTGCACCTATCAGGATGACTTACACTGTTTTTACTGACCCCTTAGACATTTGTTTGGATGCTGGAACAGCTCAAGTAACTCACCACAAGAAAACTTACTCGGCAACAGAAAGACTGACCTTAACCATGCTGGGGATGGCTGCTTAATGACGCAGCACAGGACACAGCAAGTCCACATGCTACAGTGGTATGAAATATGTATAATGAACGCTCAAGTCTAAGGTGGCAGATGTGTGTAAGAAAGGTAAATATTTTATTTCTCTGTTCCCAAATATTGGAAGTCTTCAAGCTCAGCTATTGTTTCAAAGGAGTTTGAGCCCTCCACAGATGATTACCAAAGGAACGTGTTCCTCTGCTCAAGCCCAACAGTGGGAGTAGAGATCAAAATCTTTCAGTTAAGAGTTCCTAAGCAAGTCAGATTTTAAGACATTAGAATTAATAAACTAAAACCATGCATCTCTATCACCTAGATAGCAATCAAGCCATCCTAGCTTGCAAAAAGCCTTGACTAAGATCTTTTAAGACCTGAAAATATTGAGGAGTAACTTCTACCTGGCCTATGTAAAACAGTGATCTAGGTTGACTGTAACTGTTGTTCATATAGACTAAGATATTGGACATCCTTTTGAATATAAATTAGTATACATAGTACTGTAAGAGTTTGACAATAGTATGTTCCTTTTGAGAAATGAAGGGATACAGCTGTGGTTTTGGGTAGCTTAGGTTAGTCAATTCAGGAAAAAAAATAGTTATTCATGTCACTAATTTTATTTTAGAGTGAAATTTTGCTGACTCACATCTGCACAAAGCATCAGGAAGATACATTCGCCATGTTTACCAGGAGTCCCTGGTGCCCACTAACAACACTTACAGAGGCAGCCAGCCCAAGAGACACTACAGCTCTTAGCATTAGAGCTCAGAGCACCAGCCAAGGCGAGCTGTTCTCAGCCTGACTGAGGCTGAGGACTATTTTTTCCTGTAGCTTTGAATAAAGGCTTATAAGTAACTAGGGACTCCAGGAACAAAAGAGTAACCTATCCCACTGTGTTCTCATCTCACACCTTACCTGTATAAAATGTTGTGTTGTTGGATTCCAGTTCAAAGATGCTTTTAGTCTGTGAATCAAACCGAAGCCATAGTCCAATTGCAAGAACTGCTGTTCCTGCAAGCTGTAAGAACAAATAAAGCCTTGTTAAATAATACCAATTAATATATTCACCCCTGCATTAACAGCAGCATCAGAAGTAATCACAGGATGCAGCTCTTATTTAATATGCTGGTTTTCTGTCACCAGCTTGAAGATAGGTATACCAGAACAAGAATAAAATCAATTCCTGACGTGAGGCATCTTGTTGACATATCTGCTTACATATTAGAACTATAACACAGGAGAACAATGCCATGTTTGTTTTTAACTGAAAGTCCTCTAGGTTTACAAAACTGCCAAGTGTCAGATTTTCCACTGCTGTCTCCACCCATGGTTTTGTTCTGGGTGACTGTACCAACACTGTGGTTTAGTGATCTTATATCCTCACTATGAAGGACAGGTATAATGCAAGGAAAAGCACCTTGTGATTTTTAAGGTCAGCTAAAAGTTTTAGCACATTAAACAGCCTTATGAGAGAGTACAGTATACTGCAGTCCTGAGTTTAGAAAGAACATTCTCGCTTGCAAAGCAGGAGCAAACTAATATGCTAAATAACCACACTGACAAGAAGCAGAAAATAAAGGCTGCTACAATAGCAACATTGCTGTGTGCTGATCCAGAACAATATAATTAAGTTTTAGATAATATTTAGGTTTTAATATATTGTCTTCGCCTGTGTGCCTCCAGGTTCCTTTTGACATAGGTGCTCATGTTTGTGTCAAGTTTATAAATAAAGTAGCTTCTGGATGAAACATCTGGCTGAAGGCATCACAGAAGTGTTGCAAGAAATAGGGAATTGCACTCGTGCGGCAAATGCTGCCAGTTTGTTTTGGAAAGACCAAGAAGCCTGACCTTACATGCTCTAAGAAAGCAAGCTGAGGTTTTCTTCTGTGGAAAAAAATGAAAACACACACACAAAAAAAACAACACCAGAACGGGACAAACTAGGAAATTAGACTGTTTTCCACCTCTTGCTTCTTTCATTTGAACACCATTTAACTAACAGAAGTTCAAGACAAATATCATGCATATAGCAAAAAATATAATTTTACAAGAAGCAGTAAACTTGAAGCTTAGGAAGTCCAGAACTGTTGGACTAATCATGCATGAAAAGCCTTATCTTTAAGAAGTTCCTTCTAGAAGTCAACAACATTATTTATCTCCAAGAAACTGGGAAGTGTTTACTTTAAAATGCCAGTTTTCAGCAAGAATATGGGAAGAATTCCCACAGAAGGCTTAGACACCACATCTAACCCCTGGCCCTGTGCTCTCCCCTAAGGGAGAGCAAGAGCCCTTTCTGCATACTGCAGGAATATTTGCATTTACTGAAGGCAGGCACACCTTTGTTGCCTATAACTATCTTTTCTCACCTTCTAAACCTCCAAAAATCTTGGAAGATCAACACAGGACAAAGGATCAAGTTAAGCAAGGGTTTAAGGGAAGATGCCCCCCTTGTAGCTTCTCAGCAGGAAGTACCCTAACTAAAGTCTTCAAGGGCTCAGGTATTAGCAAGGAAAAGTGAGAGGGTCAACTCACAGAGGAAGCCAACCCTGCTGGAAAAACGAGCACTACTTGTACAGCAGGCACCTGCGTGCCAAGCCAGCCCCAAAGAGGAGCTGCAGGGTTGAAGCTGGGAAAGAGATGAAGCGATACATAATGCATAAGTAGCCTAACCCAAACACAGGTTTCCAGACCTATGCAAAGGACACTGTTACTGTCTTGTATGCGTAGGCACAGGCTTACTCACAAAGTACACGGCAAGAACAAAGCCTGCACAACTCCCTTGTTAGAAATATGCTGACAAAATAATTTAAATTATGCTGAAGAACCTTGATGTAGTACCCAGTATGTTGTAACAGTGTACTATCTCAATTTATCATGCTGTAGCACCGCCTCATGGGAAAGGAGAGGTACAAGAAGGGGACTGGCAGGGAGAGGAGTTGCTGCTCCAGCATCACCTGGAAAAAAGCCTTTACAATCTCATCTCACTTCACTACTTTACTTCAAACACCAGGAGGGCTTGGTGATGGAAAACACTTATCATGCATTTCTAACTTACCTTCAAACCACACAGTATTTAATACTCTGCTAAAGCCCTACTCTCTGTGGTCATTTAAAAGCCTTCAGCTTTTATAGGCATCTGGATCTGGAGCATCAGAAGAAACCTGCAGCTTCTTCTTGCTTTAAGAACCCCTGAATTTCAGAGCCAAGAGCCTAAGCATGCTTGGTTGCATGCATCTAGATATTTCTGCTGTTTGACAAGCCTCAGTGTTCAGTCAGGGAGCTGAAGAGCTGTGCTGCAAATGGTACAGAGCACAGCAAGATTTTGTACAACTAAAGCCAGTGTTTGTACCCCAGCAGATCTTTAGAGGCCAGACTGTGCAGACTGTGGTAAAACTATGAAACAGTACACTATGTAGATAATCTTACAAGTCCAAGCAAAGCAGAAGGTTGTGTTAATGATCTTTCAGATAAACAAACTGGTTGGTTAACATTAGGAAGACCTAGCATACTTGATATGGCTCCTTTCAAAGTACAACCTTAACATGCACACACCCACACAACCACCATAAAGTTCATTGTGTTTTCTCCTTTGGAATGTGGCCATCCAGTGAAAGAAAACAGTGTGATCACAGAGAAGCAAGGGATTTACAATTGGATAACTGAATAGTAATAATGCTTGATGTTAGCAAACTACTCCATAGCACTAAAACTCCTATGTTTAAAAAAACACACTCCTTTTCACAGTACCCTAAAAATTCAGCTCCCTCTTGCAAAAAAGAAAAGTGACTTTTTGCTAGTTTCTTGAGGAAAGCAGACTTGTGTTTAATACTTGTGTTCATACTACCCATGATGACCACTGAACTAAAAATAGAAATTCTAAAGCTGAAGGTAAGAAAGTAATTCAAGACTTCACATTTTCAACAAAATACTAGAGTAAGGAGAGATTTGGGAACTAACTGAGTCTCAGAGGAAGAGACAAGAACAGCCCCATTTGCACACCTTGCTGGCAGAAGCAGCAGCTCAGGCTGCTCCAGCTCACTAGCATGCAAATGCACAACTTTTCTGTTCCCTGATGCTACTTCGGCAGCTTCCAATAGCAGTGGTGATAGTTTTAGTAGCTGTGTTTTTCCTCCCTGGTAAAGGGGTTCAAGCTCCCTGCCCAGCTTGCTTGGAAGCAGAGGCACTGGTGGCAGCAGCAGATCTGTTCCAGACGTTTTTTCATTCCAAGTGTTTTCCCAATTTAACAGACCAGTGTTCTGCATTGTCATAGGAGTTAAGTAATACCGGATATTTCTAAGTAGAAATATCTTGTACTGAAACAAATTTAACAAAGAATAAAACTGTCTCTTCCTGAAGCTAGCCACTCTATATATGCATAAGACCTACAAAACTAAAACCAACTGTTTTTCTGTGCTTATGAAATATATTGGAAAAATTTTGTAGTAACAAGTAGTGGCAAGGGAACTCAGGAGACAACTTCTACCAGTCTGACCAAAATTTGTAGTTGAAGGGATACTATTCACTTACTGTATTGGAAAAAAGTTTGTGGCAGCAGTACTCCCGTAATAGCATTTCCTGGCACAGGTATAATACAGACATCCCTCCTCAAGCTAGCTATGCTCCCCTTGTTTTTCCATAACCACTACTGAGCATCTTAGAGCTCCCAGCTCATTTCTCCTTGACCCATGTCTGTTTTACAGCCACAAAGGACATATGCTAAACAAGGATAAAAATCCCTGGTTATTCCTCCTCTAGTCCTATGGAGGCATCTTGTAATTTTTGGAATCATATACAAACACATCTCCATTGCTTCAAATGCTCTGCTCCTGAATGCATCCCTTTGGCTGCTGCAACAGGAAAAAAGTAGCCTTTTCAATCTTTTCAAATACAGCCCTACACCTCTTCTAGCAGATCTGTGTGCAGCATTTCTCCCACCCATGCAGTCTTAAACTTACAAGCGCCTTCCAAGTCAGCCATTCCCACTAAGGGCCTGCTTAATTAAGAGTATATCATGGCATTTATCTTCAACACTAGGCTTCCAAAAGATAGCTGACAAAGGATCTGTACCACAGCAGAAGACAGTTATTCTGCAATTGAGATGAGAAACAGCTTCTACCTCCAGAATAGATTGGCTATACAGGATTTTCTGCCTTCTTCTTTCCACCATACTTTAGTTAGCTTCAGCATCAATTTGTAGTGCCAAGTCACTGGGGAAACTATTAAGCAATTTCTGTCAGAACTTTTTTACAAAACTACCTGAGGTTTCACAGATAGTCTCCTAGCTTTTGCAGGGAGTCATTAGGTTTCATGATATTGGTGTAAAAACACATTAAAAGTTACCACGAGCTGTTCAGGCTAGAAATTTCTACTTTTAACAACATATCCCACGATATAGCAGTGTCAGCACACGATGCTACTTTGGGAACCTGGCAAGCTTGTTTTAGATTTACCCACTCTTTTGCAAGGGCAATTTTGTTCAGTCCCTTCTAAACTTGTCACCTTGAAAAAGCATGATCCCCTCAGTCACCCACATGCTGCAGACACCTCACAGATGATCACCTTTCCACACATAGAACCTGCTCTCAAGGGGCTAAAGGTCCAAGCCCAAGCAGTTAGCAAGTCCTGACAGCTGGCTATTAAAGCTTAGACTTGAGACGCCATAGGAAGTACTCCCCAGGTTACTATCACCTCTTCCTCTACATCCACAGCACAGAGGCAGGGACAGGAAAGAAATGAAATTCTCAAGGAAATCTTGAAGTATGGATTGAAGCCCATAAAAAAAAAAAAAAAGACAATTTTGTACAGAAAACTCTAGTTTCTTCTATGTTAGCACAAAGGCCAAGCCTATAGACAACTTGCATCAAGTTCATGGCACTACCTCTAGCAGAAGGTAAATCTGCATATGGAAATATAACATTTAAAAATCAAGGTTGTTCTCAGTGTTGTCAGCTCAGCATGGCATATCACAGAAGACTAAAGGTTTTATTGACATAAAAATGTATGTCAGGCCTCTACATGACTGTTCTTTATGTAGGTTTTACCCAGAGTATGCTAGGAGTACACTGAAAAAGCCATCATCTTCTCTTTACATCAGAGAATACCTTACAGCTAAAAATTAATTCAGATCTTCCTCTGCATAAAAGACAACCTCACGATGAGGAAACCTTAGGTTTCCATGAGGAAAGAACCTCAACATGGAAGAGAGCATATGAACAGGACCAGGAGCATAACTTTTGCAGAACACATATGCAAAGAAATTGAGAGCATTAGAGGGCACTACAAGGAGTAATGAAGTGCTTGTTTCTGTCCTGTTACCTGCTGGTGCCATCTAAATGAAGACCCATAAATGGTAAAAACAGATTAGGTACAATGTTACTCTAAATCCATAATTACAACATTGGTGTTATCCACAAGAAAATACTTTCAAATTTCTGAAAAACACCCAAACTTTCCCAACAGACATGCAATGAGTGCTAACAGTTATATAAGATGCTTCAGCTATTTCGAAACTTTGACGGGGAAGGGAATAGGTTGGAAAGGAAGTATTTTCTTTCTGCTTAAGCTGGTCTCAAGAATGCTGTGGGCTAAATTGATGTCACAACATTTATTGCAATAAAATGGTGCTCCAGTACAGTAGGAGCAGCATTACAGAATTCCTGAGCCACAGCCAAGACCAAGGCCCATTTCATACAAGTTCCTATTCAGAAGGAAGTCTACTGTACTCACGATTTAAATTGCAAATAGGAGCTGGGACTGCTAGAACTACAAATACAAGTGGCTGACTTCTGAACCCAACATCCTCTAGCTCCATTCCTGACTTCACAAGAATTTTGCCTGAGTTAAAATCCTTTAAGCTGAACCAAAGCAGCATTTGGTTCATGCACTGCAGTCAGCAGCTAATCAGTTGATTACAGAAAACAAAAGCAATAGAAGTTCATTTTGCATGTCTATATATGCACACAAACATGTGTATGTGTATATTTCTGTCTAGCCAGCAAGTTGCCTTCTCTACTTGAAGAGAAAATATCCTCCAAGGAAATCAGAGCATTGAACTGGCTGTTCCAGGTGCAATATAAATAGCCAAGATTATATACCAGAGCAAAGTCACACATCTTCAAGTTAAAAGAAGAGACCTCTAGGCCTGATCTAACTACTCTTGCTTTAGCAGGAACTCCCATAGACAGATACTTGTTTAGAAAAGACAAAACACACTCTGAAGGTCTCAGATTGTAGAGTCTGGACAGGATGGTTGCCTGATAACATGAAGGAGCAAGAAGGTAATTCCTTGCAAAGACTCAGCATGAACTCTGACCATACACTACAGCACTTCCTTGGTTATAATACATTAAGTTGTAAACATTAACAGCAGACTTCTTTGTATTTCAGAAAATTCACTAGGGAAAACTGGCATTAAGTTTAATGATGCAAGTCCTGAATTTTAATCATCAGAAGCAAGTTAGCAGAAGGAGACAGAGGCACATGGTTGGTATATGCAGCCATGTCAGGAGCTCACACAACACAAAGCTGCTTGGAACAGCCTCCAGTTTTGTTAGGAAGAGACTTTGTCATCAAGCCTGAGTAAACCCAGTGAGCTCAGCTGGAAGTGCTAACTCATTACACAATTCAAGGTAATCAAGCACATGCTCACACCAAGGTTATTCAAAACCAGCTTCAGTGAGAAAACTGCACCATTCAGTTTAAGGCACATCATGGGATATTTCCATTGTTTTCTTGCCCAACTCAAGCTGTGATGGCAGAAAATCTTTACATCGGGTCTTTATAAAACCTTTATGAGACCACACACCTCCCTTCCCCACCCCAACTCAAACACCAAACTTTCAGAAGACTTGAACTAGTGTGGCTTTGATTACACATAGGACCGAAGATGACACAGCCAGCACACATAATATTATGACAGAATAACAGCATGCAAGCACACTGGCCATAATAAAAACAAGGGAAGTAAAAAGAAAAGCTAACAGTCTTATTATGCTTATAACCTAGGATAGCCTCTTTGGGAAGGGTATCGGAACAGGGCAGAGCAGGCAGTGGAATTTTCCAGGACTAACCTCCCAATTTATGTGTCAAACATGTACAGGCTATGCAAAAATGCAGACAGTACCTTTGGAGATGAAAAATGAACTGAAGGCTTGAACCACTAGCCCACAACATCTGCTACATAGAAAGTAGCATCTACTGTACAGACAGGCACATCTCTTCCCCTGAAGCTTTCTCTTTTCACAGTCTGAACCCCCTTAGCTCTTGCTCGCTGTCTTTCAATACAGCTATGCCCTACTCAGTGCTCAGCCAGTTGTGTACCTACAAGTCTCTAGCATGTGTCATTTATCCCACCTCCCCCCACTCTTTTCAGGTTGAAGAACCTTAATTCACTTAATGCTTTCTGACAGCAGAAACCCTCCTTTTCCTTTCCCGAGTATTATCAACCTTCCACTATGTTCCTTCCAAGGTAGGCAGAAGACCAGAGCAGCACACAGTAGCTTTTCATGAAACTACTGGAAACCCTTTTCTTCCAGCACTTCACCCCTGTGACAGTGGTTGCCTCTGAGCCCACCAATTTATAATCCTGGGCTGTTTCCTGATCCTGTACACATTACTTGATATCTGCCTGCAGTGCATGTCACATACTGCTTCGTCACATCGCCTTTTCAATTCCTCCTGCTACACCAGCATGCGCTCATCTTTATTGTCCTGAATGCTAGCCTAGCACTAAAGTGTTACCTCACATACTATCCAGTTTAGATAAGAACGTATTGACTACCATGTAGTTCGTGCATGGGAACTTTGCCGGTTCTCTCCACTGCAAGAGACCTCTTTGCACCTGCCCTCATCTTGTCCCTGCCTCTGCTCAGGGAGGGGCTTTATACCTGCCGGGACCTTAGTCCAGGACTGCTTAGCTCCCTCAAGAACCCTTATTCTTCTAGGAGACAAAGTAAACTAACACTAATGAGCACTCACTCCTCCTCCTACATAGGTTCAGGCTTTTGAAGGCTTCAAAGCTACCTTGATTCTTCATTCCCCTTACAGTAGACATTCTCTTTCTTCCAGTGTCACATTATCTCCATCTGTACAACAACTTCGTTTTAATAGAATCTTCTCCTCTGCCTGTTCCAGAGGCATCACATATGCCACTCAACATCCTCCAGAAAAAATAAAATAAAAACCAAGAGCATCAAGTTTGCTGCACCCAGTTCCCTGGCCCAGAGATGGGTGGCAAACAAGATGTTTTTATCTAAGCACAGCGCATTGATAGTTATGAAGTAACTGAAGTGTAACCCCAGCAAGTTTTTAAACCAGCATTTTTTCTTGTTGTTTCACAAGCTTTTCATCAAGAGGTCAGTTCAAATTTGTGAGGGATTTGGAGTCACAGACAGGTTGTTACATAGAACATTCCTAAGTCTTCCCCAAACACACTTAGCAAAATAAAAACTTGCAGAACTTCACTCCTAGCACACTTCCATACCCAGACCAACTATGGTATTTAAGGACTCTGGTACACCTCCTAGTCCTAGTGTCTAGAAGTAGGGTATATTAGTTGAGTTTGCTTTGGTAAGTTATTACTAAATCTTACTTTTAAGTTATCTTATTACATTTTTTTATTTGAACTGCCAGCATTTATGAACTTACTGTCTTTCTTTGGACATAGCTTCAACTGACTTTCCCTTTTTTTTGGTTTTAATAACCTCCCATACCCAGTTATTTTGCTCTTCCTGCTTCTTCTTACCCTCTTTCAAGTCTCTTATGAAGGCAGGTATGTCACCTAATATGACTACTGTAAATACTTGCATATTTGTTGCAGACTATTTATATTCCTCACTTCTGCTTTTGAGGCAAATTATTTTAAAAATAAATATATAAACTTGATCACAGCTTCATGCAACCTTTTATTTTCTGCTGGTCCAGGAGGTACACTGGCTCTGACTATATCATTGTAACCACTGCCAAGTACCTCTTAGACAATAACATCCATATTAATATTGTATTTGAACTCCCCCCCACGGGCTGTTTTAGTGGGGTACAAATACCTATAGTGAGCCCTAAGAGCCAAGGACTACTACAGCTGGCTTACAAGCAGCCATATCCACAGCAGGCACCAGCTGTTTACATTTACTGCCTACTGATGCAAGCAGCCACTTGGAGAAGCAGCAGCATTAGTCTCCATTAACTACTCTCTTACGAGGAGAAAGCACATTAAAGGCAAACAACATTAAATTCAGACGTCCATGCTTCAACTTCTTGAGAAGCAGTCCTAACTTCTGTGTTATGCCACGCTTCCTGATCACACCTGGCAGACAAGAAACAGTTGCTCCAGTAACTGCACTGAAGACATGAATTCCACTCGTGGTGGTGTGCTCCTACAGGTTTAACAGTCTCAGGATTTTCTCAAAGAGGCGTTACCGATAAGACATGATGCAGACGACCCAGATTTAGCTGAGGGTTCCCCCAAGACAGGTTCATGCACAAAACAACAAGGACTCCAAGCGCTAGTTTCCAAGGAATTAGTTCCACACCCTGTAACAGCCCGCACACCAAAACAGTCTCCAGAAGCGCAACTGGCAGTAAAAGTTTCCACACAAGCGTGGTAATAAAAAAAATAAAAAAATAAACAACACAAAAACAAACAAACAAAAAACCTGCCTTTACATCGAGCATCCCCCCCCCCCACACACACACACACGCATTAACAGGCAGGGTACACAATGGTTCCAGAACAACTAAACGAACAAAAAATAAACCAAGAAAAAAATCGTATCAATCGTATATAAAAAAAGGCAATGAGATAACTACGAACCCTATCCAGGCTTTCTTGCCGACTGCATGGCGCGTTAAAGCTGCAGCAGGTCCCTCAGCCCCCCAGCTCCCGAGGAAGTGGGCAGAGGGTCCCGGGCAGCCCCTCCGCCCTGTCCCCCTGCGGCTCCCTTACCCAGAAAATGAAGTTGAAGCCGAAGAGCAAGTACTTGATACACTTGGTGCCTCCTTTGACGGGCATCCTGCGGGCAGGCGAGGGGACAGCGTGCGTGCGGAGGCCAGTCGGGGAGCAGCAAGGCCACCTTCTCCCAGCGCCACTCCTTAAATCCGCCTCTCCTCGCCTCCCCCCGGGGCTCTCCTCCCCCGGCAGCCCGGCCCCGACAGCCCGGCCCTTTCTCCTCCCCCTGCACAATGACTTGTCCCGGTGCCCTCCCTCCGCACCTGCCCAGTCCCCCCGCCTCGGGGCGCCCGTCAGGGATGCTCGGAGGGCTGGCGGTGTCACCGGGGGCTGTCGCCCAGCTGCGGGCCCCTCCCGGCTGCCCCCGTAGTCCCTGGGTAGTCCCTGCTGGCATGCTGCGAGCGAAAAAAGGAGTGGGGGCGTGCAGGACGGTGCTCTGCCGGCTCCGATGTGGGTTTGGTTTGTCCTCGGTGCCTCAGCCTGGTTTAGGTGGGTGGCGGTGTGAGCTCACGGCAGTTGAATCGCTTTCCTGGCGGCTGTGCAGAGCTGCAAGAGCACGGTTTGGAAAAACCAGGTGGGGTGTTGCTAACCAGCAGCTGAGCGTGGTGCCTGGTTGTGCGCCTACCCTCAGTTCACCCCGGTTGTTAAACAAAGCTTGTAACTTGCATCTCGCTGAGGAAGTTCCTGTCAATTTTAAAAGGACGTTCAACACAGCTTCTGAATCTTTTAGGAATGAAAACTGAGGTTTCATACCTTTATTTATCCTTAATAGGATGTGATTAGAAATTCAGCAGTTACTGAGAGTCAAAAGAAAACCCAGGCAGAACAGAAAGCACAGAAAAGAGTTACTGAAATGCAAATAAAAACATGTTGGAGTTGTTGCCAAAATATATTATAGGATAGAGTACATTCCAGAGCTGATGTGCTAGAGGAGACATTGAATTGGGCAGCTGCTTCCCAGAGCAGGTTGCAAAATATTGATATGTTTCCACTAGAAAGCAAGATAGAAAAGTACAGCTAGGAAAAATTCAAAGATGATCGTGAGAGCACAAGCAGAGCCAAACCACGAGGCCTCTGTCAGTGCTGAACTGCTTGTAGGAGCAGAAAGAGACCATTCTGCTGCTTTTGATTTGGGGCCTCTGATGCAATGGGCCAGTAGCAGCTCATGGGCTGGACTCCTGGGAGCAGGGCGAATGGTGCTTAGCTCCATGCAAACTCTGCCCAAAGTGTATTGGTCTGTTATTTTAGTTGGCAAAGGGAACCAGAGGGATGGAGGCTAGCCACAGCAGTACAGATCCAGCAAGGCTGGAAGTAATAAATGTGTGCATGTGACTCTTGGGGTAACTGTCAGCTGGGCAGATGACTGAGTGAAAGTACTGTCACTTTCTTGAGCTTTGATTGATTTTCTTGATGGCTTTATTTTATTTTTAACTTTGCCATAAGAATCTATGTCAATGTCAGTAATATGACTTCCCTTACCTTTCTAACGTTAAGGATAAAAAATAGATTTAAAGCAAACAAAGAAACATATTATATATATATTAAAAAAAATGGGTTAAGAAAAACCATGATAGTACAAAGCTTTTCAGGCTTACACTGTGTTAAAGCTGCTTCCATTAAAATTCATGGGTGGTAGCCTTTTGATCAAAGGCAGAAATGGACCTGATGGATCAAAGCCTCCTGTGAGTTTGTATTGATTTAAAGCTAAACTCTCCCTATTCATCCAGGGAATTTATTTATCAACGTGTGAAACTGAATTAAGCATTTCTAGTATTCACAAGAATATGGAGTGAAAATAGTTAAAATTCGTGTTTATGTGACTTTTTTTCCTTCTTTCTTTCTTTCTTTCTTTCTTTCTTTCTTTCTTTCTTTCTTTCTTTCTTTCTTTCTTTCTTTCTTTCTTTCTTTCTTTCTTTCTTTCTTTCTTTCTTCCTTTCTTTCTTTCTTCCTTTCTTTCTTTTCATATGAAGGATAAGGAGAGGGTATTCATCTTGCAGTCTTTGAGAGTCAGATGATCTGGTAGATGTGTCTCTTTTAACATAATCTGAGCTTCTCTGACTATTGGAATGAGACAGTAATCAATTGAATTTCTGCAGAATAGAAAACACTACCGGAAATTAACAAGTCTTGTAGAATTACATGAGAACAATTACTATTTTAAAACCTTGCATTTACATGGGATAGTAGGCCAAAATATTTTGCACCAAGTATTTATTATCTGTACTTAAAATCGTACTTGATGATTAAAGTGTTATTTTTCTCCTACTGCAACAGAGATGAACAAACTCAGAATACTGCTGAGAAGAAGAAATCTTGGGTTTACCAGAAGCCTCTTAAAATTACCTTTCTAATAATCTTGGCAGGACTCTGATTTAGTTTTCATATACAGACCTGAATTATTTTCTCCCATTTTACTTTGAAATGTCTTGTTCATGCCAGCATGGAAGAAGTGTTTTTTTGTCATGAAGAAATGTTTTCTCCTTAGACCACACTATCCAAAAGATAGGATCCATTGATTAGCAAGGTAAGGGGGAGAAAGGGTTCCTTTCCCAACTCTATAAAGGAGTGGTGGGAACCAGTGGTAAGTACTGCAGAAATTCTGATGTTTACAGTCTCCTTGATGCATTTTACCCTTATCTCTACATACATATGGAAGGACTACTGTCCTTCTCTCCTCTTTGTATAAATGATTTCAGGTCTTTTAAATTTTTTTCTTTCAGTTCCCTTAAGCATCCAGGGATAAACAGTTCAAAACACAGAGAGATTAAATACAAAGCTTTCCCTGGTGAAGTGTAGGGAGTAAGTTTCCCAAGAAGTGCAGATTACAGTAGGAAAACAATAACGATTTTCTTCCCTGTAGAAAAACAGTACAAGCCAGTCACATACACACACACACTCACACACACACAATTTGTTTTGCTTGCTTTTTAACTTCAGTGATATTTTTTTATTTGTAAGTGGATGCTCAGGCATACTATGTACTGGGCTTGATGCAGCTGTCAGGTGTGGGAGGGGGCTGTAGAACCAGCCAGCTTCTCTGCTGTCACAGAATTGAGAGTTGATGATGGCCCAGGTGACACAGTGTAGGCCCTCTGGCCTTCTATTTCCTCCTACCTTTCAAAATCCATCCCTGAGTTCATCCACAAAACTTCAGGACAAGTATCTTAGTTCTTCCGGTTTAACATTTTCAAGCAAATTTTAAAGATCCTTATTTCATTTATTTTAAATACAGCAATAATTTGAAATGTGATAAATGAGACTCATGATGTGTAAGTGGCTCCTGCTGGCTTTTGCACTGGGGCTGTGAGGGAGAGAGGGGCCTAGAGCTGGAGAGTCAAGATTTTCATGTCATTGCAAAGATGACTCATAGGATCTGTCATTCTGATAAGAATAGGGCAATAGCATTTGCTTTTTCCACTGCTAGAGGAGAAATGTTTAGTGTTTGGTAACATAACAGTTAAATTCTGGATGACCTCATGCTGTTAGGAAATCTGTCCATTCTGAAAATTTGTCTGCCTTCTTCCATAGGAGAAAGGCTTTAAATTCACAAAGCCCCATGGGATTTCATTAGAAATTGGGTCTTCCACCACTACTGGAGATGTAGGTGGAAGTAAAGACCTGAAATCAGACCTCTTTGTTTTCCACATTTTTAACTCACTTTTTAAAAACAAAATTTGATGAAGATTAGAAGAGATTTAGGCACATCCTTGCAAATATTTGGCATCAGACCTTTGTGTATAATACATTATACATATATGTGTATAATACATTAGTGATTATATTTGTGTATTTGTGTATAATACAAATAATATTGTATTTGTGTATAATACATCAGTGATAATATCAGGAGTGTGACTGGAAAATTTCTATGTGTACTTAGGAATTCTTTTAAAATTGTGTCATAATCAGTTGCCATTTTCAAGTTCTGAGATAAAATTCATGGGACAAAAAGCAGAAAGATTTTGCTCTTAGTTGTTCAAAATAAGTCTAAGCTTCTGTTCCAAATAAATCAGACTCTCACTACTACCAATGATGAAAGTGCATCATGTCAGGAAGGAAGGATATGGAAAGTGTCATAGTTTTACTAAGGAAAAAGAAATCACACATGCTTTTTTTTAATTGACACAGAATACAAAAATAACCCCTTATTTTTTCATTGAAACAATTTGACACTATTGAATATATACCCTACTGTTTATTTTTCATATGAAATTACAGTTTATTAAAAGTCTCCTACTGCAGATAGTAATATTCATAACTCACTTTCAGTATGTGAGCAGGCTTGTGTTTGTAGGATCAGGGCCCAGATGTTTTAAAAACAGGATGCTTTTTGTAGTGACAGATTCTGTGACCGTAAAGAGTTGCAAAATCCCTTTTCGGAAACCATGACTGCAACAAGTATGCAGCTGTAACGTGATTCATCTAACTACCACTGTTTTGATGCCTGTGTGTGTCAGACCTCTTGGTGTAGGTGAGGTTATTTTGAGATCAGGGAATACAACTAAGTGGGGCCGCAGGCTGAGGCTGTCATTGAGGTGCATACAGGTATAGGGGGGTTCTTGAGCATGAGGACCCACCATATGCCACATCTCCCTTGCTGTATTGCAGCACTGGAGCATGTGTGGTGACGTGTGACAAGCCCTTCCAGATGTCAGATTAAAAAATCAGGCCACCATGGGATCATGTAGTATTTTTGTGGAAGGAGTGGGAGAAAGGTCCTGGCTTTGCAAACACATGAGAGAAAGACACAGGTAGCATCAGGAAACAGAGAAATGGCACATGATCTGTGTCTCAACAGCCAAGAAAAGAGGTCACCATGTTTTCTCATCATTCTAATGGGTAGGTGCCAATGTTCACCAGAGGTGACTAACTGTAAACCTTACTCCTTGACTGGAATTTTGATAAGTGGTGGGTTAGCTTAAATTAACTTGCTGCTCTCAATAGAAATGCTTCCCCTGATGTGAGTGGCTGGCATAAGCTCTCATGTATGCTCTCTTTCATTTTTATTTGGCACTTCATGCTAAGCTGTCCCTGGTTTTCATCTGTATGTCCAGTGGAAGAAATAAGTCATACACATGCCTCTCTTAAAACATCCAGTACTTATTCCAAGTACTGCTCCCCCAGGGCTAGTCTCTAGCAATTTTATGCTACTGGAATTACAAGGAACTACCTGTATATGTTTAATAGTATTTCCATTAAAACGTGAACACTGCTGTGTGCATCGGGCATGCTGTTGTATATCTCAGGCACAGACTATTAGCAGAACAGATCAGAAAATGGTGTACACAGTCCTGTGTGGCCCAGACAGCATGGCGACTCAAAGTAGTGCTTTACCAATAGATACCAAGTGCCTGTATTTAACAAGCTTTCTGGAGGCTTTTTTCCCCCTTTAAAATAAAGTGATGACTAGGTAACGCCCCAATTCTGAAAATATTTCTGGTCTTTGCTCCATTCCCACAAGTAGCTCCATAATCTTTCACAGATTTATTATGGTAGTCACCATTAACTGGGGGGTGGGGTGGGGGGGGGAAGCAACTCTCTCCAGATATAGGTCTAGCCCTATGCATCTCCTTCATCTGTACCTGCTTAGCTTGAGTGCCAAGTACCTGCTTGTGTGTTGGCTGCTGCTGTTTGTTTGACAAAGCCAGGGGGAAAAAGTTCAGTGGATGTGGTTTCAGAGGCAGTGGCAACACTGAGAAGAGAGTGTTTGGTTAGCATTCTGTCAAGTAGCACCCCTAATGCTCTTGTGCCTTTCAACCCTTGTACTCTTTTGGGATCTGCTCATTCTCCCTCTGCTTCTTGCTTTCTCCCTTTCCTTCTATTTTTCCATCTTATCTCTCTTTTCTTCCATTGCATCCATTGCAATATACTAGGTATTGACATCTTGCACTGTGGCAGAAATTCTCCTTGGTTTTGCCTGCATGTGCTGCATGAGATAGCTGTGCTGTACTGTGTACTGTGTTGTACTCTGCATGTACTGTGCTGTGCTCTGCTGGCACAGCCAGAAGTAGATTTCCAGGTGATTTCCCCCAATTCCCCAGGTAGTCCCAGTGTCCCTCTGTCACATGATCCAACTCATGAAGAGCCAGACAGCACAGGTTAGGGAGACACTCGTAGTTTTCTTCTTGGTGCTGCTAGATCTGGCTGACTGGGAAATTGTCATGATGTTATTTTAAATCTGAGATTCATGGTTACATCATTAGTTTTACAATTTAAATTTCTGAAGCAAGCAATCTGACTACACTGGTAGTATTTCAATTAAACATATTTCTAAATACTCTTTACTGTATAAGTGTATTTTTCACACTTGATTAGTAACATTAGAGTTACATGATTGAACATTATTATTTTTAACTTTCATTCAATTTAAGAAAGCAGGAAAGGTAATATTTTGCAAGGGAGAAAGTGGGGTTATTTTCCCTATTTTTTTTCAGGTATGTGGAATTGTTCCAGGAGATTATTCCCACTATAGACTGAAAATAAGCTTTTTTTTTTTTTTTTTTTTTTTTTTTTTTTTATACAAGTGCCAAGAACAGAAAAAGATAGCCAAAACAAACAAACAAACAAATGATAGACATGAAGATAAAGAAATAGCAAATACTGCCTTTCATTTTTAGTGACAGAGGTTTAGTATTAGGAAATGGTATTGTTCCTAACAAACAAGATGCTCCGTAAGCTCTATTTTCACAGACAATTAACACAACTTAATTTGCAATTGGCTATTTGAGACTGGCTATTGCAGAGTAACTTCATATTTAAACACTGTATTTGAAAGGGAGAAGGTTTCATTTCTGTTTAACAGCATAGCCATTGCTGGTGAAGTTAAATCCTCTGTTTTAATTCTGAAATAGCACTCATCTGAGGGAGATGACCTAAGAGATATTCCAGCATAGGTTTAATTAATGAAGGACTAGATAAGGCTGACTTTGTTTTCTAGCACCAATCTCTCCAACTTTATTTGTCAGACATGCGGATTTGAGTTTAAGCTTACAAGCAGCTTAATTAACAGGTAATTAAGGCAACTACTCAAACCTCGGAGTATAAAAAAATGCTGATGTGTTTGATCTGATCACAGATCAATAAATGCTGTTTATAGGACTGAGATTCGTGTTTTCTATTAATTTCTCTTCCATCTTAATCATCATCCTTTCCAACTCCATTCCCAATTACTTTGTGTATTTTGTCAGTTCTTTTCTTTTTCTCCCTTCAATTTCTTCTCTTTGTCTTGAGAATCAAGGATAAGAGGAGGAGAGAGTGCTGAAGCGAAGTTGCAGATGCAGTTGGTATTGCTCCCTCAAATCTGTCAGCCATGAACACGTCACAAGAGGTGTCAGAAAAAGTTTTATTGAACTGTATTTAAGGAAAACACACACACGCACACACATACACAAAAAACCCTTTATTTATTTTTTTCCATTTTTGTGATGTCAATGCCTTTAATAGTTTCTGTGAAATAATCAAAAGAATAAGAATAGGATTTCCCAAATATTTCTGGTTACAGAATCTTAGTGTTGACATGAGGTCTGCAGTCATTTCCTTCTGATCTCTCTGCAGATTGCTTCATAGCTTTAAAAGCCTGGTAAAAATCACTTCCCCTTTTCATCAGCATATCTTTGTTTATTTCACAAAATCCTTCCTGCAGACTTGGAAAAATATTCAAGGTCATATAGCAGCTGCTGCTTTATAATATTGAATATGTCATCTCAGCCAGTGTTACAGGAGGCCTATTATTATTATTTTTAGGAAAATTCCTAATAGGACTTTAATTACCACTGTGATATTAGGTCACAGATTGTCTTTTTATGTAAGATTCCATCATATAGTGGGGCCTGCTCTTTAGAAAAGGAAAAAGAGATGCAAAATTGAAGATGGGAAATCACTGGTTGTTGTGATTCAGTCTAAAAGAGGAAGGCCAAGTCAAATTTGAGCTGATAGCCTCATCTTCTTCCAGTGAAAAGGGCTCAAAGGTGGCTGTGTTGACAATAAGTGCAGAAGCACAGCAAGATTTATCAGTGTGAACAGGTCATTGAACATGTCTTCCCCTTTCCATACAATACCATTAGGGGCTAGAGAATGTCCTCTCATCAAAGAAAAGACGCGATGAATAAAGCAAAGCAGCATTATTTTTTGTATCTCACAACTATTCTTCCGTGTTTCTTCCTCTGAATCACACTACCTTGAAGTAATGGACACACATTTCTCTTATGGCTCCTCAAATCATTGTTAATTACATGATGAGTAATTAAACCTTCCTACGGAAATCTGGGCTAACACATGCCCTGTGGCTTTCTCAGGAAGGCTTGTTTCCACAGGAAGACTAGGTTTTCAAAGAATAAGGTGTTCTAAAGCCACAGCATTTTAGTTTCTCGTATTTTAGCTTGTGTCATGTTTAACTGGAAATCTTTTCTTATTCTGGAATAAGGAATAGCTATTATTTTAATTATGTTGACATACATGTAGCTTTTGAAGGAAAAAGCATATTCCTGTTCCAAATGAGTTGGGCAAAAAAGCCGTAGGTTTTTTAATTGTGTGATCAGCCCAAAAATGAATTTAACTTTGCTAGCCACTCACCTTTTACTCAAACTGTAGTTTCTCATAGCCAGTGCCACAATATTCTTTGATTAAACCACAGATGAAACTGGTGTATGAAAACAAAGATCAAGATACAGCATGATTGATAATCATCCCTTCTGTGCCTATCAAATCATGAAAAAAGGATTCAAAGCCTCAATAGAAATGCAGGGTTTGGTATGCACATTGCTGAATATCCTCCATACTTCTCAAAGGGCTGGAGTTAGAGTCTTTAACTTTTAATTCTTTTTTTTTTTTTTTTTTTTTTTTTTTATGTAATAGTGCCTGAGATAAATCTCCATCTGAGAAGTTAAAGAGTTAAAGAGGTGGCAAATAAGCATCGTATTATTTTTTATTCTTTTCTACACTGACAGATTATTAAAATCCTTTGGTTTTGATTTAGGATAGGATGTTATCTTAGTACACTTCTAAATTTAAAATAATAATTGTACTATACATAACAATATAATATCACATATTGCCACCTAAAAGATATCTTGGATCTGTAGCTTTCTTTTCCACTTCTGAGACAACAAATAATATCAATTTGTTTCCATCGTGTGAGTAAATCATCATCTTGATGAGCAAGTGACTTCAGTTTTGTAGTCGATCAAGCAACCTCATGTTGGCTTTCAGGCTTTGAAACACTGTCAAAGCTCACTTTAGAGTGAATCTCATGGCATGGAGGTGTGAAGGGGTGGATGAGTTCATCTCCAAATCACTGTGAGCAAGTCTGGCTTTCATAGTAAGCAATGAACATTTCCAAGGAAGTTGTAACATTTTTTTGGTGTTCCAAGTTGAGTGCTGTAAAGCAAAACTGTATAGGGAATATCTGACTCTGGAGGAGTCTCTTTAGAAGCTAATACATTTTGATTCCAAACTGAAAAGGAAAAAAAATGCTAGTAATCAGCATTGTTAAACTAAGGAAAAGTTATTTGCTCTTCAAAAATCTTCTGAGATACCTGAAGGCATTCTCTTTCAGGACTGGACTAAGTATTTTTATTTTCCCCCAAATATTACAGTTGCTTAATAAAATCTCTGAAGACTTTTCTTGGAGGAAGGAGGGGTAATGTCTCAAGGTAATCTATAGGGCAGGGGATTGAAATAAGATTGATGCAAACCTGGATAATGTATGGCAAGGAGAAAAAAATAGATGCAATAGATTTCCTAGAGCATCTTGGAAAGAGTAGTAGCATTTTAAACAACCAGTCTTTAAATGCCAGTAGGCTGAGGTAAATTGTGAGGTGTGTCTCAAAATTTGCACATGACTCTGGTCTACCAGTGACCTCAAAACTTCAAGAAATGCCAAGCAATTAATCACCTTCCTAATAGAATATGACAGTCTTGCTTACATATATGCTTTGTATTGATCCTTGCCTGCTGAATTTATATTAAAATTAGATTTTTACCAAGTCCACTGTACCTAAAAATTGTTAATAACCTATTACGTATCTGAACCTGAACAGAACTATATATGAAGCAAGCCTAAGTTCTGTTTGTCCATGTATGCTCTCTGAAGTGTTATAAAGTCTGTGGATCCACTATTTCTAGTTAATATTAAGATATTAAATGTGGATACAGACGTAATATAAATACTGCAGCTTTGCCTTTTTTTTTTTTAAACCTTCCATTACTCGTGTACAAACTTGTTGCCATGAAGCTAACCAGTGTTTGTTATGACTCATCATGGAAAGTTGAGAAAATGTTTGGCTTGAATTACTAACCAGTCAGTTATATATAAAGCAAGAATGGGTGGATTTTGTTCAGTCTCCAAGTTTAATATTGACTTAAGCTGTAATTCTCAGTGTTATGAGTGTCCTTAATTCCTAGGACCTTATTCTCATTAAAAATAAAGTTATTTTATAAATGCTTACCTGTGAGTCAAGCATCCAAATACCTGTACTCGTCTCTAATATCTTCAAATTAAATGATTAATTTAAATTTCTAAGCTGAAGATATTGATCGCTGTATTTATTCTGAAGTAAGTTATAGAAAATATCAAGCAGGTCTGCTTGATTTCCTTTAAAAATTTCCTTTACATTTGTGCTGTCAAATGTGACAAAGGCTGCTAAGTAGATAGGAATGGAAACTAATTGCTAATAAATAGAGCATGGTGTGATCAGTAACATTGGAATTAACATGGTTCAACTTTGAACTGAAGAGAGCACCTATAAGTGTTTACCTTGCAGAATGGCACCCCTTTACCCTGTATGAGTGGCCACTGCCCCCATCTCTGTTCCAAGATGGCTCTTGACTTAATTTCAAGTATGTGATGAGTGGTTATCTTCTGTAGTAAAAACACATGGATGTCAGAGAAGAAAGCACCAGCCCTCCTAACAGGTGGCTACCAGGTATTTTTTGAGATACTCTGTGTTAATCCCAAACTGTTAGCATCCTGAGATTGCATTTCAGGGCATAAGAAAGTATCCCGTAGCCTGTAAGACGAAACACTGTGATAAACGTCCGTCTGATTTCTGATCCATTTGATGTGTTACCTTGTTGAACACATGCTCACTGAGTTCTTTTGTTTCCTCCAATTTTTGTTCTCCTCTTGCACATCTCAGTTTTTTTCTGTAAATCTCTGTTCTCCCTGCTTTGCGCTGCTTTTTAGCCACAACACAAACTTGGTGGTGCCACAGAGGGGCTTGAATCACTTCTTTAACTTTCTGGGTGGAGGACAGAAGCCTTTTCAAAAGAATATGTAACACATTGTGCAAAGAGCTGGGTTCATACTTCAACATTATCCTGGAGCACACCAGGATAATCAGCAAGTATGCAGTACTGAAAATTTGCCAGCTCTGGAGGACTGGAATATATTTTTCAGAAGGCTGTAAGAGTTGAGTACACAGCTATTCTTTTCTGACTGGAGAGGTAACATGAAGATCTCTCTCTCTCTTTTTTTTTTTTTTTTCCCCTCCAGTTCTCAGCTGCCACTTGGCAGCAAAGCTTTTAGAAAAGTCTCCCACCCCCATTTGAGTACCTAGATTAGACATGAGTATTTAAAAAAAGCCTCTGCTTCTGTATGAGGTCATTCATTTTGGTAACTAAAGAGTAGCTGACACTTGCAAAACTCAAGGGCTGGATTCTACCTAGGCTTATAGAACATGGTTTCAATCTTGAAATTAGACAATACAGAAACAAATAAAAGTGATATTTGTGATGGATGCTACTACTGCCATTTGCCATTTAGTATATTCTCATCCTTTAAAAGTCCATGGTCATGCATCTAAGAGGGAGAAGCTCTGCCTTGCCTTGGATGCTGCCTCCTGGTTCAGTCAGGGGGATGGAGAACTGTGCTAACCAAGGAGCTGCTGCGCCCAGGGTGAGAGACCTAGAAAACAAGCTTGTGTAGCCTGGGAAATGACTGAGGAGAACGGGGAGCTAGGACTTCAGTGGAGGAGAAGGTGGAGAGGCTTTTCCAGGGATCATAGACGACATAGTAGCATCTGCTCCAGCCCAGGATGCCTCAGAGCTGGGCTGAGCGTGAACCTGGGAGACAGCGCTTGTGTTGTTCTTTGTCCTGCTAGCACCAGGGTGAGGGGAGCTCCTTATTGCTCTTCTGTCACATCTCGGGTTTCTCTTTTAAAACGTTTCTGGCTTTGGCCCTTTTGACAGTTTCACTGTCAGGCAGATGGGACAAAAAACTGCATTTGGGAGACAAGACTTATTCCCTTATACTCTTACTTTCACAGCACTTGTTGCTGTGATCTCTCATTTATTTATATCCCTTAAAAAACAACCAAACAACCAACCAATCAAATAGAAACCATTAGATATTGCTGACTATTAGATATTGCTGATGAGTCTTAATATTTTTTAAGTGTACAGCCTGAGATGCATGAGAAATGCTTTTAATCACAGGACAGGGAACTGAACATATTTGAATCCTGAGACCTTATGCAACTATTTAACTTCAGAAAATAACTGCTGTATAGGAAAATAAATAAAACAACCACTTTCTCCAAAGAACCTGTGGAAATTTAAGGCAGAATTGAGATTGCTGGTACTGCTGAGACTACATATTTATACTTTGTACATAATTTTATCATATGTTTAATGGATATGTATAGTCTCAAACGTGTATACAGCTGTTCAGTTTTCTTGTTCTCTCCTTCCTTCTTTTTAAGTTGGATTATCACACGGTATGAAAGTTGCTGTATGCTCATTTCCATTGACCTGATATTTGGTTTGGGATGAAAGGGAGGAGAAGAATCTCATTCTCTCCACAGATTATTTACTTTTTGTGTCTGGGAATAAAGCCAATATTTCTTTTTCTCTATTATATGTCACTTCTGTGGTTAAATCCAAAAGTGACAGCCTTTCTATTAGCGAGATTTGTAGTTGGTCTGTTTTTACTTCAAGGGACCCTCAGTACAGATAGCAGCTACCCAGTAAGTGCTTTCCTGCTGAATGCAAATCCTGGTGTCATTCTGTCAGTTTGAGTCCCCATGCTTAAAGGCGCATAAAAACAATTATCCCAGAGACAAATAGGTTGAATTGTATTTGCACAGTTAGAATAATGTGTCTTGATTTTTACCATGGTGATCACCATTGTATATCGGGTATAGGCTTTGCCCAAAATCTGTTATAAACCTCAGATTTAATCTGTTCCTCGTCATGCCTGATCTCATGGTCTGCAGGGGCTTGTGCTTGCCAGAAAGGATGTTTTCCTAGTATCTGAAGATCTGCCAAGTTACTTATCAGAGCAAGACTGGTTCTGTGTCAGCAGAAGTACACAAGAGTAATATACATGTTGAGGAGCAGGAAAGCCAGGGAGACAGAAGAAAAGTGATTGGCATGTGACAGAGGAAAGGCTTCAGTACACAACTTCCCATTGGAATGTATTTGCTTTTTGGAAGATGCACATCTATTTGTTCCCCCTCACCATAATACCAGGTCAGCTTCCTATTGCTGTTCTCTATGCCAGTTTGGAGTATTTTTTTCAGGACTCTTGTTTAATCCTGGCTGAAGATTTCAGAGTCCTGGACTTTTTCACAGTAATTGTGCGGTGTATGCAGTGCTTTATCTGTGTGGTTGTTCTCCCCTGGTTCTTAATCTCCTCTCCCTGCTCCCACCCAGTTCCCTCCTGGTACGGACCCTTTTTTTGTTATTTTCCACATGAGGTGTCATAAGATGTGCAGATTGGTTAAAATGGTTGGATAGAGGAACAATGAAGGGACTGGTTGACCAGGTGCATGAGGTTGTGAGGGACTTCTAGAGAACATGGCTGAGGGCCATCATGTTCTCACTGTTATTCAGTAGCTAACAGAAACAATGGCATCAGCTGGGACCCAAATAGGCAAGAAATCCTTTGTAAATAACTGGTATGTTTTCAGTAGGTGACAGTCTTTGATCTAGTAATTTAGACTGCATGCTTATAAGGCATAGTAAATTTTTTAGACAATCTAAGTCAGTGTGAATTTTGGGTGATTAAAATCTTCTCTAGCCTTAGGTGAAAGGCTCTCATCGTCCATTGTAGAAGGGTGTAAGGCTGTCTTCCTTTGCCACTGCCCGTGCTATTACCCTGTATTTTTTACCCCTTTCAGTGCACAAAGCTTTGTCTAGACTAGGATTTGTGTCAGTTGCGTGATTAGCTCCTTGATGGCTGTAAACTCTAGCCTAGACATGAATGTGTCTTTCTTCACTTGGAAAAGCTTTCCCTTCCCTCCATTCCATAGGATTAAGGTTGACGAGTTCAGTGCATGTGGTAGAGATCAGTGTTTTTTCTGGGGTGGTGCTGATGCTATTTGTAATGCAGTAGCAATTAGCAGTCTGAGTGGTGGACCTGGTCCCTACTTTAAATGCTATACAAATAGAAAATATCAACAAGGTGCCAGTTCTAAAACATGTACAGTGTATGCAGAATACAGGAGACAAAAGTTACCAGTTGATAGAAGAAGCACAAGAAACAGTGAACCAACAGTGGTCAGCAACATTGTCCACAGTCTTGACAGTCCTGAAGACGAGTCACCATCAAGGTCCCATTCTGCTCCCAAAGGACACCCTGGTAAAGGTGGTGGTCTGGAGCAGGTCAGCCTATAATCCTGCTTTTTAGTCTTTAACAGTATAAACAGTGTCAGTCGTACATACATTCTTTTATTCTACTGAACTGCTCAGCTTGTGTACTGTACTGTGCAATGACCAGCTAGAACCACACTGTAATGTCCTTTGGGCATTATTCTACTCAGAACATCCTGGTTAGATTTATCTTCCTGCATAGCTGATTGGCATTTTGGGGTAAATTCACAAGCCTTCCTTTGTGTCCACTGAGAATCCTTCAAACAGCATCCTTGTTCTTCTGGTGTGATACCCATTAAGCAAATTCTTGTATGAAGAGAGGCAGTGCTGTACTGTTTAACAGGAACTATGGTTCCTGATTTTTCAGTACAGCTCTTCAGAGACTTTGCAGCATTGTCATTGGAAAATGCTGTTTCATCCCAAAATATGTTGTGCCTTTGGTACCTTTGGTTTATCACCTTGCCTGATTTCCTTGTTTTTCAGTATAGTGCTTGATTAGGCTGTTGTGGAGAAGGGGGAATCTAAGGCATCTAGGAAAACTCCAAAGCTGTGATGAAAACTTTTTGGAAATTAAGAATTTTCTAAATGGCTTTTTTTAAAATCTATCTATCTATCTATCTATCTATCTATCTATCTATCTATCTATCTATCTATCTATCTATCTATCTATCTATCTATCTATTTATATATATGTATAGATAGATAGATAGATAGATAGATAGATAGATAGATAGAGATATATATTTTTTTTTTCCTCAGCTAGGTCCAGTTATCATTAGATTCAAGACTAACAGGAATTTCCAGGCTTTTGACCTTCTGTGCAGCCCTTTGGATGAGGAAGCAGGACAGGAATTTTTTTAATTGCATGTCAGATTTTCCAGGTGGAACATTAAAAAATACACATATGTTAAGTAATTTTGTAAACAGCGGGAGTAGCAGAGTTGAGTTTCCTACAGGTCTGTCTTTACCTGTACTCCTGCGACTCATTCCTACTGTAATGACACAATTTCTCTTCCTCTGACTATCCTCTCAGACCTCCACATGACCTGCATGTTTCATCTCTCCTGCTGTCACCATAGCCACCCCATAGAGCAGGGACTTCCTGCTCCCTCCTGTGTTCGCAAATTACAGTCTGAGTGGAAGACAACATTTAGTGGTTTGTAGCTGAGTGGATGCTTCAGTTTTTCCTTTGCTAGGTTAAATTTATTTTTTTCTCCCCTCCTTTATATGTGCTTGCTGCTATTCATTAAATACATAAGAAAATCATTTGGTTAAAACTGGCCAAAGAATTAAAAAGATTAAACAAATGGTGTGTGGAACTGATGAACTATGTGCTTAAAAATCTCATTTTCCCGAAATCAGCCTTAAAGTACATCCTTTAGGAAATTTGGAAATTTATTTCTAGTGGTGTTAATCCCCAGCTATGAGCTAGATGCCAAGGCATTTAGGTCCCATCTTGTGGATGGGACCTCAGCATGAACTTCAGCTCGGTGCCCACGAACCACCCCTTCAGGACCGAGCCCTCTTATAGTTTAATCATGTATGTGAATATGGCATATAAGTTGCTTTATCTTGTTCAACAGATATGGCAGCTTGAAGTATTTAATTTGTCACAGGGTCTCTGGCGGGACGGAGTCTGAATCTTAGCCCATATTTGTTATTTTGTGGTTACTGATGCTAGTCTGGTTCTTACTAGTTATTGGAAATTCAGGCTTGAGTGCTTTCCAGCTTTGCTTTGAGGAGCACTTTTTTTTTTTTTTTTTCTTCTGTTAACTGGTCTTTTTGCTCTAACTTGAGTTACAGATTTTAGACTATGGAGTTACAAATAGCTAAAATGAGTGTTAAAATATGTAAAGCTTAATTTACTTAGAAAGCTTGTATTCCCCAAATGCTCTAGGGCCTGCTAAATGATCCATAAAATTTTTTCTACCTACCTCACTCAACCTTTCTTTCTGTTTTCTTCCTGCTTGGGTTTGGAACAATGTTTTTTTTGTCCTGTGTTTGTACAGTACTGAACATAATTGGATATTGGTCTGTGAGTGGTCCTATAGGCTCTCCTAGGAGGTCTGTAATTGATATCTTTTTCTTTCCTCTTTATAAATAAAACACTAGTTGTGGGATGTGTTTCTACTTCTAGTCATATGTAATCAGCCCAACATTTTTGAGTCTGGAAGAAAATGAGCATGTGCTTATAAGAAATGTTTTTTGTTGTCTTTCAGTGAATGAGATATGGCTATGCTCCACATTTATAATGAAGTTCTTTAGATATTTTAATGTTTTTTTTTGTTTGTTTGTTTTTTTCTTTTCTTCCCCGAAGACATTCCAATGCTATAATAATAATATCATGCTTTATATAACATACTTTTTTTTTTTACTTAACAAAGTAGTTATTCCATTTTTTACACTATCTTGTACAGAGTAATTGTTGGTTCTGTATGTTAAAGAATCAATGAATTTATTTAGCTTACAGTGTTAATTAATGTAGTGGATGTTTACTTACAATAAATGAGAAAAAAGCTCCATGAAATCAGTTTTGTCAGTATTATGAGCTTCTGCCAAGATTGTAATTGCTATAAAATTATCTCTAAGCAACTAGTAATGACACCTGTTGTTATATATAATAATATCTACTGCATATCTCTGCCTTCCTGTTCTCCCAAGAGTCTGAAAGTGGTACTATGTCCTGGGATGTATTTATGAAATTAGAGGGAGAAGGAAAGAACAAATAAAAAAAGAGTAGTGAATGACAGTGAACATAGTCCCCAGTCCAGACTGATGAGCAGGGGACATGAGGGAAAGCGAGCATGAATGTATGGCAGTTCTCTGGCATGTTCTGTGGATGAAGTAAGTTGATGGGAGGGCAGACAGGTTTTCTATTGAAATGTATCTGTATTTTATGGACATATTAGCCAGGGTTGTTTTTTGTAGACTGTGAATGGCTGCAGAAGCAGTTAAGTGTTGTACTGCTCTAGAAGAGGAAGTATGTCACAGCATGTTAATAAAATAATTTATAATAAAGTAAAATGGATGAAGGTGTGTTAACTCTTGGAAATCTTTCATTTTCCCATTAGATTTGAGAGACGATGTTTTCAGACTGTCTTGAAAGGTGAAATGGGAAATACCTTGCCAGTTAATGTGAGTAACAAGAGAGAAAGGTGCTTGTCATCTTCTGACAGCCCACTACATTAGAATCAAACTTGGTACATGACATATTTTGCCTGTTTCATAAAAAACATAAAATCTTTCTAGCCTTCTGAAGATCTACATACTTGAATATCCATACTCAAATCTCACCTTCCAGAAAGAATAACAAACCTCTGGGAATCTAATGTGAGATCAAGAGATCAGTTTTGCATGTGTGTAGGGCCCTGAGCATTTCCAGAATTGTTTCTATGCATATTTTCAAATGCAGAACAGGTGATGCTGAACCTGTGCTGTCAGCAGGGGAAAAATGAAGCAGAAGAAAGATGTGAACAAAACTAAACAGTAAATAAACAAAAAATATAGATATATCCATGCTTACATAAATCCTCAGGCTTCCTTATAAATGGCATTTTTCTGTGAAGCAAGGAAAGGAAAAAATAAAATATTCAGCTTTTGTTTGATACAGAAAACCAGAATGACATTTAAGTTTCTTGTTTTCAGAACAATTCAGGACTATTATTATGTTAAATTATCAAACACTGATAAAGCAAGGCACAGTCTTTTTTTTTTTTCTCTCTCTCTTTTTTTTTTTTTTTTTCCCTTCTTTTTCTTCTTCTTCGTTTCTTCATTCTAAAGATAAAATCTATGGAGAAGGGCTTGAATAACAAAGCAGTCCCTAGGCAACATTGAGGCTAACATTAAGGCTGTTCAAATACCAAACCCTCACCAGAATGTAAATTTTACACAGTTTTCATGCCACTTCACATGGAGAAAAATTGGACTGCTTGACCCATGTATTTCTGTTAAAAACAGAGTGTTCAAGTTAAACTTAGAAGGTTTTCTTAATTTGTAATGCAATTCATTTAAAATTCTATAACTTTTGCAACTCTTCATTGAGAGACAAGCCCCATGCTCCAGTTCCCTAATTCCTGCATTTGCACTGTTGACTTACTTTATGCTATTTTGGAATCTTATGATATTTGGAGGGTTTTAGCTTTTATTTAAATGCCAAATAAGGGATTTGGGAGTTTTTGTGAATATCTCATCTTTGCTTTTCATCTTAAAGTATATTTGTAGCTATCATGCTAGTAAAGAAGATCTTGTAAATGCTTACCTTGCATGCTAGGAAAAAAAAAAAAAAGGCAAAAGAGAAAAAAACCAACAATTATTCTAGAATTTAATTGTTGTTTTATCAGTCTTGTGATATTAGGATGTGTACTGTAGCCCAGTATCTGAAGAGAAAACAGAAGCTGGAAACAACAAAAAAAATTTGCATCTCCTCCTATGCTTATAGTAGATGACTGCAGGAAAGAAAGGGTGGTGGTGGGGAATGTGCATAAGACACAGATTTGTTGATCACATAATGGTGTCAATTGTTCTCTGTGAGCAGTGAATGTTTCTGCGACTTAATTGTCCTCCACAATGAGTAACATGCTCTGTCTTGCACTAAGATAAATCAGTGTTTCAGAAAGAGAAACACGTGACTTTGTCTTAACAATCTGCTTATCATTAGACTATGTTGTTTCTTGCTCAGCACTAGAAAAATGAGTTAAACATGAAGGGTGTGTATGGATGTGACTACTTTCTAAAAAGTAATTAAGAAAATTGAATAAATGTTTCTGGTGAAATTCTAGCTTCCCTTGATCTGATGTAAGAGACCTCCACAGGCCAAGACTTCAGTCTTGGAAATTACTCTTTGTAGTGGAGACCTTTAGAAACTCCCTTTGAAGAAAAGGGGAACTGGCATCTATATACAATTTGCTGTAAATCATAACACTCTTCCTAATCTTCTACAGCTGTTTTGTTCGTGTGCAAAAGCTTCCTAACACTATAGTAGCATTTAGATAAATTTTCTTTTTGTAGCTCATATTCATATGACAAAGTCAATGAGTCTGAGAGCATGTATAAATATTTTATTAGAGGAGGCCAATGTGAATACTGTGATTAAATCTCTGGTGAAGGTATGAAAGTTGAAATCCCAGCAAAGTTGAAATCACTGGAAAAAATACTCTAATGGACAGGATCTTTCTTGTCAACTGGTATCTCTCTTCTCCTGTACTTTGGCAGCATTGACAACATTTTTCAGGGAATTTTTTTTTTTTTTTTTTTTTGTCACTAGTTACAACAGCAGTCGATATCTAGCATTCTCTTGCTAAATGTCATTAAAAATTCAAGTTAGATATTTTAAACTAATTTGGCTAGAAATGTATACTTTTATATAGAAATATTTTTATACTTGTATAAATTATTCATGTGTATGTATATAAAAGTTTTGCGGGATGTGGTAGGTTAGTAGTTATGTTATGCTACTTGTGCTTTTTATCAAATTTGGTAGCTTTATGAAACAAACCTTATAAATCTTCAGTGAGATCACAACTTTGACAAATAGTATTAATGCAACATTAATTCACCTGCCTTTAGGATTTGCGGTAACATCATTTGGGTCACCAGAAAACCTAGAGTGATGCACAAAAACAAAACCCACCAACAACTGAATGCTCATCACATTGATTATAGCTAGTTAAATGATAATCACCCTTCTGAGACAGTATGTTTATAGTAGTCTTGATAGCATCTCTCTCTGCTCTATGCTATTTAACATTACCAATCAGTGAGCTGGTGGAAAATGCTAGTGAGGGAAGTAAGGGGTATGAACTAGAAAGGCAGTATTTATGCTCATAGGGATAGTACTGGTGTCAGATAATCAAACATGGCTCTCGTTCTGGTCTCTACATGTAGAGAGTTAGATGAGCCATGAAAACCATTTGAGATGGGGAGGGGGGGATGGAAGGAGGAGATGGAAAGGTGGCGGGAATGTCCTTTAGGGAGGGAATCTAGGAGTTCAGTGAATAACTTGATAAATGAATAGTGAAGAACTGGCCTGAACTCACTGTACAGGCAGGGAGGTGGAGAATACATGGTAATAGATATTCCTTTACTTTTTATATAATCCAGTGTCTGAAAACGGCATCTGGGCTACCTGAAACCAGAGTTACAGTGTGTTTTTAACCAGGTGGGATGTTAATTGCTGTAAGAGTTTGGCAATAGTTAGATCAGGTTTAGACATTGAATGAACACTGACAGTATTCTAGTTGAAATAAGTATTAATTTAGGACAGTCCTACAGGGGTCAGCCTTGAACACAAGCTCCTACTGCCTCTGGACTCTGGCTCAGTTGAGCAGCGGGAGACATTTAACAGTTGCAGCCCTAAATGTGAACTAAATGCACCTCAGGAAGTCTGTCATTAGTAAATTCCATCATTAGTAAACCTCCCTGGACCTTAGACCAACTTCATACACAGAGTAGAAGATGTTAATTAATAAATATATCTCTGTTTGCACACTTGTGATGCAAATACAGAAAGTATTGTTCTTGTCTTACTACAGAAGGGGATAGGGATGAAATTGCTTCTCAAACTGAAAAGCAGCAGCATGATGTCTGTTTTGTCTCTCTCCTGGGAAAGAAACACCTCATTCTGCAAAATAACCACTTATGCTATTTAAATCTCATCTTGCAATCTATGTTTTGTAAGCTGTTGTTTCTGTTGTCATATTTGCTGAAATAAGCAGATTTATACCGATAGGCTTTTGGTTTTAGGAACAAATGCACAGTTGCTTACATGATAGGTGTTTCAAAATCAAAGCATTAGTTTTAACAAGCTTCTGTAAATTTACAAATACCTTTAAACTTGTAATTTTTCATATGCTTCTTTAAAAAGTCACTGAATTAACTAAATTTCTAGCATTGGCCATCCTGTCAAGAGACTGCATACACACACACATACAAATATATCTTTATTTCTCTTTTTTGTTTTTTATTTTTTATTTTTCTGCAAAATAAGTTGAGAAGGGTGTCTATGATATTTAGATTAGAGGCTGCTTTACAGGCTGTATAGATTAAGCTACTGTGTTTGCTTCAGAATGGTTTATTTAACTTGCAGTGGAGTTTCACCCAGTGGCTTTCCCAGTGCTGATCTGTGGCATGTGCTCACCACCCTCACTAGAAGTGTATGAAGGGTGCAGATCTCTTCTAAACAGATCTGCTCATCAGCGGGGATGTGCTACCCTTCTGCACTATATTAGTGGAAACATTTTAAATAAAAGAACAAGAAATTCCAAGGTTATTTGTGTGCTTTGTAACTATCTGCCTATTTTTTTTTTATTTATTTTTTTTTCCCATCTTTTGGACATTTCTGTTTACTTTTGCACCTTTCTCAGCACATTAATGTTTTCCTATCAGAACAGATGTAATTGGTAGATGTAGAAGAATTAATGTGTATGTATATTTGTATATGCATGCATTGAATGATTTGTATATGCATGCATTGAATGTTTGCTCTGTCTAGAACAGGCCAGATGAATAGAAAGCATCGAACAGGATAACTGGGGAGTTGGTAAAGTTAATAGCATGCAAGTATTGAGTACCTTGCTTAGAAAATCCCATGCATGCAAATACACTGTGTAAATCAGGAAGGTTAGATTTTTTGATTAATTGGGAGAAAAAAGGCAGGAATATGAAACCCCAGTTCCAGAGGAGCTGGGGAGAAAACTGTTGAATTGGCTTCAGATTGACTTCCTATACGCAGGGAATTTCAACCCAGGGGTAGAGGTTTAAAGCATTAACAAGTAAAAGAGAAGGAAGCTGTACTGGGTCTGGCTGGAATGTTAACTTTCCCAGCAGCAGCCCATACAGTGCCGTACTCTGTACTTGTAGTTGGAACAGCAGTGTTATCACACCAGTCTTGTGTCTACTGCTGAGCAGCAGTGGCACAGTATTGGGCCTTTCTCTAACCCTCCTAGGGGGTGGGCAAAAAGTGAGGAGAGAAACATCACTAGGGCAGCTGACCTAAACCAATCAAAGGGATATTCCATACCATGTGATGTCACACTCAGCAATAAAAGGTGGAAACAGGAAGAAGAGGGGAGGGGTGGGCTCTCGTTTGGAAGACGTCGGTCCTCCTCTCGAACACCGGCTGTGTGCATTGAGGCCTTGCTTCAAGGACGTGGTCAATCATCACTCATTTGTGGGAAGTAGAGAGTAATTTCTTTCCTCTGCACTTCCATATATCTTTCATTTATTTTGTTTGTTTGTTTTCCTCCCTTCTTTTTATTTTTCCTTTTTCCCTCCCTTTTCCCCTTTCCCTTTTTATTTCCCCTTAGTTAAATTGTTTAGTTCATGGTAGTCTCTATTTAATTATTATAATTATTTCCCTTTAATTAAATTATCCTTATCTCAACCCGTGAGTTGTTCTTTGCTTTACTTCTCACCCTCCTCATCTAAAGGAGGGGGAGTGAGAGAGCGGTTGTGGGGTTTAGCTGCCCAGCACAGTAAAACCACCACAGAAGCAGCTGTTTGCAAGAGATCCCCTCCCAGGTTGTGCTGCTCTGCTTTAGGAACACCACCTTCCCAGGAATGCTGACACCTGGATTGGTGTCTGAGAAGTAGAATCAAGCATACATCCTCAAGGTGATACTTAATTCACATGAGAGACAAATTGTCCATAGACCAAGAGAAAAATAATCTCTCCCCTGACCCTTTGTTCAGTTTCTGGTGACTCTTTGTGATGTATGCAAATTTATGAGGTTTTTGGCTCTTCATTCAGCACAGACTAGAACAGCACCACTGATTTCAGACAAGCAGTACTAGATGACACCAGCTGAAGACATCAGTCTATGATATTATTACTTCCTAGAGGCTTTATAAGGTCACTGTACAGGAGGTAGATCTTTTGCTTTGACAATTGGCTGGAGATCCCTGGGCTTACAGGATATGGCATGGCTTGGAAATCCCCATTTTGGATAGGACGAAAGGGGCTGAAGCCAAGCAAAGCACTGATTGGACTGCCACGTAGCAGGTTTGTGGTCTGGAGATATGCCAAAGAGCTTTATGGTAACACCAAAGGTCCTTCAGGCTCAGGTGACTCAAAGCGTAACCCCAGGCAATGCAGTGGCTTTAGCTGAGATCTGCAAGGGTGCACCATTGCCTCCTGGTCTTGGAAATCCTATGAGCTTACCACCATGGAAGGAGTAGTAAAAAGGATTCTCTTTAATAATGCATAGTTATGAGGGAGAGTACCAGAGCATTTGTTTTTTCTTGTGAATTTCTCAACATGTGGAAGGATGTCCAGAGGCTGAGGGCTTACAAGTACAAAATGTGTTTTCCACCTGGGTGTTCTCCCTTCCTCTGTTAGAGCAGTGTTTTTCTTTAAATCGTGTACCACTAACAGTGCCAGGCAAAGGAACTGGGCATTGATGACCAAAAAAATGCACTGAAGCCCCAGTAGTTCATACTGGACCAGAATAGATGGCAATGTTTTGTTTTCCAAACAAACTTTCTGGTCTTTTTAAATAAATGTATTCTGGTAGTTCTTCCTGCAATTTGTTTTACGCTGCTGTGTGCTACAAATACAGCCCTGCTAGGGCAACTGCCATGGGGACAGATCATAGTTCCATCCTTTTTGTAGTGCTCTGGTGTTGAGGAGCATCTTAGATGTCTGTTTTATCATTCTGAGTTCCTGCATGGCACAGAGCCAGCAGAGAGGCAATGTGCAGCCTCTTGCTCTGGTTGCCCCAGGGGCAAGCATATACCACTACTGCCCTGCTCAGGGGTATTGGGCACTCTTCTAGCCACCCCTGATGAGAATCCCTTACTTTTGGTATTGTACTGTGCTGCTAAGGTATGGTTCATTTGTTGTTTGAGCTGTTACAGATGTCTGCATGTCCTCCTTTCTCTTGAATATCTATAGTTGGTTTATTTTCCCTACATTTGCTTATGCCCTTAAGATGTGCAAATGAGTAATTATGCAGTATAAATCTCATACAGTGTTCTTCTGCATGGGGAAGGTTTTACCTCTAATACTGACTTTAGTGATGGTCACTCCCAAATCAATACTCTTTTTCATTACTAGAGCACTTTGTTCATCTAGCTCAGAATTTTCCTAGGAGAGCAGTAGCCTAGACAAAGGGGAGGGTTCAAATACAGGGTTATGACTTTTCCAGATGATCTTCTCATATCCTGGTTTGTGTTTTTTATTTGTTTGTTTTTTTTGTCTTTTGCCTTGAACATGGGGAGGGTAGGAGGTGATGCAGAAGAACTTTTCTAAGCATGTACCCTGTGTTATTTCTGGCCTTCTACTCTGGACTTCCAGGATCTGTCACAGGAGGCTCATATTTTTGGAACTGTTTTCTTTTTTTAGCTTATTCATTGTTGCTTATGCTGAGTTTCACTGTTGGGTCATTAATAGAAAAGCTAATGTGAATCTCTTTTGTAGAAAACACAGAGACATTCCTTCCCTCATTTTGGGGTGAGGACAGCTATCTTGTTTTTTGGGCCAAAAGCTAGGATTTTGGTGGCTAACAGCTGTTGCTTAGGAGTAGTTATGAGAGTGAAACATAACATTAAAGTATGGAATTTCTGCTTCCACCACTCAACAGGGTAAGCCAAGAGCTGCATCTGATTCGTCCTTTTACTAGCCTGTGAACCTGCCCTTCATCAATTTGTCTAACTGGCTTTTGACACAGTGACTGTGCTGTCTGAAAGAAGTACATCCTTTTGCCTGTTTGAAAGCAACTCCTTGAGAATTTCAATGGCTACACCAAGCCTGTGTACTGGCAGAAATGATGAATACTTATTTCTTGCTTACCTTCTCTGTTCCTTTTGTGATATGGCAGATGTTCGTCATATTTCTCATTTTCTGTCTGATTTCTAAGACTGGAAAATTTCACCCCTTGCTACCACACTCTCCCTATCTCTAATCGTCATTTTATCTTTTCTTTGTCCATACTTAGAGAAGACTGGGAGGTAGAAGGGAGCTGAAGAGATGCTTTTTCTCTCTTGTATTTTATCTTTGTCTGATTTATTAAAGTGACAGGTTAATTAAAAAAAAATAATCAGATATGCTCACAGTAATAAGTACTTAAGAATTCTACTGTTTCTGAGATAGATAGACCAAGAGCACAGGCAATATTCAAGATGAAAATATGCTTTGTATTTATTGGATCGCATAATACTTTTTTTCCTTCCCTTTTTCCTGTAATTCTTTCACCTTTTTGAGTACTACTGAGCAATGAAGCAACATGGCTTCCTTTCCCATGAGTCTCTGCTTAAGAATTTTCTGCTGACAAGTCATGTCTTATATTCTACTACATTTTAATGTAAACTGTCTTTCAGTTGATTTTTGTGTAGCATTTGGGATTTGAGTCTATTCAAAATGCTAAGAATACTTCTAGACCTCAGAAAATCAATTTATGACTTTGTCTGCACAGATGAAGTGATGTTTATGGAAAAAAACTTTGTCCAGAATAGAGCACTTCAACTCAACATGCTCACAGCAGAGCTAGAATCAGCCTGAAATCTTCAGATTGGATGGCTCTGTTTGACCTATGTGTTGACGTCCTGGATTGGATTGTTTCTCTCTAAAAACACAGTTTCAAATAAAATTTTGTTACTGGAGCTAGTTGGAATTTCTTTTGTATTTTCCTTGAATAAGATGAATTCCTCTTACAGCAGATGCTTGTATCTTTTAGATAGTCTTAAAATGACATCCTGTGTTGTCTGTGTTGTGTTCCATAGCTAATCTAATTTGCTAGTTCCTAAGTGCAAAATCTAAATTCATTATTGCTAGACTTTAGTTTTCCATTTTGCCTACATCAGGGTATTGTTTCTGTTCAGGCCCTGTATGTTTCATCACTGTTCCTACATTCTGTTGCAGATCTCGTAATACAGACACTTTGCTTCCATATTTGCCTGTGTAAAGAACTTGGTGGCAACTGTGGCATTCTGTTTAATGACTTGGTGTGTATTATATAATTCCAAGTAAATATTGGACTTGTTCAAATACTAGGTCATGTGTAACAAAACAAGGGTTATCTATATTTTTTCTCAGAAGTCCTATTCCTTTAAAGAAACTATTTATAAGGGACTTTCGAGCAACCATGTACTGTACTTTATATATTTCCTCCTGTGTCTCAGGTGTATTATTTGTAAAATTACATGTCGGGACTGCACAAACATTACTAAACCTCGTAACAGAGCAATGTACAATGTCAGACAATAAACGTGTTTTTTACCATTTCCTTTTTTTTTTGGGGGGGGGAAATTTGTTCTTTGGGTGTAGCCCAATTAATTTTCTTCCTTATGTCCTCTGAGGTCTCTAAGGCACTTAAGGGGTGTTGTGATGTCTAGCTTATCTCAGCCATCTATTAAATGTTGGCAGTGGGAGTTGGAAGATGGCCCCCTGCTGTAGAAAAAGACTCTAAACACACAGAAAAAGGCATTCAGATTTTTGAGGCTCCATTCAAGTTCAGAAATCTGCCTGCATGTAGTCTGCTTCTCTTCAAGGAAACCTTTGGTAATCTCAGACTTACGGTTTACTCTCTCTCTCGCTGGTGTTTCAGGTAATGCTTGTCAGCATATGAAGGCAGTCACACAAAAGCTAATAAAGGAAGACCTTGGCCATCCATCACAGTTACAGATTAAGCAATCCTGTATTGTTGAAGAGATGACCCCTTTTTATAACAATGGTAAAGAAATCACTACACGACAAAAACAGTGATGTCCCTTTTTTAAGGGGTATTTTCACAGAATCACAGAATTTCTAGGTTGGAAGAGACTTCAAGATCATCAAGTCCAACCTCTGACAAATGCTAACAGTCCCCACTAAACCATATCCCTAAGCTCTACATCTAAACGTCTTTTAAAGACTTCCAGGGATGGTGACTCCACCACTTCCCTGGGCAGCCTGTTCCAATGTCTAACAACCCTTTCGGTAAAGAAGTTCTTCCTAACATCTAACCTAAAACTCCCCTGGCACAACTTTAGCCCATTCCCCCTCGTTCTGTCACCAGGCACGTGGGAGAACAGGCCAACCCCCACCTCGCTACAGCCTCCTTTAAGGTATCTGTAAAGAGCAATAAGGTCACCCCTGAGCCTCCTCTTCTCCAGGCTGAACAAGCCCAGCTCCCTCAGCCGCTCCTCGTAGGACTTGTTCTCCAGGCCCCTCACCAGCTTCGTCGCCCTTCTCTGGATCCGCTCAACCACCTCGATGTCCTTCTTGTAGCGAGGGGCCCAAAACTGAACACAGTACTCGAGGTGCGGCCTCACCAGAGCTGAGTACAGGGGGACGATCACCTCCCTAGCCCTTCTGGTCACACTGTTTCTGATACAAGCCAAGATGCCGTTGGCCTTCTTGGCCACCTGAGCACACTGCTGGCTCATATTCAGCCGACTGTCCACCATCACTCCCAGGTCCTTCTCTGCCTGGCAGCTCTCCAACCACTCATCTCCCAGCCTGTAGCTCTGCATGGGGTTATTGCGCCCCAGGTGCAGGACCCGGCACTTGGCCTTGTTGAACTTCATGCAGTTGACCTCAGCCCATCGGTGCAGCCTATCCAGATCCTCCTGCAGAGCCTTCCTACCCTCGAGCAGATTGACACATGCACCTAACTTGGTGTCATCTGCAAACTTACTGAGGGTGCACTCAATGCCCTCGTCCAGATCATTGATGAAGATGTTAAAGAGGACCGGCCCCATTTTAAGGGAGTCTAACTCATGCATGTGCTAAACAAACAAAAAAGTTTTCAAAAAAGTTTTTGAAAACTTTTTCAAAAACTTAAAGATACCTGTTAAATTTGCATGGGAAGTTAACAAATGAAGGGATTTATTCAGAGCTCAGACACTAAAAGGATTAAGCCTGAGAAGAAGACAGAAGACTATAGTGACAGGAGACCTTGTTCCCCATACTAGGAATAATACCAGGACTTGGAAATCATCCCGCTTGGTGAAAGGTTTTAGGAACATCTCTCTGAAATTAATAATGCCCAGGATCTCAAAGGTATCCAGGACCTGCTGAGACTTGGCAACTGGACCCAAGAATGATTCCCAGTCAATATTATTTCTCTGTCTTCATCCAAAACCAGAAAGAGAAGCAAGATGAGAAGAGTAAGAGGCATCTTGCCTGTTCTCTCTGCTCACTTTCACACCATTTCTGCCTGTTGTTCAGCTATAACTTCAGCCCTGAATGCTGTTTCTCATGAAGAGTTGCTAGCTCTCTCCATGGAGTCATAGCAGGTTTAGACTGGGTAAAGTCCCTGCAAGTTTCAGCAGGGTCAGAGGCTCTGTACTTACTGGTTCTTCTATTAAGAGGTTCCCGCATTTTGCTGTTGTGCCCACTAATGCTTCTACACATTTATTTGACAAAGATATCAAAGATGTATTTTATTTTTTTAAAGCCTCAGCTTGCATTTTTTTTCCCATAGATTTTTCTCCTGTGGAAGTGTAGAGGAACCTTTTGGGCAGAAGTCAGGGGAATATTTATTGTTCTTTCCTGCCACTTTATTGAAACAGTAGGAATTGCTAGGAACCCACAATAGAGGGATATCTCTGGAAGCACAGTGAGGGCCATGCACTGCAGTGGATGCCAAGTTTCTGTATCCATAGGAGATTTTCTTGGGTGGTCCCAAGGATCTCCCCTGATGCTGTCAGGTGTTGGCCTTGCATTGCCATGAATGCAATTGGGACAAACCTTATTGCTATTGGAGAAAAGGCAGGAGCATCTGACTGCGAAAGATCCTGACAGGAAATATTCATTTAAAAACCTTTTTCTCTTTTTTTTTATGAACATTTAGCTTTCCTTCCTTCCTTCTTTCCTTCCTTCCTTCCTTCCTTCCTTCCTTCCTTCCTTCCTTCCTTCTTTCCTTCCTTCCTTCCTTCCTTCCTTCCTTCCTTCCTTCCTTCCTTCCTTCCTTCCTTCCTTCCTTCCTTCCTTCCTTCCTTTCCTTCTTTCCTTCTTTCCTTCTTTCATGTGTTTCTGTAGCACAGCTTTATGACACTTTGACATGCAAATGTCATGAATTCACACAAGAGAAAACAAGTATGGCTAACAAGATCTGTAACTCTTCAGCCTAAGCAGACACATCACCTAAACTGTCTTGAAAATAATCCATTGCCATTATGCAAGGATCAGCCTAGTTACTTGTAGAAACCATAAGGAAAATTGCCTGGAGGAAGAAATTATTATACTATTTTTTTTTCTATTTATTTTTTTATATATTTTAAGTGTTGCACTATTGGTTTTCTAAGAAGTGTGTGCAGGAACTACCATTCTCAGAACTGCCTGTGTACTAGGAGCTCTCAGGAGGTGTGTTTTTATTGTTTTGCATTGTTTTTCTGGGGTTAAAGTAAGGACCGTATTCTGTGAACTAGTGGCAGGATATGATTTACAGGGAAATGTGTTGCCTTCTAATCCCTTTGGTATTACTATTAGCTACTGAAAGTACGAAGTGTGGAACATCGAGAGTAAAATTTGGTGTCATCTGCTCTGCCTTTTTTGCTTAGTGCTGTACATATGCCCGCAAAACTTGTGCCCACCTCTGTAACAATACGTGCATGATTAACATATTGTTCTAGAAGGTATCTCTATAAGTACAAATTCAAGGACTGGACGCGTTGATCTAACAGAATATGACAAAATTTGTGCGTGTTTCATATGTGGTGTTAAGGGTAGAACAAAAGCATTACTAGCTCTGTTTCTTTTTCCTTTCACCTTTAAAGAAGTTGTACACATGAAAAAATATTGCATGTGCTCTAGTCTTTGAGACGTGGAGTATTCTACTATTCCTCTTTAATAGTTGTCTTCAAGCAAGTATGCTATTGGCTCAGCCAGTGAGATTTGTCACACATACACATGCAAAAATTATTTCAAAGCCTTATCTGTCGTGTAAGTTTTTAATACTACTTCCCCTCATTGTAACTTTCTGGCAATTAAGGCCATTGATTTACACCACAGCAATTTAAGCTATTGTTTTGAGAATCAGGAGGATGTGACGTTTGGTCTTTATCTTTCCTTTTAAATGAGCAAGAGTTCCTGGCTTGTATAAAAACAAGAAATTTCAGACCAAAGCCATTCCAGTCCCTTCTCTTGAGGGAACAATGGTGGTGTAGAATAAAGGTGGAAACTGGAGGAGCTTCTTTTTCATGTGCAAGAGGAGTCTCACGCAGAAGAAGGTACATTACTTTCTAATTAAGTTGGTGATAAAAATTACAGAGAGAAGATATTACTGATTTTCTCCTCATTTGTTAGTGGCACCTGCTCTATTCAAATTGGGGGAAACTTCAAGTGGACAGCTTAAAACAGACTGAAAGATTGAAATAGGCTGAAGAGAGGGTTTTTATATCTTGTATTTTATCTTTGCATGCTTTATAAAATCAAGAGATTAACAAAAGCAGTATCAGATTTGGTCACAAAAAACAGTACATGCACTAAAAATACACCAGCAAGTGTTCTGAGAATAATGCCTATTGTTTACCACTGTTTTGTAGTCACATTCCCATGCAGTTGCCAGTTCTTAGCTGTCTTGCAGAATTAACAGCCTTTTGTCAGATTGGCATTTGCAGCATTATATGACCAGCTTTTATAATAGATGCTTTCCTTACTTTTGCAAATAAGATAAAACTTTTATTTATGTGGCTGTGAGTTGGACCTACATAACTGACATCAGTAAGTGTGTGCCTGTAAGGTGAAATCAGGATTTGGTTCTGTGTAATGTATTTAAGTATTTAATTGGAGGGCTCTTTTAAGAAAAGGTGTGTCTGATCTCCTGGTATTGATATGTTAAGTATGGTATATTTAAGCCTCTCTGGTGGCTTAAACATGATCACTGAAATTAACTCACCTAGATAGAGGTCTGTGAAGCTTTCATCCATTAATTACTAAATGTCTTTCCACAGAACACATCTGTAGTTCACCATCTGCATAGCACTCATATTATTATTTTTAGAGGCCTGACATTACAGGATATTGTTTATAGACATATGGGCAACAAAAGTCAACATTGTAATTGTAGAAAGTAGGAGGCAACAGTAAAACTGATTTTGGTGAACGGAAGTTTTTACCCTGTGTTTCTAATCTTTGCACCATTTCCTCCATTCACTTCTCACCTCTTATCTCAAGTATATTATCACCCTGAAATCAATAGAGTACCACGTGGTTATAATGGTCTGCCAGCCAGGCCTGTTAGTTGGTGTAGAACCGTTATATTCTTTCCTTTTGATGGTGTTGGGCAAGATGCAAATCTTATGCAGCAGAGGTGTCTTCTCCTGGTTGGCAGATCCAGTTTGAATGGCTTACTTCTTTGTGTTGGGTTGTCTGATAAACAACACAGTGTATCAAAGAGCTTTGTGTGTGCAGTGTACTAACTTGAGTAAATCAGAATACATGTGTATGCTGGGTTGCATTTCCTGTGAAGGTAGCCCATGTTTCCTTGCAGTGAGAAACAAAAATGGGACCAAAGAATTATACTACTTACTTTTCAAGGCATGGCTGGATAACTGAATTACTGTGAAAGTCTGTATGGATTACAGCTTTCTGAAATGGTGTAGAACCTAAAAAGTAACTTTATAAAAAAGGAAAGAAAATGCTGAGATGTTGTGAAACAGACTAAACACCCTAAACTAAGAATATTCTAATATCTCTCTTAATTTTTGACAGATGCTCCTCTTGGAAGTTCTGCTAACAAATCTACTTCTGGGCGCTGTAATAACAGGTAGGAAAACATGTTTGTTTCCTAATGCCTTGAAACAGAAATGTATTTTCTTTGTTTCTTCTGTGAGATTGTTTTCCCCCCTCTTTTTACCCGCCTAATCCTGCAGTCCTGGAATAGGCAGCATTCTCCTCATACTGGAGACATCAGTAAGGTTGTTTCTTTCTTTAACTTTCAACAAGCACTATGTTAAGTCACAAAGACTCCCTGAAGCCAGTGATGTTTGTCTGCCAAAAGTATGCCCGAAGTACTACTACCCTATTGTTTGTGATGGGATTGCAAGCAGGCATAAATATATGAATGTATGGCATCCCTTAAAACACTGAAATTAGCCTTGTAGGGTTTAGGTCAGTAGAAATAAAGACAAAAAAAACCTTTTCAGTAATTTGTACAATACAAAAAAAATTACTTGATCCTATGGACTGTCATGCCAGATATACAGTGTACTTAGAAAACAGAGCTAAAGGCCCAGGACAGGTGATGTTCAGTGGTAAAAAAAATCCAGCAGATAAATTCCTAAACTACAAAATGAATGTTTTACATTGCAAGTTACATTGTGTTTCAATATTCAGGATCATCAGGTTCTTTGCTTCAGGAGTCATCAGTTTCACGTTGCAGCCTTTTTGGGAATGATCATATCAAAACTTTTGATGATTCTTTCTACAATTTTGCTGGGGACTGCAGCTACCTCCTCGCTGGGGACTGTCATAAGCGCTCCTTCACACTCTTAGGTGAGTTTGAGCTACTACTTAAAAACAGTATCAAATGAAAAATGTTGTAGGTATGTGACATGGCCTTATGCTGGGGAAAATATTGTTGCCCTTTGTGATAGGATAAACCATTGCATAAAAGGATCTTAGATTTTCTTCTGAGAGTAGGATTGCTTCTGAGGAAATTCTGTCACTTTGGCTTATTCTTTAATAATACTTATTGTTTAGTAATATAGCTCATGCTACCTAAGCTGTAAAAAAACAGAGATTTTCTTATTGGTTCTTCTAAAGAGGGGAAGTGAGACCTTTTTAATTTTTGAATTTGGTAGATGGGAGTGATTGTTAAAGCTGAGTGCAGGAATAGGAGCCACATGACCCTATAAAACTGATTTTAACCATGTGCTAAATCCCCATATAAAAAAAATAAAAAATTAAATCCCATCTTGCAGGACAAAAAGTATTTGAATTAGCAATGTTATTCTTAGGGACATGACAGATGGTAAGAGAACCAAAACCCTATGTTTCATAAACACCAAACTCTTTTGGTAGGTGTTCTTAAATTCACTAAGAAGTGTTCTGTACTAATTTTAGTTTAAGCTGATTTTGTGCTAACTGTAAGTAAATTGAAGTAAACTCATCTCATCACTCTGAAAAGGAACCATATCTAAATTTAAATAATTTTGTTCCTAAACTTAAGTGACTTAGCACATTTTATTTATTTATTTATTTATTTATTTATTTTACATGTGGAAGAACCGACCAGTATATGTGGAGTATGAATACATTGCAGTATTTTATTTGGACAATTAAATCTTAAAAATCATGAGCAGAGGCATTATATCTATATTAGGTACCTAAGTATAGTATAGTCTATTTTTGATTCCTATCTCAGCATATGTACATGGGTTTGTTTTGGTTTTGGATACTGGGCTGTGAAGTACAATGCATGTTGCTGAGTAAAACATTTCGGTCTGGGCAGAGCTGTCTACCTCTGAGCAGGAACTCCAGAACAGGTGCTGCATTGTGCAAGCAACCAATGTAAAGTCAAAGCTAGACAATGAAAAAAAGCAGGGAAAGGATTATGTGTAGTTATGTGTCGTTCCAACCCCCCCACCCCCCCCCCGGCCACACACACACACTTTTTTTTTTTTTTTCTCTCTTGGAGTATAAGAGCATTGTCTACATATCATCTGTGCTTCTCCTTTTGAAAAACTGAGGAGTTGCCCCTTGTCTCCTCTCCACTGTTGGACAGCCAATATTGACACACACCCTTTAAAGACTAGCTGAGTTGGTTACAGTGCTTATCAAGAAGGGAGATAGCAGACTCAGTTCTTCTTACAGTTCAGTGAATTCTACCCTCTTCTCTTGCTGCTGAGCTATGGGGTTGTTTTGGGGAGAAAACTAGGGAGAGAAAGAGTAGGAAGCAGGGCAGGTTGTTGGTACATCTTCTTGGGAACTCTTCCAGTGTGCAAGGTAGGATGAAGAATTCATGGACTAGAGACAATAATGGGAAAAGCTAAGTCCCCCGCTGGTTCCCAGGTCATGCAGCTGATAGTGGACAATACCAGCCCTCATCCTGGGACTCTGTGTTTTACATCATCTATTTTGTCCTATAGCTGCTTAGATGGCCCTTGAAAATGTTGAAAATGTTAGAAGATACGCTCCCAGCTCTGCAATGTGTTCTTACAAGTCATCCTCCTCAGTCCCAGAGCTAACAATATTTGCTTATGTCCCATCTCTTCAGGTGACTACCAGGATGGGGAGAAAATTGGTTTTTCTGTGTATCTTGGAGAATATTTCAACGTTCACTTCTCTTTAAATGGAAGCGTGACACAGGAAGACAAAAGGTACTGTTGGAGCAGCAAGTATTCCAGCAGGAAAAACAAAACAAACAAACCAAACCAAAACAAACAAACAAAAAAACCAATGTCCTTTTCATGTCATATTCTGAGAAATCATCATTTTTCTTCACAGGGTTTCCATACCTTTTGCCTCCAATGGCTTATTTATAGAGAAGGAGGCAGGTTATTATAAAATGTCCAGTGATGAGCATGGCTTTGTTGTGAAGATTGATATCAGTGGGAATATTCAGATATTCCTTCAAGAAAAGTACTATAATAAAACCTGTGGGCTGTGTGGCAACTTTAATAAATTTGCTGAAGATGACTTCAGAACTCAGGAAGGTAAGACTAAGACTAACTGCTTGTATTGTGATGTACTTACTCTCTGTGCACCTAACTTCATGGGTCATTCAATGATGATTTTGCTGATCCAGCAAAATATTTCCACAAAACCTGTCAGGTACCTCATCTTGATGAGCTGAAAATCTGTCCAAGTTGTTTCATCTTCCCTTCCTCTTAAAGAGAATTGTTTTCATTTCATGGCTGAGCAAAACTCAGAGCTATGAATGTAACCCTCGTATTTCAACTTTCAAGGTTTTTACAAATATGAAGCTATGGGCTAAGTTATGTTTAATTCGGTGGTGGTGGTGAACCAACTAGGAAAAGACCCAGAAAATAAAAAGATATAAATAATACTTATCGATTCAACTTCTAATTTATTAGTGAGTTAAGCAAATGAGAGAAACAATAGAGATTGTTTCAATAGCCGAATATGAAATATGAAAGAGGATAGCTGCTGGCAAATTTACAAATGGATTTGGCACAGGATGCTGTTCTATAAAGCGGTTGTGCTTTGATGACATTTCTCTGCTCAGATAGGTTGTTGTGTTGGAGGTGCACCTTATACCACAGCAACTCCTAGCAAGAGGGAGAGACAAGATTGCTTCTGCTGGTTTCTGCACATTTGTGCAAAGCCTGTTATTGCGAGTAAACACTAAGGGTTTTGGAAAAGCCCTGAATGTAACTTTGAGGGACCAATTGTGATTCATACTATTTCATAGTGTCTTGCAATTCTTAGCATTCACTTGAAGAGAAAAGGTTTAGAGTAAAATAAGTTAATTCATTAACATGTTAAATTGATAATGTAAAGTATTTATTAAAAATAAAAGATATAGAAAATAGAGACAGACAAAGTAACTTGGAGAATAACCTGGCACTGCTCCGGTGGTGTGCATTCCTGACACTTGGGGTTCATAAGCATGGATTCAACATACAAGAAGAGCTGATTTCAAAGTATCTTAAAATTATTGATCAGCCCTTCAGTGCCGTAAATAATAAGAAAAAAACTCATCTTACAGAATTGCTTGTCAGGACTTGAAAACTTCAATGTCTGAATGTGTTGATATATGAAGTTCACATCTTTTTCTTGGGACAGCATAAAGGGGGCAAGACTACTATAAACAGTAAAAGCAGCAAAGGAGACTGTATTGCCTTGGACTGTTCAAATATATGATACTCCAAACTGCTGCTCATGTTTAAATGTTTCTTGCTGTATTTATTTAACATGCCTGAAGATTTATCCTCCCTTTTATAAAAACAATGCTTTCCCAACTGCAGATTTCTGAACATAATGAAGTCCATGGCAGGGTTACTTGTTGGAAGAGCTGAAAAATAGAGAAGACAATAAGAACATGAATAGCTGTTATTGCATGAAGACCCTGACTTCTGTAATGTGTGGACACACAAATCTGTGCTTTTAGCCTAAAGAATAGACCCATATCTCAGCAAATCTGACAGTTTTCCACTCTGATACAATAGACCTTTCATTTTAGCTGATCTAGAAGGAATTAAAATTGATTATGGTTGAATTTGTTGTATCAGTGAGAGACATCACCACTCCCACGCGTTGTTTATTTCCTTGGCAGCTCTGCTGGCAGGGTGTCTGATATGAGCTCCTCTTAATAGGCTCCAAGTAAAATCAGCTTTTTATTAATTCAGTCATTTTTTAAGCTGCTGAAACTAACTTCCAGATGAGGGGCAACCCAAACAGCTGGGAGAGGTAAACTCTTTAGAGAAGGATCAAGAAAGAATATTGGTAACATATAAAACAGTTTACTTTTTTTTTTTTTCCCACTGCATTTTTTATTTGCTCTCCTTTTAGCTTGATTAGTTCTCATAAAGGTCAACCCAACCCAGGATGTGAGCTTGATATAATGACTTAATGAACTGAGGGCACAGAAGGGTTATCTTAAGGTTGTCTGCAGACTGAGCCTGGCCATTTCAATGTGTCCATAGCTTCCTGTTAAAATCTGGGCATATCTTGCCTATCAGATTGGGCCCTCAATTCCAATACATTAAATCATTAAATGTATTTCTGCATGGGATTTGTATTGACAATAAATACAGTAATATCTGTGAGCCCCAGAATAAAATGTATTTTAAGTACAATGCACAAAGGAAAGACTAACGTGAAGATTACAGGATGTCATCTGGGAAACCATTGGGGAGCACCATGCAGGTCTGTATGTCAGAATAAAGGAAGAGAGATGATGGTAGGTATTATGGATTGGGTATTTAGGCTACAGCCAAGGAGCTTGCTGGTTAGCTGAGGTGTATTAAAAACCATCCTCAAGGTTTTTTAGTTGGGCAAGCAATTCAAGATATCCTAGCCTTCAAATAGATTACCATTCCAGCTTAAATGAAAGCTAGCTACTGACTAATAGTTCTTTCCTGGTAGAAGGGGAGCTTGTAAGAGCTGCTGATTGGAAAAACCTGCTGATTTGGAAAGAGCTGCTGGTGGAAAGAGGACTGAAACTGAAATGTTTTTTTCTGTCTCTCACAGACTGTAGATCACACAGTTTAAAAGCTAATGCAGTAGTTTCATACAATTTCTGCATTTGCCAGCACGGGAGGGAACTTGTGTGATTTGATGACCCATTCCTAGGGATTGTTTGTGGCATCAGACAACCACATCCCAAATTTGTGCTCAGAAGTCAGAATCACGGACAGAATCTACACCATAAGCTCTGTTCTTCCTGGAGTGTCAGTTTTTGTCACAGTTTAAACAAAATGGCAATGCTTATGTTGAAAACAAATGAGAACACAGATTTACCATATTTTAGATACAAGTAGACCCTCTAATTTAACAACACTGGCTCTCTTAATGAGCTCCTGGAGGTCTGAGTGATGTGACTCAAGCTATGATACTTTAACAAATTAACATTGTATTGGTAAGACCCAGCTATGAAGGTTACTGCTTTTCGCAGTAACTGTTGAAGCTTAAGAAAAAAGTGTATGCATCATGTTTCGTAACTGTAGACACAGACTCTCATTCAGACAGAGGATGCACTGCTGAGTTGTTTACATTGATTTTGGTAGTTACTAAACTAATTCATCCTGTGGAGAAGTACTCATGTCCTGTTGAGACTTACAAATAAGGTTGTATTGTATGTGGTTGTTTGTCTATTGGGTATGGAAGTAGAAAAAAGCCATCTGCCCCTTGGGAATTTGTTCTCGCACTTCAAGCATAACTAAAATATAAAAGGAAAATTCTTGTGAGGTTTTCAGTCTTTTTTTCTCCCTTTCTTTCTCTCTTTGTTTTCCTTCTTTCATTCATTCATTCATTATTTTTTTCTCTCTAGATCCTAATGAAGGAAATAATTTCTCCTCTACTTTTTTCCTGCCAGCTAACCTCTGTTCGTTTATAAACATCCTGTGAATGCTTCCATGACTTGGTAATTAAACAAGCTCAATTTTTCCGATGTGATTGTGTACTTCTATGTGGTTGCCAGTTGCCATTTTTGCTTATATCATAATTATGAAGTTGTCCATTTTAGATGCTCAGATGTTTGGAAGCCTTCAAGCCATGGCATTTGAGTGTCACAAGATCACTGACATGAGCATTTTACAATTAGGGATCCAAAACAATGGCTAGAAGAGATCATAGATCATAGAATCATAGAATATCCTGAGTTGAAAGGGACCCTTAAGGACCATCAAGTCCAACTCTTGACACCGCACAGGTCTACCCAAAAGTTCAGACCATGTGACTAAGTGCACAGTCCAATCTCTTCTTAAATTCAGACAGGCTTGGTGCAGTGACCACTTCCCTGGGGAGCCTGTTCCAGTGTGCAACCACCCTCTCTGTGAAGAACCCCCTCCTGATGTCAAGCCTAAATTTCCCCTGCCTCAGCTTAACCCTGTTCCCGCGGGTCCTGTCACTGGTGTTAATGGAGAAAAGGTCTCCTGCCTCTCGACACCCCCTTACGAGGAAGTTGTAGACTGCGATGAGGTCTCCCCTCAGCCTCTTCTTCTCCAGGCTGAACAGGCCCAGTGCCCTCAGCCGTTCCTCGTACGTCTTCCCCTCCAGGCCTTTCACCATCTTCGTAGCCCTCCTCTGGACACTCTCCAACAGTTTCATGTCTTTTTTATACTGTGGTGCCCAGAACTGCACACAGTACTCGAGGTGAGGCCTCACCAGCGCAGAGTAGGGCGGGACAATCACCTCCCTTGACCTACTAGCAATGCCGTGCTTGATGCACCCCAGGACACGGTTGGCCCTCCTGGCTGCCAGGGCACACTGCCGGCTCATATTCAACTTGCTGTCTACCACGACCCCCAGATCCCTCTCTTCTAGGCCGCTCTCCAGCGTCTCATCGCCCAGTCTGTACGTGCAGCCAGGGTTTCCCCGTCCCAGGTGCAGGACCCGGCACTTGCTCTTATTGAACTTCATGCGGTTGGTGATCGCCCAGCTCTCCAACCTATCCAGATCCCTCTGCAAGGCCTTTCCACCCCCATTCGAGTCCACAACTCCTCCAAGTTTGGTGTCATAAGCAAACTTGCTCAAAATACCTTATATTCCTACATCCAGATCGTTTATAAAAATATTGAAAAGTACCAGCCCTAAAATGGAGCCTTGAGGGACCCCACTGGTGACTGCCTGCCAGCCCCATTTACCATAACCCTTTGGGCCCTGCCCGTTAGCCAATTGCTCACCCAAGCACCTCTGTCTCCCACACTTAAGGTATTTATAAACATTGATAAGATCCCCTCTCAGTCTTCTTTTGTACAGAATGCTTGCACACTGTTTATTATATGGCATTTATCTGAGGTAACAGAAACTGGTATTCATAACCCCCTCTGCTTTATTTAGAGTTGTGATTCAAAGTTAGGTGTTTTTGTTGTGAAGAGTGTGTCTTAATCACTGGGTTTTGGAGCTGGCTTTTTTACTCTTGTGCTAAAACTGTTCCAGTTCATAATCCTAATTTAATGTATAAACCCTTGTTGTAGGGTTTGTGTGTGTGTGTTTTTGTTTATTTGTTTGCTCGCCTTTCTCCTCCAAAGAGACAGAGACACGAGGGCAGCAATTAGATTGCTAATCCAATAAATTGAGCATCTGTGACCAGCCTCTGGTTGCCCTGACTGCTGCTGTGGTGGTTGGCACATGTCTCTCTCCTGGGTCATGTTAGTAGAGTTATCAAAGTGTGGGACACTTCTGGGACATGCAAAGAAGGTGAGATCTGGGTTGTACTTTAACAGCTACTACCTGAACCCATTTTGTATCCTCCAAAAAGACTGCGCACTAACTAGCTGCCTTGGGTTCTCAGCTGGTGAGCCACAAGTTCTCATGCTGGTATCAGTGCTCACACCAGGCACTAGGTATTGAAGTACTTGGGTTTTGATCCAACTTTGTTTTCATTACATTTTGTGACACTATCATTTTATTCTCCCTTTTTTTTTTTTTTTTTTTTTCCTTAAACAAACTTCTTTCAAAATGTACACAAAACAAATGCCTTAGAAAAACCGTACCCAGGCCATATAGAGGATTTCTGCGTGTAGGGCTCTGATGACTCCTAGTTAGGCTTTGTTTTTTCAAGAACTTGTCTATTTACAGAAAGAAGGAAAATTGAACATGAAAGGAACAGAAGCAAAACAAAACTCTGAGCCTACCAGATGAAGAGAATGTGCATCATAAATGCTCAGAGGGGTGATGGGAATAAGCAACGGGAGCAGGACAGAGAGAGACGTGCAAAAAGTTTGCATCCCAGATACTGTGTCAGGAATCAATCAAGAATCAGGACAGGCTGAAATCAAACTATGAGCCTCTTGTTAGCTGAGGGGAAGACTACACAACTAAGCTAAAAGGCCTTTTAAAATAAAAAGTCACTTCGTTCATCATCAAAAAGGGAAAGGAAGCCTCTGCAGAGAGGATGGTAGCTGTTCGGTATGATGGATGCGTAGTAACAGAACAGGCAGCTGAACTGCCTGGCTGCTCTGTTAATAGTATCACTTGTACACTTAGGAAATTAACAGGGGTTTTAGGCTGTTCTTGTGTTGTCCCCTTCACTGTCTTTCCTTTCCTACACCCTCATGCCCTTCAACAGAACAAAGCATAGGTTTCAGGTGAAAGACATCAGCAGTGGTGGGCAACTGCTATTCTCTCTGCCCGTTGCACTCAGACACTCTGGGGACAGTTCGCCCTCCCCACTTTTCTTCCTGAAGCCTCATAATATAGAGAATTACCACACTCATTGATAGGGCATGTAACATGTATGGTTTGAAGAGTCCTTTCCAAAGAAACCTTCTGCTGAAATAGTTTAATTCCATGACCCAAATTTGTTCGGTAGGTCAGTGGTCACAGAGTCACTTCATAGCTTCAGCTTAAAGCTCTTGTGATGGTCAGTGAAACTTCCATGTCTAGTTGCTACTCTGAGAAAAATGGGTATACATTTTCCTCCATGTGTTATATATGGATAAAATTGCATTTATATGAATAGATATACTTAGAGCTCCTTTCTTGTGGTTAATCAGACATTGCTTACCCAGTTAGGTTATAATTTTGGGGAGCAAGGCAATACCTTTTTTTGTATTTGGAAAGCATCTTATAGCTTGCACTCTGCTTCTCCCTGGGGACTGGACAACAATTTTTGAATGAAAGATCCTCTTAAAGAGAGTAGCTCTCTCAGGCTGGTGAGAAGATTGGAGTGCTGGTAGCTCAGTGGATATTCTAGTAAGAATGTCTTAGAATTTCTAAGAATATTGTAAAATGTAAATATAAAATTTATTTATATTTTCTGATACAGTTATGAAGTTAGTTATTAACAGAGTGGGCATGGTCTGCTGTAAATATCTGCTGATGGGATTCCACACAGTGTCCTTCATCCTTCTTCCAGTAAGAACTGAGACTAATGGATTTGAGGTTGGGAAGCAAACCTTGTTAGTAGGAAGCCTGTCACTACGTGCTTAGCAAACTAGGTTGAGCAGTACTTACTTTTCATGTGTCTCTCTCCTTTATTCCATTTTCCTTCCTGCTTTCTTTTCACCTTTCTAGGATTACATCTTACTGTGTATTTGTAAAACTGCTAGTTCAATGAAAATGCAAGTACTCTTCAAATACAGGTTCTACCTACCTCATATTATTGTAAGTAATAAGTAATGATATTTAGTATCTTTAGTGACTGTGTTACTTATAAGTTGAGTACAAAGTTTCCGGGGAAACGCAGGCTGGCAAACATGCATGTAACACTCTTGTTTTAAAGTTGAATGACTATATAGCCCTTTATCATAGAACCATAGAATGGCTTGGACTGGAAGGGACCTTAAGGATCATCTAATTCCAGCCCAGCTGCCTTGGGCAGGGACTCCTTCCACTAGACCAGGTTGATCAAAGCCCTATGCAACCTGGCCTTGAACACTTCCAGGGAAGGAGCATCCACAACTTTTCTGGGCAACATGTGCCAGTGCCTCACCACCCTCTGAGTAAAGAATTTCTTGCTAATGTCTAATCTAAATCTATCCTTTTGTAGTTTAAAATCAGTACTTTTGTAGTTTAAAACCAGTGTTCTTTCACTACAATCCCTGACAAAGAGTCCCTCCCCTGTTCTCCTGTAGGTACTGTAAGGCTGCTAGAAGGTGTCCCCGGAGCCTTCTTTTCTCCAGGATGAACAACCCCAACTCCCTCAGCCTGTCTTAACAGGAGAGGTGCTCCAGCCCCTTGATCATATTCATAGTCCTCTTCTGGACTCGTTCTCATAGGTCTATGTCCTTCTTATGTTGGAGGCCCCAGAGCTGAATGCAGTCCACCAGGTGGGGTCTAACAAGAGCTGAGTAGAGATGAGAATCACCTCCCTCTACCTGCTGGCCACTCTTCATTTGATGCAGCCCAGAATAAGCTGGCTTTCTGGGCTGCAAGTGCACGTTGCCAGCTCACGTTGAGCGTTTCATAAACCCAAACCTACAAGTTCTTCTTCTGAGGGCTGCTCTTAATCCATTCTTTGCCCAGCCTATATTTGTGGTTGGGATTACCCTGTCCCAGGTGCAGGACCTTGCCCTTGGCCTTGTTGAACTTCATGAGATTCTCACAGGCCTACCTCTCAAGACTGTCCAGGTCCCTCTGGATGGCATGTTGGCCCCACCACACAGGTTGGTGTCATTGGCAGAGTTGCTGAGGGTGCAATCAATTTCACTGTCCATCTCACAGGCAAAGATGTTAAATAGTGCTGGTCCCAGTACTGACCCCTGAGGAACACCACTTGATATTGATTTCCGCTTGAGCATTGAGCTATTGACCACAGCTTTTTGAGTATGACCATCCAGCTACTTCATTACCCAGTGAGTGGCCCATCTGTCAAATCCATGACTCTCCAATTTAGAGACAAGGATATCATGTGGGATATCTGTTGCCATAAGTCACTTAATGCTAGACTGGGCCAATTACAAGAAAAATGCACTGTTGAATGATATTTCTTCATTCAATACTAGCCTAGTTTTTTACTATCATAAGTTGAGGAGGCTTACCTGGGGCAAGACCTTGAGCTGCTGAGCACACCCAAATCCATCATGAATTGCCTGCCCTAGAACAGCTTGTAGCTTAATTTGAGGGCCCAAGTACTTTACAAGGAAGAAAAACTGCTCTGGCAAGTTGTTGGCAAGTCCCTTACTCCAGTGGACTACTCTGCTATTACACAGAAAGGCACTGGCAACAAGAGGTTTGAACAGCAGGGTCCAAAGGGGGAAAAAAAGGTTTTAAATGATTTATTATGTTTAAACAATTTTACTTTAAAGTATTAATCAGAGTACAGCAAAAGGATTAAAATGGTGTAATACAATTGCTGCCTAAAAGAAGTACGTAAAAGGTGTAACTCCAAACACCACAGAAAAATTAAACAGGTGAACAGCATTTGTGGTGGCTCGTTCATTCTTTCTTTCTTTCTTTCTTTCTTTCTTTCTTTCTTTCTTTCTTTCTTTCTTTCTTTCTTTCTTTCTTTCTTTCTTTCTTTCTTTTCTTTTCTTTTCTTTTCTTTTCTTTTCTTTTCTTTTCTTTTCTTTTCTTTTCTTGTGTGTATGCTTTTCCTCTCTAATCTCTACTGTCTTGTTGACAACTTTTAAATAGTAGGAAAATGTCTAGGCACGTCTAAGTTTCTGCCAAATATATCTAACCAATGAATATCATCTAGTGTGTTCATAGAAATGTGGGAGCTCCTGGGAGCTGCCTTCTGCAAGCTTTGTTCTGTCCTGCTCAGGGAGGGAATTTAGAAACATACCATGCAGGAGTCGATCCAGATCAGTGAAGGTGGCTTTTCTACAGTCATTCTATTTGGAGTAGAAGTTCTTTCAATGATACAGTTCTGGTTTTAAAAACATCCTTCACCAGCCCCTCATATTTATCATATCCACTAATGACCACTTGTTTCTCAAAACCCTAAACAGCTATGTGCTTCTCCTCTTCTTGATTCACAGGGACCCTTGCGGGAAACAGCTATGATTTTGCAAACTCCTGGGCTTTGCGCAGTGAAAATAAGTGGTGCAAGAGGGTCCAGACTCCAAGCAGCATGTGCAACATTTCATCTGATATTGCAGAGAAGGTTGGTGCCACAAGACCCCATTCCAGTTTCAGTCCCCCACTACCTGAAGGTAGCTTGTCTGCTCTTTGGTAGAGGAACACAATTGTTCCCCGAGTCCTGCACCTGACACAATCCTTCCTCAGCAAATGGTTGGGATGCAAGGTGCAGGAGATGCCTGGTTTGGGTTCCTGAGAAGTGAAGTGGTCTACATTAGCTATACAGAGCACTACTTTTGCCCCCACACTGCAAACAGGTGCTGCAAAATGCAGGGATCGCTGTGCAGCTCCCCACTTAGCCTGGCAGGAACACACTTGGGAAGCATGTGGTGCAGCAAGAGGTGTCAGGGGTGGTGCATCCCATGCTGGGTGCTCTCCATAATGCTGGGTACCGGATGCAGCTGCATGTGTTGTTGTTCAGCTAGGAAGTGTGTGACCACCCTGCAGACTAGGCTTCTAAGTGCTGTGAATAACTGACCCAAGAGGTTGCATGTTGTGACCCATGTCTTATTTACATGCAGTGTTGCAAAAGAAACAGTTTACTCATTAGTTAGTGAATGCAGTTTTAACTCTTCTACTGCATCTTGCCTGTGAGTATTCTTTCTAAAGTAGTAGTACATGTTGCCCCCCAAACCTGCTGAGAAAAAGTCCCCAATCTAACACACAAACCCCAAACAGATAAGCAAAGAAACAAACAGCTCATTAGAGCCTGAAGCATGAGTTGTTGCCAAAGAAACTCCAACATTACTTGGGAAAGGTGTGTTTAAGTGGTGCCTTCAAATTTAGGCAAGTAACAAGCCCTGTTATCCCGGGAGCAGGAAAGCATTGCCTCTGACATCTCTTTAGGCACCACCACCACAAATAGTATTTGTGCATGTGTTAAAGTTCATATACATGGATGGCAACACACAAGGCAAATGCTTCAGCCAGGCTGTTTTTGACAGAGATATTCTCTGTAGCTGTTGTGCTGGCTGTGTGCCACCAGGCTATTTCTCCTGCCAGGAGGAGTAGGTTTCTTCAGATATGTATATAGATAGTAGCTCAGATTTGTTAAAGAAACACAGGACAGCATCAACCTGCATCAACCTATTTATTTTCTTATTTAAAAGTATAAACATGTTCCTTGTTTACTTTAGACACAGGGCAGACACACAGATATGGCCACCAGCTCAGGGAGGAAAATGACTTTGAGTATGTACTGACTGCATGTGATATTACAGGTTATGACAGTCATGGTAAATTGAACTTTCATTCATTGAGGGTTTGCATCTGATCTCAGGTACACTGTAAATCAGAATGACTCTGTGGGTGCTACAATTAGAGTTATACCACAGTAACTGGATCAAAATTTAGCTTTTACTATCTTGCTATGCAAGTCCCATAGACTGATACTTTTTAAACTAGGCTCAAATAATTTCTCAGGAGTAGTAGTGCTTCTTGGAACATATTTGTTCTACATTTACTTCTAATATTGGTTTTCTACTACTTGGAATAAGCTAACGAAGGCTGGGATAAGCTTGTAAACTTCTGACTACTTCCACTAAGCTTTTGAGAGGGGATATTTATGGTAGACACGTTCTGAAATTCAGCAAAGCATGCTCATACCCCTAAGCACAATAGCTTTGTGGTCTGCAAAAGTGTCTGAGGAACTAGAGCAATGACTGCAGGGTGGAGATCTTCAGTGCGTGCTTCTTGCTGGAACTGTGCCTGTATGTGCAGAGTTTCTGTCAGGTTCTGGACTGATTAAACACCTGAGGTGAGTAATGGTGTATGATGCCTGGCACCTCTTTAGCTACACCTGTTTGATACTCAAAGGTCATGACTTAGTGATGGGTTTCAACCTGGCTGAGATGTCTTCAGACAGACAGAACTGAGTTTTAAAGCTGGTCACAGCTCAAGAGCAGAGTTGGCTCTTGTGACTGGTTGTGGCTGCTGGAATTTTATCTATTTGGACAAGTTTAACTTGTAGAAAATCCAAGGGAGGCCATGGAGTAGCATGTGGGATGAAATGCAGGATGAAGTCCTGCCTGGAGAGTAGACTGCAATTGGTGTGAATTTTGTACAGACCACATTAAATATTGATGCTTTTTTGGACAAAGTTTGCTTTCGCACAAAAAAAAATAATAAATTAGCTTGATGAAATTATCTCCTGTCTTGTGTGAGTTCATGAGCTCACAGCATTTAACATTGGCTTAATTTATTCACTGTACAAGAATAAACACAGAGCTATTAATATCAGTCCAACCAAACAAGTGCTGCTAAAGAATGTCGAGCTTTCTAACAGCTTGCTTTGTTTGCTTGCTTCAGCTTTTGGAATGCAAATCTCCCCCGTCTCCCAGCCTCCCTCTGGGCCGGGCAGTCAGCTGTTAGGTGAGGGAAACAATAGCTCTGCTTCAGTCTGTTCCTCCTTCCCTGTCCTCCCACTCATTGCAGATCTGGCCTTTTCTTTGCCCTCTCTTCCCCTGCACAGCAGCCACTAAACCAGCATCCTTAGGGAGGTGGCTTCTGCTTCCCTTGAGAAATACGGTGAAACTGGAAAGCCACATTACTCCTATCCGGAGCCCAAACATTTGCAATGTTTTATAATCAAGCTTAGAAGAGTTTGGAGATGGTGAGCTTTGTGCTGTGTCTAATTCAGTTTCATTTTCTGAATCTACTTGAAAGCTGCACAGAGTTGGTGGCTGACCAGGTGGAACTTTGTCAAGGAGCAGATTTGTTAATCTCTGTGCTGCCTGGTCCCATGGGTGGGTGCTTATGGTGACTAGGAGAACCTTGTTCCACATCAGAACCAGCTCTCAGCTGGGTGTCTGGTGGAAATACTGGTTGTTCTTTTCTGTGTGGAAGCCAGCTAGAGCTGCTGGTGGTCCCAGCTCTTTAACTGGGTATGCTTCCTATCCTTTACAAGGTTTGTCCTTCCTGTTTTATTTTGTTCCAATCCACTGGAGAGACAGGGCAATCTCCTGATGCCTACTTGTGTCTTCTTTCCTTGGAGCTTCTTTGGACTTGCATTCTGCACAATGCATCTTTAAATCACAAAAAAGGTGGGCAATTTAATGTTCTTTATTAAGAAAGTGCTCTTATTTTGTTTAAAGCTGCTGTGTATCAGCTGAGGGTCTGGAACCAGCTCACATCTTTACCCCACTGCTGCTCTGTGTCCCTCCCTGTTCTCCACCTCCAAAGCACATACACACTTATGTGTTTGACTGCTGTTCTGCCCATAGATATGGTTTCTTTCCAGATATACATATTCCCTTCCTAGGGCTGTATGTAGTTTGCCATCTACATGGTGGAGATGCCTGCTATCTACCTTGTCTTGTGATCTAGAGAACATGTCAAACTGGGCAGTGTTGGAGGGAGGGAGCTACAGCCTCCCTACCACAAATGAGCTTCTCAGTTTTCTCTGATCCATTTTTCCACCACATAGCTGTGATTATTTAGGCCATCTATTCCATGAAGTACTGCAATCTACTAGCCTCTCAGATGTCCAACAGCATAGGCAACAAGGATCTCAAAGTATTAAACTGAGTGAAAAGTGTGTAACTGTTGTAATGAGTCAGTGTTGAAAACATAAACATGTTTTAAAGAATCAGTATTCTTTTATGCATTCTTAGTTGTTGCCTTAATTTTCTAGATTCCATCCCTAATGGAAATGATGTATGAAGGCCACAGATCACTGTATTTTTCCTTTATTTATTTATTTGTTTACTTGTTTTTGTTAGAATACTATATCTATAGCATGTTAGTTGTGAAAGTGACTATAGTTCAAAGGTGAAATTATAATTCAACTAATGTATACTTTTTCTACTCTTGCTGTAATTGATAGAAAATACACTCATATTCCATGGAGTACTTACTTGTGCAATAAAGAAACAACATTTATCCTCAAAGCTGAAAGCAAGTGAGAGAGGTCTGAGACTTTTGGATTATGATAATGATAGATCTCACAAGCAGGTCAGCAAATACATGGACATAAATTACTGCAATATACTTCAGGACTGAAAATGAAGCCCACTTTGTCCAAAATCTCATTTGTCTGCTCCTGAAATCTATATATCCTGTGAAGACAGACTGGGAGAGTTGGGGTAGTTCATCCTGGAGCAGAGAAGGCTCTGGGGACACCTTCTAGCGGCCTTACAGTGCTTTAAAAGGGCCTACAAGAAAGATGGGGTGGGATTCTTTAGCGTGGAGTTTAATGATAGGACAAGGGGTAATGTCTTTAAACTAAAATAGGGTAGGTTTAGGTTAGACATTAGGAAGAAATTCTTCACTTGGAGTATAGTGAGGCACTGGAACAGGTTGCCCTGTGAATGCTCCATCCCTGGAAGTGTTCAAGGCCAGGTTGGATGGGGCTTTGAACAACATTATCTAGTGAGTGGCATCCCCGCCCATGGTGTGTGTGTGTGTTGGAAACAGATATTTCTTAAGGTTCCTTCCAACCTGAAAAACTCTGAGATTCTATATTAGCTGAACCAGAATTTCAGTGTCTTCTGTCTGTTGTTAATATGTTTGTTCAAAAATATAACTACCATTTGATGTACTAAACATACTGGATTCAGATGTTCTTTTCTTGGAAAGATGGGAGGCTAAACTATTCTCCTTTGATAGGTGAAAGAAAATAAGATAGTCTGAAAGATCATACCAAGCTATGGCACCAAAATATATCCTTCTTGGATGATATAAAGAAACCATGTACTATAAGATTAAAATTCAACAGAATGATAGGGTATCTCTGCTTTCTTTTGTTACTTTTTATTTCTTTAATGGCAATCACTAAAGAATAAACAAATGCAATTCATGCAGCAGCATAATACAACGCCATAGAAATTGGAAGAATGTATAAAATTCCACCTACAACTCTGTGTGGTGGGACTGGGGAATAAAGAAAGTCAGTAGGCTTGTGGTCAGTAGGACTTGCCAGTACAAGGACACTGCCAAGGCATTTAAAGAAACACTTAAAATAGAACTCATGCAGAAGTAAATGAAGTAATGTCAAGACCTTCAACTGTATTTCAAATACTGCAGTCAGTTCTGGTGGTTTTAATCTTACAGCCCTCTGCATTCTAAGCACTGTTTCAGGCTTAGGCTTTACTGCCTAGTCTGTTGGTTTGGGGCAGTTCCTTTTCTTGTGAAGCAGCTTCCAGGACTGTTATTCTGTAAGCAGGAACACTATAGCCATGGGTGAGATGGCTCTGGTCTCTCCACACAGGTGTACTGTCCCCTGACTAAAGAACTCTGTTAGTTCAGCTTGACCATTCAGTTTTAAAGAAAGGAGAGAAAATAAAAATAATCTGTAGAATTAATTAACCTGGAAGGGACCTCTGGAGGCCATCTGCTCCAAACCCCTAGTTGAAACAAGGCTGCCTTAGGTCAGGTTGCTCAGATCTTTCTCCAGTCACATTTTTATTATCTCCAAGGTTGAAGGTTTCACAGCCCCCATGAGCACCTGTTCCAGTGTTTGACCACCATCATAATGAAAATATTTTTTATCTTTTATATAGTGGGATTTTCCTGTATTTCAGCTGTCCATTAGTTTGTCATAATACATAGCTGAGATATATCTAAAATACAGGAAAATTAGATCTACAATTTCTTGTATAAAGTCGGTTGAAAATTTGAAGTAATTTGAATGGCAAGAAAGCCTTTAATCAGAGAAAATGAACTGCATGGTGATTTCTGGCATATATGACTTGTTTTCTTGACAAGCAGTTAAAGGTCAGTCATTAGGTATGTTGCTGTTGAACAATAGAAATGAACACCATGGGGAAAAATAGTTTTAAAAGTTTTTGTTGTTGTTTTTAGTCTCATTTAGTGATATGTAGTGAACATGATCCAAAAAGGTTGTTTTGACTAGCTTTGTTGTCGCCATGTGTTTTGCAGACTATATAGTCTAAATTCTATTGCAGCGTAACAGTTGAGGTGTATTACCTTTTTAGCAAGGTTTTTACCTTATTAACACAGCCTGTGAGTAGGCTTATTGCATATGTCATCTTTCTATTGCATTTGACAGTATCTGGATCAGGGCTTTGGTCCAGGAGCTGCTGTACTGCTCATCCTCTGAGCAGCTCTCAGCTCACTTCTGATTACATCAGTTTCATCTTGAAACTCTGCTTTAATAGCTCTTTTGGCTGTTTGTATTTTTATCACTTCCAGCCCTGTGGCACTTTGTCAGTTTTCTCATATTTCATGTAGTCTAAGAGTATTACCAACACTATTTATGCACTTCCTGCTCCCCATTTTGTAGTTATCATTCCGGCTCTCTCAGTATGTTGTCTGCTGTTTGGGCATCAGAAATATTTCAGGCTGGATCTGTTTTTCTGGAAGACAATCAGTGTTGCTTTTACATTCCCAGAGACCTTTCTCAGAAGGCTCAAGACCTCCTTATATATGCAATTATTCACTGAGCACTTTGTTAAACTCTGAATATATTTTCAATTTTCAATAGATAAGACATTTCTGTTTGCTTTGTTTTCATAAGTCAGAAGTTCTGTCTCAGTTCAGGTATGTACTAAGTTGATCATTCAGACAAAACACCCTCCAACAAGTAAAGTCTTTCCTACTCAGCGGTAGAAACCTTAGTACCCCTACTATGCAGGTATACCATATGCAATTTAGAGAAGGTATCTAGGCATCTGCTAAAGTCTGTGGGTTTTTTTTGCTCCCCATTTTTCACCTTCCACCTCACCTCACCCAACACTGGAAACAAGACAACCCCAGACTTTTTTTTTTTTTTTTTTTTTTTTTAGCACAGCTATAAATCTATAACTTCTATGTGCTGTCATCATCTCAGGTACTTGTCCTTACTGTGAAGGAACCAACTTAAGAACCTGTCATGTCATGTCTCTATGTAATGACAGGCCTGAAATATACAGCATTGTTACAAATATTTATATAAAACATTGATGGATAAGTAGAATAAAGTTTCACTTCAACTGTTTATGTTAGGGTTGTATCAGACATTGTTTTCCCACTTATCTAAGCACATTATCATCCTTCAAGAAAGTTGCATTGAGGACCTCAGACTTATTGTGAGGACCTCAGACTTATTGAACTGTGACATAATGTAAACATAAGAGAAAATCTACTTGGGAATCTGCTTCACAAAATAAAGTGAACTCTCATTAGGTTGTGTTCCATTTACAGTTAATTCATACATAGCTTGTTGCCATCTGAAAAGTTAAGTTTTGGTACCTTCCTCGCCATCTCACTGTACAGTCCCGTCCTTGTACTAGCTGTCACCATGCTGGTTTAACTTACTAGAAAAGCAGAAAATTTTGCTTTTTTTCTCTCTCCTTTTTTTTTTTTTTTTTTTTTTTGCCTTTTATCCGAGTTAAACTGACCTATCATGCATTGGACAAGCCAGCAGGAGTGACAGGAATATGAGGTCAGAAGTAGAAAACAAATTTGATTCCCTGGATCCCGGTCAGACTTGGTCTTTCAGCGTGAAACTTACTCTGTTCCCTCATTAGCTGAAAGATGGTCTGTCTGGTCATTTTTCTTCTGAAGTACCTTAATTGTAAGTTCCTCTCTCTTGCTGTGCATGTGTTCCTGGTCCTCCAGACACCATTTGGTTCTTCACTGGACAGCAAGCAGTTCTTTGCTTTCCTGCATTTGATAACTGATTGACCAACATGTTTCTGTGTGAAGCCTCTCTTATATGACACTATGTTTTATGTTAATCAGTGTATTAATGTACTTCTGTTTATATACAGATGTAGTGAATAAATGGATGTAGTCCACTTTTAGCTATTGACTGCAGTGTTTATGTGTGACTGATAACCATGATGTTGTTTAACAGTCGTGACAGTGTGTTTGGAAAAGCTTTTTCTTCCAAAGTTTATAGTAACTAAAATATTTTGTCCCCTGTCCCTCCTTGCACTGGTCATGCAGGGTGTCATGGAAATCTGCCAGCTGCTAAGAACATCTTTGACCTTTTCCCGGTGCCACCATCTAGTGGATCCAGAGCCATACATCCATCTCTGTGAAGAAGACATTTGTGCTTGTACCCATAGCACAAACTGTCACTGCTCAGTGTTCCTTGATTATGCAAGAAACTGTGCTCATGAAGGAGTGATTTTGGATGGGTGGCCTGAAGAGAGCTTGTGCAGTAAGTTGATAGAATTATTCCTGAGTTACTTACCTCAAATGAGATCATGACTGTCTTGCAGATTTATGTGCTGCAGGTAAGAGCAACCGTTGATTTTTTTTAGGATGTTGTTGCAGGTTGATTCGAGCAGGCAAGTTAAATTTTAATGTTCCCATCACCACCATTTATCTGAAGTGCCTTTGCTCACTCCCACTTTCAGATCCCTGTCATTTACCTCTTTGCTAGAAGTTGTTGTCCCTAAGTGAGGATTGTTTAAACCACATATGAATTATAGGATCATAGAATCATTAAGGCTGGAAAAGACCTCCATGATCATTTGGCCCAACCATCCCCTTTACCACCAACATTACTCACTAAACCATGTCCCTAAGTAAGAAAATCCCCATGAAGAAGATTCTGAGCTGCTACATATTTATGTGATCACACAAAGCTACCAATTATGATGTTCAGGAATTATTTCACACTTGGTTCAGATGTGTGACTTTATCCAGCCTATACTTGTAAGACAGCATCTTCATGAAAGGCTCTCCTTAATGCTCCTGGGTAAAGAGAATTATTTAATCTTTTATTTGCTTGAAACAATTACATTGGAATTGGGATGATTTATAGTTTAGCCTTTTTTTTTTTTTTCTAAGTCAGAGATTCTGATTGCATCTTGAAATGTTATCTTTATTAACCTAATTTTGCCAAGGTCAGAGGTCTTGATTGCATCTCCGCAAAGATTTTGCAAACAGAGAAGGATGTAGATTGGCTGAGATGCCTCTATAGAATAAAGGTCACATTTACACCCAACGTGCAGGAGTTCATATACCTGTATGCCTCCACAGGAGAACCCCAGTTAAATACACAAATACACAAATGAATTAATAAAAATCCTTTAATATCATATTCTCAATGATTTTTCTCATGCTTTCTATATCAGACAGGAAGGACAGTTTTCTCAGAATGTTTGTAAATTGATTTCCTGGGCTAACATGACAGATTTGTAATGACAGCACTTACAAGCCAAATTCCTTCTCTGGTAAAGTTACACTGTTAATAGCCACCACCGAAGAAAATACTATCTTCAGATTACAGTTAGGGCTGCAAGATATTGCCAACCACTTATTCAAGGGATTGTAAACCAAAGAAGACTCTTTCTTGAAGTAATTTGTTACCTTTATGTTGGGATATAAAAAGATCTAACTTGTTTCTTTGCTCAAGGTACAAACCAGAGGACACATTTTAGCTACGGCTTTCTGTAAGTCTGGCTAAATCCAGGAGAACGCATCTCTATTCCCAGAATTCATTTTTAACCCTTGACTTCACAAAACCACACTTTTTCCAAGCCAGGAAAGAGAGGTACTACCCATGTATGCTGCCATAGCAGGATCTTAATTTTCTATCATCCTTCATCACCTTTCACTATCATGCTGTCTCAATAAAAGATGACAGTAATTGTATTGGAGGCATGAGATGCTGCTGTGTTGCAAGGACTGTAGTGCTGGGCACTAGTGAGCCACAAAGGGCAAGACTACTCCTTTGTTACCCTTCCACCTCCTTCATTACAGGATTTTCTGAGAAAGGGCAGGCTCTAATCTTTTCTGCCCACTGCATGCCCATGCATTCTTGTGGGATATGCCTGTACATCAAAATGAAGGAATGGCTATAGTTTGTACTTGCATAACAGCCTCGCTTAGATAATTCAGCAGTAAAGATACTGCAGCATGGGTGTTAGCCTGTGCTAGTAGTTTGCAGGAAGAAGGGTGAGATTTCAGAGTCTTAACTGTCTCCCTGTTCTCTCTGGGAACATGAAACATCAGTGTAATTTCCCAAATGAATGTAGTAACCGTGTAACTTAAAAGTACAAAACATGGTTGTTTATCCCCGCTACCCAGATATTATTGCAAAATTGTTCACCATGTTTGATTGTTCTTAACACACTTGGTTCTAGTTATTTAGACTTGATTTGTTAGATAATAAATTGGCTGTAACCCCTAAGTATTTACTAGGCAACCTAACTGAAAAATCAAGCTGAAAATCTAGTGTTCCTTAAATGTTTTTGCTTCTGAAAAAGAAATCATTGATTAGAGGGGATATGACCTTTTTGGTGTCTCTGTGGCCCAGGCTTTGATAATTAAGGGAATTTATTTATTTACGAGTTATTGAGGAATTTGCATTTCTAATTTCTTGTAATTGTTTCAGGGCCAAGATGTCCAGTTGGCATGGAGTATAAGGAATGTGTATCTCCTTGTGCCAAAACCTGCCAGAGCCTGAATATCAATGAAGTGTGTCACGGACAATGTGTTGATGGCTGCAGCTGCCCTGGTAATTTATTTACAGAGCTGTTTACAGAGAAACATTTGGCAGTGGTGTTACCTATTTTATTAGAAGAAGGAAAGCAGTGTCTTCTCTTAAATTTTCCCAAAATCAGAAACACTTCTCCTTTCTGGGACCATGCCCTAGAATAAACCAGTTTCTATACTGCCTGTATGCTCACTCTATGAAAAGGCCATTTTTTAGATCCAACTAAAAAGTAAATGTTTCTGTGAACATCAGCACCATCTAGTATTCTAGGACTACTTTTCTTTCTTGCTGAGGGACTACTTACCACTGACATGTCTAGATTCCTTCTCAATTGCTTTTGGCTAGAAGCTGTCTTCCTCTGAAAGCTAGAGGAAGAAAGAATGGAGAATATACTGAAGACATTTCTTATAGAAAAACAAAACTTTTAGAACTTGTGCTATATTTCCAAAGATCTTCAGGATTTTATATGAATGATTTTGCTTGTTATTGAATCCTTTCAGAGGATCCTGATCAGAGGAGATCTGAGTGGCTTAAAGGAAGCAGCCCAATCACAACTTTTTTTTTTTTTTTTTTATGGTCTTCCTCCTCTGCTTCATGAGTGCAGGCAGAGGGTTTGATTCCTGTCTGAAAAGATCCTTATGCTCCCTTTTCTAGCTTTTATTATTTTTTTGAATAGGAATTTCTCTACATTTCACACTTCAAATCTGGACTTTATGTGAATGTACAGAGGTATTTACTGTCCCTCTGCACTAAGATACTAAATGTAACAGAGGTTTACTGAGCATGTAGTTTGATTTCCAAAACAAGGCGGTGATGATGATGTAAACCTTGTTTTAGGAGTCATTAATGCATTCTAATACATTTCCAGTCATTCAAAGCTTGGCAGTTGCCCATTTAGCTGCTGGTCTCTTGTGCATTGGATGTTTAAAGCTGTCATTCTGTGGAAGAACTTGAGTATGTGTACAGGGAAGCTGGCAGGTGATAGAATTAGGCACAGGAGCTTATTTTGTTGTGTAGCAGCTAGCTATTAGATCTGTACAGTCCTGGGACTGTTGGGAAAAGCTGAAGGTGTTGAATCCACCAGCTGCATAAGGTCCCTGGCTATTCCTTCTTTGGTGTCTGCTCTGGTCAGTTCAGCACAGGAAAGGTGTAAAGGGACAGAAACTGAGAGACACAGAGACAGGAGCTCAACAGAATGGATATTACATGAGAAACCTGTACATTACCGGAAGGAACTGAATGATAAGAAATAAGAATCAGCAGTTCAATATTTTTACTGTTACTTGGTGCACAGTCTACAAGAAATAAATTTTGTTTGAGTTTAATAGCAAGTGAGGAGGATCTCACAGATCAATAGAGAAAATTGGGGTATAGGATGATTATTATACCTTCTCTTAGCTTCTTTCCAGTTCTCCAAGAGTAAAAATGATCTGTTCCATGTATGTGTCTTTTTTACTTACTGCAGCACAGTTATTTTAATAGCAGTAAATAGAATTACTATTGCCAGGAAAAAACATGGACAGTCTGTTTTCTTTTGCTCTCTGGAGAGCCTTAAATGCTCAGATCTTGTTTAAATATTTCTCAGTGGAAGGATTTTCTCTACAGTAAATATCCTTCCAGGAAACACTACAGCAAGAATGGGAGAAAAGGGACTTACCTGTGTGTCACTGTCAGTGGTAAATGCTGCTGCTAGGGAAAAGGGCCAAAATTTCTACAGGTGTTTGGAAGGATTCCCTCAAAGAGAAGGAAAAGGAGTTTTTAGCAGTCAAAATGTTTTGTTATAGCAGCTCTTTTTTGAACAGAGGAATATCAACTACCTATCAACATGTGGATCTGAGAGAAAGAAACTACTTGCTACTGCTAGCTTATGATGCAATCTCAGGCAAGTCTTTATAACTGATATGTGCTTCCAATTATCTTTGTAAGATAGCCTATATATAGAATAGGTAATTATAGTTGTGTAATATGGAAACCTCAGAAACTGGATCCAAGTTAGGAAATTAGCCTTCTCACTTTGCTTCTGCAGAAGTTGAAAAGAGAAACCAGATCTCCACATCATAATGCTGCTTTCTCTCTGACCCTGACTTGTGGCACAGTGCCTTCCCAGTATTTGTTGTTCAAGACAGCTGAAAGCACACTGCCTGCATAGGTTTCTTCTATTGCTTAGTCCCTGTCTGCTGGATTCTTGTTGTTCAACTTTGCTCCTTCATTCCCTACTTTGTTTTTCTCCTTTTCTGTCATCATATAACAAATGCAAAACCTGTCTAGGCACTCTTTACTTCAGTCAGTTCTTGTTAGCTCTAGGGTTTATGATTTGCACTATTTCTAAGTACATATATTTTTTGAACAAGTTTCTAGATTAGCACAGATCAAGCTTGATTGTGCTCCCCAGATTTGACTCCTGTATGTTCCAATATACAGGAGTCCTGTATATATGTACTGACTCAGGGACTGACTAAGCAAAGGGCTTTTCTGGGAGCACCAGAAATGTACCATTCAGCACATCTGAAGGAGAGGCAGCACTGGAAGAAAAGTAGACACCAGCAATTACCTTTGTAATTGCTCTCTGTGCAGCTATGGATAATAATGTATATGAGGTCTTGCCAAAGTATATGAAGAACCAGAAAATGTAATCATATTTACGTTTCTGTTCACGTGTGTGTGTTGTATGTGCATGTGCTGTTGTTACCTGATCTATCCAGAGGGAAAGCTCCTTGACGGTGAACACTGCATTGAAAGCTCTGACTGCTCCTGCATCCACTCTGGAAGACATTATCCTCCTGGGTTCACCATCTCCCGGGACTGCAACTCATGGTAAAATCAGTGTTGCTGTGGTATGGTTGCTGTTGTTCTAGGGTACTGCACACATTTTTGGTGACTGTTTTAGATGATCTATCTAGATCTCTCTCTCTGTCTCTTCTTAAAAATACTTATTTACATTGGCAAAGGACCTGGTCTCTTATTGGAAATACCATCCCCTTCCAAGAAGTGAGCTGTTCACAAATACAAAATCAGCTTCGCCTTTAAAGGGATATTTGGCCTGATAGAACAATGTGAGGGTCATACTCCCTCAAACAGTAGAGAACTACCTGTTTCCTGTGGATAAGACAGACTGGCAGGTTCCCATGTCTGGTTGGTGTCAGCAGTGGTGTCTTTGTTTCAACTTCCTACATGTATTTGACCTCTAAAACCGGTTTCTTTCCAAGAAGAGTTAGCTCAGGCACGTCCTTGAAACTTCTCACAAAGCTAATGGATCTTCCCAGCTGCATGGCTCACAATTTTTCTTTCACTCACAAATGCCATTCTAAAGGGGAAGGCTAGCTGCCTAAAGAAAGGAAGGGGAATGAGTAATGTATTCTTGATCTGGTATATGTAAGTGTGAATGTATTTATGTAAGGAGTTCAGACAACACCGAGCACAGATGTTTCCAATTAGACCAAAGAAGAGGGACTAAGTCAGAGCCACCACATGCAGAAGAAAAATGGTGCATGTGTCATCACTATTAACCAGAAGTTTTTCATTACTGGTGCCATGTATCACAGAATACGAACCATAATCATGACATTAGCATTTTATCTTTTTTTCTGGAACTGTTTGCAGCTCTGAGCTTGGCCACATTGTTCAACCATAGTGTTTTTGAGAGGTTAATGCTGCCTGATAGACTGCATTGTTAGAAAATATTTCCTGTTATTCAGATTTGATAATGCTGTGGAGAATTGTTTGGACCTGATGATCTTAGAGGTCTTTTCCAACCTCAGTGATTCTGTGATTCTATGAATGTTGTTCCATCAATTCAGCATTCACCATCCTGAGTAAACTGACTACCCACAAGTGGTTTTCAAGGGCTGGAATAATTAAAGAAATAAAAGAAGTCTAGCATCTCTTGAAAAATTATTTCAGCTGGAGATTCTAGGATTGACCAGCTTGACATCACAGATCCAAGAATGACAGCAATCTCAATGACTCTCAGTGCCTGTTACTGGTTACTGGTAGCACCTCTGGGGATGGCACTAAATCCACCACCCAAAGACATTAAACCAGAAAAAGCTCTTTGCAGAGAAAGGGAAACTGAGCAAGAGGAGCTTAAGTCAGCAGTGTACAGTTACAGTGATAAAGGTCTGCATGAGCAGAAATCTAGCCAGCTGGCAAAGGACAAGGCTTACTGCCTTTTGGGTCAAACTGATGAGGCCATGCCTGGAGCAGCGTGGCCAGTGCTGGTCAGTACTGGTGTAATGGCCACTGCAAGAGGAAGGTAGACGAACGGGAGATAGTCTAGTGGAGGACTCTGGAAATGACTGGGGAAGAGAAGCATGAGGAGAAGCAAAGGGATCTAGATTTGTTTAAAGGCTAATGGGGGAAATTTTCACTACCTAAAGGGAGGTTGTAAGGAATACAGGGACAAAATCTTCTCAGAGGCAAACAGAAAAGGAGCAAAAAGTGATGGACATGAGTTGAGACAATGGAAATTCCATTTAGACATTAGAAATAAATATTTCCTTGGGACGGTGTAGCACTGAGACAGCTGCCCAGAAGAGCCATTCTGGATATTTCTAAAATCAAATGGGCAAGGTCCTAAGCCACCTCATTTACCTTTGAAATTTCCTCCCTTGAGTTGGGGGTTGTAGGTATTATTTCCACAGGTTCTTTTTTTTTTTTTTCTTTTTTCTTTTTTTTTTTTTTCCCCTCTAAAATTCCGTCATAGTAATAGACATATCTTGAAATTTGCATTTAAAACTAATTCCACATCAGTGGAATATAGTTGTAAACTATTAAATGTTTTGGAAAAAAATAAGTTCTTTAATTTTTCAACCAGTCCAGCTCATATTGTCAGCAGTTGCTGTCAAATGATGGTAGAAGAGATCAGGAGGATGGATATATTAAGAAACAAGATTATGGAAGATTGAAAGTATGCTGGGGGCTGGTCTAATTTCCCTAAAACAGGGGCCATATTTCAGTTATTTGGGAAAAGCTTGCAACAGAAGATATGAATTCACATATTCTTGCATAACTTATAGTTGTGTTTCCTAGCATTTGTCGACGTGGCATCTGGATCTGCAGCAATGGGGAATGCCCAGGTATGTTGGACCTATTGTTTTTAGGTTTTGACATGTAAGTAAATATTGTCTACATCCCTCCCATTTACACCCAACATACATTTTTTTTTTTTCCACACAAACGGTGAATTTGTCTTTATTCTTACCTGCAAACTCCAGTGCAAGCCACGTGGTATTATATTTCAGATGTTCTCCCTGTGAGACAAAACAGATGTTGTACTGTATGTTTAGCAATTAAAATTCCTGTTTAGTAACAAAATTGGTTCCTCTTTTGATTACTTTACCAAAATATAAGGGTCTGTATGATCAGAGGAACAGATTTCAGGTAGAGGGAACACTGTTGGGCTGCTTTGTGCAGGTAGCCAACTTTCTAAACCAGAATGTTTTTACTGATGTTATAACTTGAAGTACTGGGAGTAGATTGGGTAACTCCTGATTCCCCTTGGATTTTGACCCCAAACGTCACCTTACAGGTGAAGGATCTCTAGCCTCCAGGAGAAGGTGGCTCACCTTCCTTCCACAGGTGGTGGCAGACAGGAGGGGCAGCTCTGTAGATATTGTTGCTCCCAAAGTTCTTGTTCACCGCCTCCCAAACTCACCAGTACATGTGGCTACTGTCTCAGCTTTTGCCTCCACGGTCAATGTGACTTTTTGTTCTGTGCATTGTCCAGCAAAGTGTCTCCTTCCTTGTTTCCTCCTGGCAGGTCTGTGGCCAGTCCTCTGACTCAGTTCCTGTACTATGCTCAGCCACAGAAAGGCCTGCTTGACCTGAAACAACATCTGTCTCTGCTTGTGTTGTGTGTTGTAGTCTGCAGGGAGAGAGCACAGATCTTTATCTTGCTCTTCCTCATTGCTTTTGTAACCTGAGAGTTGAAGGACTGAGAAGGAGACCAGGGTTGGAAAAAGGAGAGCAGATAGGCTATTTATTCATTTAATTGTTTATTTACTGTGACATGCAACTGTGCAATCCCCACAAATTAGGAGAATTAGAAATGTTTATCAAAGTCTGTCTTTCTCTTAGCAGTAAGTTTGCCTGATCCATTAATGCAGCATTTCCTCCTGCTTTGGACTAAAAGAGCACTTGCCCCAAAATGTCATCAGGAAAGAAAAAAAAAAAAAAAAAAATAGTGAAAGAGTGGGTACGCAAATGTTCAAAATAGAACTGACATTTTTACTGTGCTATGCCAAGCAGGACTATGAGAAACCCTGTGCTTGAGGTTTTCAGTAGAGATTTCCCCAGGGCTCGGTGCTGGGGCCGGTCCTCTTTAACATCTTCATCAATGATCTGGATGACGGCATTGAGTGCACCCTCAGTAAGTTTGCAGATGACACCAAGCTAGGTGCGTGTGTCGATCTGCTCGAGGGTAGGAAGGCTCTGCAGGAGGATCTGGATAGGCTGCACCGATGGGCTGAGGTCAACTGTATGAAGTTCAACAAGGCCAAGTGCCGGGTCCTGCACCTGGGGCGCAATAACCCCATGCAGAACTACAGGCTGGGAGAGGAATGGTTGGAGAGCTGCCAGGCAGAGAAGGACCTGGGAGTGATGGTGGACAGTCGGCTGAATATGAGCCAGCAGTGTGCTCAGGTGGCCAAGAAGGCCAACGGCATCCTGGCTTGTATCAGAAACACTGTGACCAGCAGGGCTAGGGAGGTGATCGTCCCCCTGTACTCGGCTCTGGTGAGGCCGCACCTCGAGTACTGTGTTCAGTTTTGGGCCCCTCGCTACAAGAAGGACATTGAGGTGCTTGAGCGGGTCCAAAGAAGGGCGACGAAGCTGGTGAGGGGCCTGGAGAGCAAGTCCTATGAGGAGCGGCTGAAGGAGCTGGGCTTGTTCAGCCTAGAGAAGAGGAGGCTCAGGGGTGACCTTATTGCTCTGTATAAGTACATTAAAGGAGGCTGTAGCGAGGTGGGGGTTGGCCTGTTCTCCCATGTGCCTGGTGACAGGACGAGGGGGAATGGGCTAAAGTTACGCCAGGGGAGTTTTAGGTTAGATGTTAGGAAGAATTTCTTTACTGAAAGGGTTGTGAGGCACTGGAACGGGCTGCCCAGGGAGGTGGTGGAGTCACCATCCCTGGAAGTCTTCAAAAGACGTTTAGATGTAGAGCTTAGGGATATGGTTTAGTGGGGACTGTTAGTGTTAGGTTAGAGGTTGGACTCGATGATCTTGAGGTCTCTTCCAACCTAGAAATTCTGTGATTCTGTGATTCTGTGATCTCTCCAGGTACAGGGAGTCTCAGTACAACACAAAATCAAGGACACAGATCCAGGATATTTATGTCTTCTAGATAATGGGCAGTAACATGTTTACAAATGAGGAATAGGTCTTTTTGAACTTTGCTTTTGAACTAGAGTATAGATTTTAATCTCCTTGCTTTCTGGGCTACTATGAATAATATGTGGGCCAAACTTTTATTCTTAACCCCAGCCATTTTTTCTTCATAGATTATAGAAATGAAGGTAAGCCTGAAATTGAGGTCTGTGATCACGTATCAATATACAGCTTTGTGCAAGGGGGAATCGCTACCTTTTTCCGAGTTGGGAAGCTCTGCAGAATCAGAAGTCAAAAGAAAAACTAACTTATTTTTGTGCCTTCAGCCAACATATCCAAATCATTTTTCAGCTAGGCTTGTATAAGACCCAGAAGGTCCCAGAAGTGCAGCTGTTATACAGGTACCCACTGACATCTACAAACTCTTCTATGGCTGGGCAGCAAAACTTTCTGAAGTAGCAGTCTTTGATAGCAACAGTAGCCATGTTATTGTTGTACCCTATCCTGTTCTGTCTAAATTTGAAGCAATATTACAGCATATTTTTATTACTGATTGAGTATTTTTGTAACAACTATTTCTGAAATCATGTCTGTCTGAAATCACCACAGATAATTCATACATTTAGACTCCCAAAAACTCAAGGTAATTTCATTCTTTTTTACTAACAATTGTCAGGAAAGGGCTCCTGTATATTGTATGAATGAATTGCCTAGCTGTAAATTAGTTGATAGAGCTGGGTACCCAGCTGGAGGCAGTGTTTCAGAAGACAGTCTTGTGTCAGCCAACTACCAATAGCAGAATAGCACTAGCAAGAAGCTCTCAAGCTGATATCATAATTAAATTAATTATGAGGGCTGTGGGTTTCAGGAAATCTCGTGGGTTGCATTAAACCAAATGGAATAGATAGAGGGACCCATAAGAAGAGACTTTGCCTCAGGAAAGAAATTTCAGTTCCAGGACCAATGCCAAAGGGCTGGGACTTGTCTCGGGGAGCGGGCTATAGCTCTTCAGGCTCAAACCTGTTTTTTAGGTTCTTGGTTGCAGAGAACACCCTGAAAATCAACCTGCACGTAATGTGGTGCATTATTGTTTTCTTTAGGTCTCCATGTCTAGTAGCTAATTGACTGTATAGTTGATTAGAGTAACACTTGTTTTACCTTTGTCTAAGCTTATTCTAACAGAAAGTGTGATTTTAAAATTTATTTTTATTTTTGTATTTACCAAGCTACCCTCCAAACAGATGGGGGATGACAAATGTTCAGTGAGTACTAGATTTTTCTTAGGGTGAATCAGAGCAGTGAAACACTGGGTCTCCTCTGGAAGTTAACGTTGAATATTATGGTGAAGAGTGAAATTTCCTTTTTGCATTCATTAGGCAGAACTTCCATGGGACTCAAAGGCAGTGGAGAGAAAGTCATGGGGTTAACCTGCCAAACTGTAACATTAAACTTTCTCCATCCTTTGTCAGCACTGTCAATGCAGGCCCAGCACCTGAACTTTGGTCTAGGCAAGGAGGTTCTTCCCGCCTTGTTTGCAGAAGGAACATCTCTATGTGTAAAGTTCATATGAAAGACTTTGTTTGTAGGTTCTTTGAAGTTGGAACCTTCCTAATGTATTTGCAGAGGCTGTAGCATAGCAGGGGGCTACATCCCAGCTGTGTGTCCTGAATACTGCAGTCCTGAAAATGGAAAGCCACAATGTACAAAAATATGTTAAGATGTTGAAATGTTTCAATAGCTTCTTTTTGTAGAAGTGTGGGCAAGACAGACTTTTGTATTATTCTGTAAGGACTTTAGATTTACCTATTATAACTATAGATTTATTTTTAGCTTTATGTATTTTACTCTATTTAGTTTGTTAATTAAGATAATGGTTGAGAATAATTATCTGCATAAATTCTGCCCTTGGAAGAACTCCGTCTGTGATTGTCTTCCAGCTCTTCATTCTGATAAAGTACATGTATTCTTACTTTAATGTTAGAAGAAGTTACTGGCATTCAAGGCAGCCCAACAAGGGAATCAACACTTATTTTGGGTCTGTGTTAAAGGAGGCCATTGTGAAGGAAGCTTTCAGACACTGTCGCCTTTATAAAACCATACTGTAATGCTATAAAAGCACAAGCAGATTGACAAAGACATGGCTGTCAGTCTGCCAGGACAAAACTGTGTAATATATATAGAAAATGAAGTACCTCTGCAGAATAAGAGCAGTGAGAGTTCAAAAAGTATTGCTAAAAATTTTGATCTTTAACTCTGTAAAAACTCCTGCATTCTGCAATCAGGTCTGTGGGTGCAAATGTGTGACTCTGGTCTAAGAAAAAGTGTTTTTCAAGTGTACTAAGCCAAGATGTTGCAAGCCCTTGCATAGGCCTAAAGGGGCTCTGTGACCCAGAGCACAACACTGTCAGTGCTGCTGGGGAATCCTGAGGACCTTTCTCAGCTCTGCCACAAATGGGCTGTAGCGATCTTGGACATTAGCACTTCCACCCTCTGTGCATCAGTTTCCTCATTTTATAAAGCAGGAAACTTGGTTGCTACATAAAAGGGAGTAGGGAATGTTGTTTAAAATTGGCTAGTGCCATCGGCATCCATTAGTTAGGTTCAGATTAAAATACCTTAAGATAAATTATAATTAGACTAAAACCTTCAGTTCAAAGTTCAATAAACTAGTTTACTTAAACTGGTGTGATTTGTGTATAAGCTAGCCAAAAGAAACCTTGAGAAGCTGTGCTGATTTCTCAGGGCCACACAGGTATACACCACAGAAGAATCAAATTCACTTCAGTGCAGGGAACTAAGGCCTTCTCTGATGTCCTCATAAGCTTCCTTTTTAAGCATTGGATAGGCTTTTCTGTGGACATGAATTTCAGTTCTTGAATGTGATTTATACCATGTTTCCCAGCTTTTGTTGGCGCCGCTGTTGCTACTGGTAATGACTTACAGGAATAAACAGTGAGATAAGCATCTTGTCCGTGCTCTCCAGCCTGCAGGGGACATGGTGTCTGTGCAGCCACCCGACTGCTGTTCCCCTTCCATGGCATGGTAGGACACGATTTTACTCAAAGCTTGCACCGGGGTGATTAACTGCTCTACATGTTTTCCAGGGGAGTGCTCTGTCACCGGCCAATCCCATTTCAAAACCTTTGACAACAAGTATTTCACCTTCAGTGGGATTTGCCAGTACTTATTTGCCAAAGACTGTGTGGAAAATTCCTTTTCTGTTATCATCGAGACTGTCCAGGTAACAGCAGTTTTGGCCTGTGCATGTGCATGCTCTTGAGAGAGCGGGAAGGGCTGTGGAAGTATGATACGAGTTGCAGATGCACAGGCAAACAGAAGTAATTTTCCTATGAAATAATTAGTTTAAATAACAGATGCAGTCTTTCTCCTTGGTTAATAGGCGCTTTGCTGCCATTCTCAGGAGCCTACCTGGAGATTCAAATTTATAATGTGATTTGGAGAATGAGCTTCTGCTGTCTCTCTGGCAGCTGAGCAAATGCACACAGGAGAAGGTGCACCCCTTACTAAGCTCCCTGAAGGCTAGTGGCTCACCAGTGCCTACGGAAAATGAATTTCCTCGGACACTGAGTGGGGTGCAGTGGCAGAGTAACATCATGGATTACTTTTCATTTGGTTAAGCAGCTGGATCATTGCTATTGCTCTCTGGCCTCTCAGCACCTCCTGGCATTCCCCACTGCCTTCCCTGAAGAAAGTGAGAAAGGCAACTGAACGGTCAGAGAATGGAGGCAGGTTGGAAAGGAAGCTGGACCAAAATGGGGAGGGAAGGAAACACTGTAGGGGGTGTCACGGAGAGGTGAAACCTGTCTTTAAGCTGATTGACCGGTTGTGCGTGGGAAGAGGTGAATGAGCTTGGAGACTGGAAGGGTTCTGAATCAGGAACAGGGGTGGAATCTACAGGCAGGGAGAGGTGCGGCTGAGTCAGGAGATTTATAGGAGCGAGGAGAAGTATCGGTCTGCCTTGCAGGAGGAGAGGAAAGAGGCACAGGGCACAAGCAACAGAGGAGCTGCAGGCTTCAGAGGAATGGGGGTGTGACGGATATACACACCATCTACGTCTGTAGCCTACATCAGAAAGCTCTGATAATGCATCTCTGAGTCATCTGTGTTTGGAAACTTGCAAAACATGTTTCCATTGAAACTGCTTTCGAAACCAGGGAGGAAAACTGGGGCCTTGTTCCTCATCTGCATAACCCACAACTGGTAAAATAAACACCCTATCAGTCCTGGGTGTGAACTGGGTAGTGCGAACGGCAGGGCTCTTTCCCAGGGTGATGGGCTCTGAGGTGGATTGCTTGCCCCTACAGCAGCGAGACCAGCGCAGGCTGCCCTAGTGTCCTGCTGACACTGCTGCAGTGTAGTTTCTGCAGACTGCTATCCAGGCCAGGAGGTGCAGAAAGCTCCCTGGTGTGTGGTTAACAGCATAATGGAGGAAAGACTGCCAGCCTGGTGTTTGTGGGCTTCAGAGGCTAGGTCTGTAAAACCATCAAGGCGCTTAACACTTCCTGAATTAGATGTTGAAATGCCTTTTGTGGGCCTGGGGCTAAGGCACCAGTAAAGTGAAATATTGAGGTTCATGGCACATTTTCACTTCTCTGTAGTGTGCAGATGATCCTGATGCTGTATGCACTCGCTCAGCTTCTGTCCGAATCCAAGATATGGACAACAGCCTGATTAAAATGAAACATGGAGGAGGAATTTCACTGAATGGACAAGACATACAGATTCCTTTGCTACAAGGTGTGTTTGTGTGGGATAACTGGCTAGACACCGAAGGTGTCCCCTTTGTTAGTCTTTTCTGGGTCAGTTCTATCAAAATGTGCTTTCCATACCAAATTATCACTTGCTGCCTCTGTATTTCCATGTTCTAGAAGTTCTGTCATGCCAGCTTCTCCAGCTGACACATTTTGGGTCAGCACTTCTAAAAGTCAGCAGAATTAAGTTGGTCTGGATTTGGGTGATGTTGAAAACTGCTATTGGTATATTTATATTTATTATTATTATTATTTTTAAAATAATATGTATATGTACAGAAGCTTAAAATCCCACCAGTTATCTAGCAAAATGTCAAAATTAATACTTAATATTTTTTTTTCAGAATGCACATTGTAGGGCTCCTGAGTACTGTAAAGCAGAGCCTATGGACAAGTTAACACAATTGTAATCTGCTGAGCAGGCACAGAGTTTGGGAAGCCTGAAGGGGGATAGTTTGTGCTCCTTGCTTTGGCAGACCTGTGTGCCCCTGTTGCCCTGCTTTGTGGCAGCTACCCTGTTGTTCTGTTCAGAGGGCTGCAGCAGTCCCAGAGAATGAAATGATGCATCTAGACTTGGCTGACACTGTGGTTGCCTTAAGGTGCCCTTCGGATTCAGCACATGATGAGGACTTCGGTTCGCCTTACCTATGGGGAAGATTTGCAGATTGACTGGGATGGCCATGGTGAACTCCTTGTGAAGGTACTCTTTCTCACGTTCTTTCTGTCTGCTTTATTTCTGTCTTTTCACTACCTCTTGTCCCACCCAAACATGTACAGAAATTTTCTTGTCTGAAGTGAGAAATTGTTTTCTGTTGCATGGTAGAAATTCCATTCTCCTTTGCTACCCCCGGAGCAATATACATGTCCTTTTGTATTCCAGAAACAAATATTTTCATCCTACAGCAGCGTGGTAGCTCTCTTGTTTTTTTTTTTTTTTTTTTTTTTTTTTGTTTTTTGTTTTTTGTTTTTTGTTTTTTGTTTTTTTTTCTTTTTTTCTTTTTTTTCCCCTCATTTTTGTGCAATGACAGCCATTATTAACCATGAATAGTTTTATGTTTTGTTCAGCAGATATCCTCCAAACTGAATTTTTTGTTTTCATTAGCTTTGACTGTCCTTTCTATAGCAATGGATTCATATGGCTTAAAATAAGGGAAGAATGTGGCTCCAGGGACACAGTTATTTATAATTTCCAGGAAAGATCAATTAACTGGTACAATATATGTTGCATGCCTCTTCTACTATGAGGAATGTTTAATGTCAGTCTTGATTATCAATTAGGATTTGCCTGTGCTGCAGACAGCAGTAGAATGCTCAAACCGGTTTTAAAATAAATGAACTGTAAAGGAAGCAGTTTAGCTGCAGTAACAGAAAGTTTCATGCAGCAATCTTTTATGTATATATATATACACAATTATATACAAATATATATATTTGTCTGTTGTAAGCTACAGAGTAAGTTGCAGATCAGAAAATCCTGTGAGGGAGGGGAATAAGGGTGTTTACTGTGGAATATTCTCCTGATAGCTAATAAGCCAACACACACACCTGACCCTGATCCAATGGCTTCTGGAATCTCTGGAATGCTTAAATTGTGAAACCCCATACCAAGAGATACTGTAGCTCAAATAAATGAGAACAAGGTCCTGGCTGAGTTATGTGAGAGGTCAGGTTACATAGCCACAATGAGCTGCAGTGGTCTTTGCATCTGCCAAGAAGATAAACAACAACTTGGACTAAGTCATCTATCACCCTCCTGCTTGTACAAGAAACAGTGTTTCTTTAGATTGGTAGGCCCTGGGGACTGCAAATGTTATCTCTGAGGGCGTACTTGCTCCTTCAGAAGTGTGAGTCCGCTCTTAGCATTGCTTCCTGGTGTGAAGACCTGCAGGCTACAGGCACTAAGCCAGCCAAGGCATGCTCCCACGTGTTGTAGGGCGGCTGTGGACCCGTATCCTCGTGCTGTTCTTGTGTGGAGGAGTGCTTAACCACAAGCCCTATGTATCTGAGCCCTGCTTGTAAATGGAGCTCTGCAGCTGAACCCTGTGTGGGGCAGTTTTGCTCAATGTTTAATGAAGAAAACTGTTTTCCCAGAGATGACGTTTTTACCAAGCAATGAGGTTTGCCATTTCAGAACCATGGTATGGCTTTTACCTTCTCCTTGCCTGACCTGAAATCGGTCTTAAATGTTGTATCTGGCACAAGCATAACGTTCATCAAAGCTCATTCAGGACTGTGCACAAGAGTTGAAAGGACAACAGGGAAGAAAGATTAGGAATAAGTTTGGAAATCACATGTGTAGGTTTTATTGTTGTATTGATCTGGTCAGAGACCCATATAGCCTAGCAAATTCTTCCTTAGAGGTAAAACAAATCTTATTTTCTGCTCCAGATCCTTTTACTTTGAAAGCAGTGGAAGTTTCTCCAACTGTGTGCATTTATTCAGTTCTTCTCTGACTTCCCTCCTTTGTTACGTATCTGAAGCATCTTTTTAATTGCTTTTAGAGAGTTAAATTGTGCTGCATTTGTAGGCTGACTGTTGCCAAATGTTTCTGACAATTCATGGAAGTGATACACTTCCATTACATCAGCCAGTCTTCTGGCAAAAAAAAAAAAAAAAAAAAAAGAAAAGAAAAAAACAAACAACAACATCAAACAAACAAGCAAACAAAAAACAAAACAACAACAAAAAAACCCTATTGTGTATTCCTCAAGAAGCACCCCCCCCCTCCTTTCTGTGACCACTTGATACTTGTGATTCAAGCTTCCATTCAAGTATCAGTGTTTTGAAAATTTGTCAGAATTTGGATTTGTTTGTAGCATTATGTGTCTATGAAGTACATGGAAATAATACTGTCCTTGGGCATCGGAGCAATAAGGGTACATATCCTCCAAGAATTCATGATTGTTCTTTTTGATGCTTTGTATTTATTCTCTGACCTCTGTGTTTTAAGGGAGGTTAGTATTAGGTTATATATTGGAGAATGTTTTAATATTTATTTTTTAATCATACAGAACAAGAATTTTCTTCAAAAATATTTTGTTCTAGCTTTTTTTTGGTTTCTGTTTCACTATTTACCCTTGCCAGTGTGATTAAGAGCACTCTAGAAAATGCATGCAGAGCTACTGGAGCATTAAAGCACTGAGTTAGCTTCCAAGGAAAGTTGGCAATATTTGTGATGTATCAGATCTCTACGTCTACTATAAACTGACAATTCGTACTGAAATAAAAGATATTGACACATTCCTATTAATAATATTGTTCGGGAGATTTTTTCCTGTGTGTTTCTAAGTTTAGGGTCCCATTTCAAATGTCTCTTGGTTTGCACAAAGAATAAGGCAGGGTAAAAAGTACATTGCTCTATGGATTTCTTGCAATATTTCTTTTAGTGTGTGATAAATTTCTCTAGGTGGGAGGAAGCTCTAATGTGAGGTAATGTAGCTTTGGGATAGTGCTCTCTTCTTTATTTTAATAACATTTCTTTACATTAAGGGAAACAACTCCAACACTGTTTCTGTTTTGTCACAAAACAATCTGTTTAAATATTCTTCATCTTAAAATTTTATTTTAAAATGTGAAATGGTTTCAGGTGCTGTATCTTTTCCCAAACTACTATTCCATTAGTAATATAATCAACTCATGGGGGAATGGTTTTGAAGTAAAAGAAGTGAGATTTAGACTAGATATTAGGAGGAAATTCTTTACTCAGAGGGTGGTAAGGCACTGGAGCAGGTTCCCAGAGAAGTTGTGGGTGCCCCAGATGAGGGGTTGCAACTAGATTATCTTTAACAACCCAAGCCATTCTATGATTCAGTGATCTCACTGTATTCAAAAATGCCACACATACTCCCCTGCCATCATCCTGTTTATTTATATGAATGAAAAGAGAAAAAGAGGGAAAGATTACACTAGACTGCTCATTAAGGCACAAAAGCAAGCCATTATTTCTCCTATTCACCCTCAGTTACCATCTGAAGTTATCACCGTAGCATGCAAAAATTTTCCTGCAGCTACTAATAATAGCATTTTTGTGAGTAGTTTAAAGACGTAATACAATGAAATTGCATTTAGAGTGCTTTAGAATATATTTTAGAAATTCTTTGATTGTTAAACTGTGCATGGTTCATTCTTTAGAAAATTTTGCTCTACAGTATTGACCTGTTCTGGAAGATGACCAGGCTAACATTGTGTACCTTAGTTGTCTCCAGTGTATACCGAAAGAATGTGTGGGCTATGTGGAAACTACAATGGAAATCAAGGGGATGATTTTCTTACTCCTTCTGGCATGGTGGAAACTCTTCTGGAAGACTTTGGAAACTCCTGGAAGCTGAATGCAGACTGCCAAGACTTGTTAAAGCAAGACAATGACCCCTGCAATCTCAATCCTCATTTAGGTACTGAACTCCATCCAAAATTAACATGTCCTGTTGTGCAACAACCTGTGATCTTCTATTGTATGTAATAGAGGAAAAAAAAATAAAAAAAGAAAAAGGGGGAAAACAAAATAAACACCAATTAATGCAGTCTTACTGTAGAAAACGTAATGTTTTGTGAAAATTTAAAACAAAAGTCGGTAATGTGAGATCATGCTACCATTCAGTTTGAATGACAGTCCCAGTTAGACCATTACAACCACTACACAAATGTGTGTCACTGATAGCAATACATTCTCCACCCTCCGGGTGGACAGAACACCCATCCTTTTCATTCCTAAAGTGTCCTTGCAGCACCTTAGACACTTTCTTAATCCCTTGTCTTCCTGATCTTACTGCATCCCAACAGTCAGCTTTCCTCTTCTCTGTGCTGCTTGGCTGTCCTGCTGGGACACTGGAAGCAATTCTCAGAGCAATCTTCTTGTGCCAGGTGTTACAACAGGCTCCAATTTCTGGGAAAAGCAAGCACACAGCAAATTTTGTGGCCATAGACCAGATCAGGCACTGTTGATTCGTGAGTGGAGTGCAGCCTAGGAGGTTTAATTTTACAAATATAAAAAGCAGCAGAAAGCAGGGGCCCTGTAAAAGGAAGCACAGCACCAGAAATAGTGGTAACAAAATATAAAAGTATTGCTTTTCCTTGATTTGGTTTACTAGTGAAACATTATTCATTTAGTGGAGCTCATGACTTATGAGCTATGATGCTATCTATGCCTATTTGATCCTATTTTATTCTTCTGTTCTTCTGTGTTTTTTGTTTGTTTGTTTGTTTGTTTGTTTGTTAGTTTGTGGTTTGTTTGTTTGTTTTTTTCCACAAAAGCAAAAGAAAATGCTTACTGTGTCTCTTCTATGTTTTCTTGAAAGCCACTGATTGATTTGATGCATGCACATCATTTTTCTCTTTTCAATTTAGCCAAATATGCTGAGGAATCCTGCTCAGTTCTGATGTCTTCTGTGTTTGAACCCTGTCACCGTGAAGTCAGTCCCATTCCCTACATGAAGAACTGCCGCTTTGATGTTTGCTCTTGCTCCAATGGCAAGGATTGTTTGTGCTCTGCAATTGCTAATTATGCAACAGCATGTGCTAGGAAAAATGTTCTGGTCCAGTGGAGAGAACCCAACTTGTGCCGTAAGTGAAATGCTCCTAAAAATTACTTGCTTTCCTTTTCTTGGAGGAATTTCTTGCAGATGCTGAATGATATATCTAGAATGAGATGATTTCTGCACTTTGCCAAATATTTCATATAGAAATGTTGAGAGAATACATCTTTCCTCTGGTCCAACAACGATGCAAGAACTGTTCGCAAAAACTGTTCAGCAGTGAGGGAGAAACTGTCATCTGAGAAGCCTCAAAATTTTGACTGGATTTCCATTTTCTGCTGCATTTAAGTTTCAGCTACTCATCTGAAAACTTTTTGCATGTCCCAGGGTGGGAATCTCCAAGAGATTTGTAGTAATGTAGCTTTTCTACTACCTTTGATGCCCAGGCTTCCCCAGCTCCTGACCATAGCAGAAGTTGAGGGTATGGAGAAAGCAAAAAGGCAGGTACTCAGTCAGGTGGTGTCATAGAACATAACTGTGAAATTATAGATTCATTTTTGTCAGAAGGGACCTCTATCAGTCTTCTGCTTACAACAGGGCTAATTTACAGCAGATTTCCTAGGGCCTTGCCTAGGCTGTTTTTGAATATCTCCAAGAACAGAGATCCTGCAACATTTTTGGCACCTGTCCCAGTGTTTGAAGAACTCCCTAGGAGTTTGGTTACCACCCTGTCAGTGCAGAGGTCTGAGATCTGTGTCAAATCTTATTTTCATGTACATCATTCAGCTAGTGGGTGAACATCATTTTGCTGACCACACTTGAGCTCCTTTACTTCTTCACCTTGTAAATTCTGATACGATTTGGAAGATGGTTCAAGATGACAGCCTGAAACTTGATTATCTGCCTGTGAATTGTATCACTGAGCACAACAAACAGCTTTGGCTGTGGCATTTTGTGTAGACATTTAATTCCTATGAGAATCAACAAGAGTTGAGTTTTGAATTCCCCTATGGATCACTTACAGCACCCCACCTGTAGTAAGTGGCAACCCTGGTTCAAAGGCTGGCAGTCTAAAAGATGAGATGTTGCAGGAGCATAAAAAAAAAAATTCAAACTGCAGATTTGAGGAAATGGAGTAACAAAATGTTTTTGCATAGATCAGTCCAGTGCAAGATTAATAGCCAAACTGCTAAGAAGCTGGAACAGAAGGCGCACACACTTTTTATTTATTGCTTGCCTTTCTGTTATATCAGTATGGTAGGAAAAAAATCCATTGCAATGGAATTTTGATGGACACATGCGCACTTTTCTAACAACTTTTCTATTAAGGAAAGAAGACAATTGAGAATTTTGATGAAAAGCATGTAGGCTTGCAAGCCTTCCAGATCTGTTTCATACTTCTTCCCAAACTGAGGCTGGGAAAAACATTTATAAACACAGTGTGTAGAAATTAGGAGGGAGAGGGAGGGGTAGATAGAGAGAAAGATCACTGGTGTTCCATTTGATAGGATCTGTACCTGTAGGGACAGTGGCTATAGCTTCTGCAAGCTGGATAGTATTTACTGCGAATGACAACAATACCAGTTTATATTAAACTGCTGCATGGTTTCATAATATTTTACCTAATTTATGTAAATGTTCAGATAGTGGAACAATAATGTAATAAAAATCCTTTTAAAAATGAGCAGGTCTGGAGGTTGAAAGAAAGTGCAGCGATAATGCACCATCGTTCTTTCTGTAATTGAACAAGTCAATTTTCACAATTAATCTTTAATAGTGCAGTGCTGCTTCCTCTTCTCTGTGCATTACAGAGCGCTTTATGCTCTCATAAAGTGACAATTTCCCTGATTGCAGATCCATCAGTCCCCATTAAATAATCCCGATGCTCCAGAAATCTCCTGTCACATGAAGGAGAACATACCCTCTTTTAATGGGCTGGAGATGTGAACGTGCAAGTTGCATAATTTGTGCTGATGGGGGTGCACTAAAAAAGTGCTCCATTTCTACATTGGTCAACTGAGATTCAGTTTTTCGGGAATGACTTGACAGAAATGGTTTGCTTGATTTGAAGTGGCAGGGAGGTAAGTCATTAGCATGGCACAGTATTTCTGCTTCCTATCAAGCTAACAAACACATTCATTTCCCACGTCTCTGAAATGATTTTTGTTTGATTAAGAGCTGACTCCTGCCCTTGCAGCCTACTGTGAATAACCAGTCGAGCCAGTCTTTTTGTGGTGTGTGGAAGGAGCAGATAGGCCGTAAAGTCAAGGTCTGTGTCACCAATGCACAGCATGCCTCTTGTGTGTGTGTATACATGTATGTATGTGTGTCTACATATGTATGTATGTATATAGTGTTTGGTGGCAAAGGAGAAGCAATAAACAATTCCCTAGATCTTTCTTCAGGTTTTAGGGACCTATTGATCATCCCAATATTTTCCCATATCTGGTGGGGGTAGGCTGATTGCTTATTTTGTTTGCATGGCTTCTGTGAGAGGATTTGTATGGTAGATCCTGGAGTGCTGGATCTGAGCAGCATTTGAGAATGATTGCATTGCATTGTGGGGCTCAGAATACCAGCTGGTGCTGATAGAGCAACTGTGTTAAGTCTGCCATGGTGAGTCTTTTTCCAGAGCCTCTGACCTAGATGTGACTGTTTTCATCTTGCACTACCCAAGAAACTGGTAAGGACTTATGTCTCTTTCACTCTGGGTTGAAAGCCTGTCCACAAGAAGCTGTATGAACAACCTCACAAACAGAAATTTTCCAATGATTTCCCACTATTTTGCATCTTATCCCCAGGATAGGCTGAGCTTTAGAGCACAGCATTGAACTATTGAGTTTTATAGCAGGCACCTCGCCTTTTCCTCTAATTTTCCTGGCAATAAGGGGATTTTTTTTTTTTTTTTTTCCAGTGATGGTGTTATTACAAAGTGTACAGACAGTAGTCCCCTCCCAGGTCAGTTGTCTTGCCCTTTTGCTGTTAAAAACAGATGCTGCTGAGAGGTGATGCAGTAGTGTGGTGGGACTTGGAATATGAATGTAGCCTTATGTAATTGAACCAGAAAACCAGAGGATGTTTTAAGTGTTAGGAAGTGCATGGGCAGGTAAGATGAGTTACAAAGCTTTAGCTAAAAAAGGGATCCACTGTAAACATGTCCTTGTAGGCAGGGAGTGTTACCACTAACTTGCACATGCCTTTAAAATGGTCTTCAGCCCTGACCTGTGCCTATTCAGTATTTGGTTTACCACAGAGACTATGTTCATGTAAGTGAGAAGCGCTGTTCAGTGAATAGCTGCCAAAGACTTCTATAACTGTGAGTGAACCTGTCATCTATTTATTTCTGAGTTAGAAGGTACTTACTCTGCCTACTGTGTCGATAAGCACATATGCATTTCTAGGTTTTGTGTTGTGAAAGGAAGATTAAATAGTTTGGACACAAGTCCCAAATCTGGGAGATCTCTGCTCTGAAAAAGGCTTCAAGTCACCTTTGATGCCTGTTGCCTGGATCCTCAAATTAGGGGTTTACAGTTTACACTCCCATGTCTGGATTACAAGGACCTCAATAAAGTTGGGAGGGGATGTTGGTGCAACCACACCTCTCTACAGTAAATAGGAGTAATTCTTCATTTCAGAAGAATTTTGTGAATGTAAACATTAGGCATTTGATAGCATGTTAATCTTGCTTTGTGATCTTCAGTGTTACTTCTGCTCTGCCTTCAGCTGTGTAAGGTTGCAGGGTTTTAGCCTTGCTATATTTTTTTCTTTTACTGCCATCGCTGCTACATTTCCTGGGGATTTGTGATCACAGAACAGGGGGGCAGGAATTATTGTATTGTTCTGCAGGGATGACAGGAGAAAGAGCTGCCTTGGTTTGAAACCTTCATGTTGGATTTTGCACAATACAAATGTGCCTACTTTTGTTTGCAGCTGCTTTCCTCACTCCACTGAACATCCTACTTCATAATCTTATGACCCTGGCCATTTGCTCTGGAAGGTTACTACAAACACGATAGGTTTTGTAAATCCTGGTTAATAGGAGGCCTGTGAAAAGCCCATGGTAATAGTAACCTGTTTTCTCATCTTTTGAAATGTGTTGTCATAACTGCCACCTAGTGCTGATGCTGGTGTATGCAGAGGAGCTTCCCTCAAAATTAGTGCTGTAGAATTGAGTTAAACCTTTATAAACAAAGAATCCAGTATGCCTCCAAAGCCATAATGAGGTCTCCATAAAAATGAATTCATCATCAAAAACCATTAGTTTCCAAGGTTTGGCTCCACAATCACTAAGTGACTTTGTTATTTGCACCTGTTTCCACAAACCCCTGAGAGCTGGGTTGTGAGGCTTTGTACTGTTGTAGTACAAAAGCAGACATACATTTCTAATTATTTTGACCAAACTGTTTCTGACTATATTGAAAAGGAAGAGAAGTGTGTGTGTGCCCATGACATTCTTGTCATGCTCCTGACTTGTAGATGCAAATAATGACAAAAATTGGACAGAGTCTGTGTTTTTCATTCTGGATGAAATTTTGTGGTTGGAATTCCATCACAGGGGTTGCAGTTAAGTCTCAACATTTATTGGAAACTGCACTTTGTAAAGTTTTGATTGTTCATATAAGTAATGCCCTAGGCTTCACTGTTATTACAGAGTTAAAAGAAAGCCACTGTAATACAGGCATCAATTGGTGAATAAATTGAGTAAATACATTTTAAATCCACAGCTTTACAGTCTGGGTTAGTCAGCTTTTGTTGGCTTTAGATCAAATTCCAATTTACTTCATGTGCACATATCTCAACAGCAATGACCTGTCCTGAAGGCCAAATTTACCGGCAATGTGGGACACCGTGCAACCAGACCTGCAGATCTCTGTCCTACCCAGATGAGGACTGCGATGAATTCTGCATGGAAGGCTGCTACTGCCCCCCTGGGCATTACCTGGATGAGAGCAAGGAGTGTGTACCAAAGTTCCAGTGTTCTTGTTACTATGATGGTGAGATCTTCCAACCAGAGGATGTCTTTTCAGATCATTACACCATATGGTAAGTGCAGTGTTCATAATTTATCCCTATGTGCTGTGACTCAGAAATTTTTGGATAGTCTGACTAACTGATTTTGTTTCTTAGTTCCTTTACCGCTGCTGAAACTACATTAAAAGTGAACAAGATTTTGCCTCTAACCCAAATAAGTTTTGCTGTTTCATCTTTATCCATATTATTTCAAAAGCCACCATAGTCAGAAAACAGGATATTAAGCCCTGTTCCATGAACAGTTCCCGACAGTTCAAAATGAAGTTCAGTTACTGACCATAGCTACTTTGTAAGCTTTTAAAATGACGCTTTAATGTACTACAATATATTTCTCAAATGTTAAAACCTAATTACCTCTACCAAAGAGATAAATATTAAAAAGCATTTCTAATTGTTTAATTGAGTAGCGGTACACTGAGAGTAGTAATGTAATTGCTGGGTGGCTCACAGCAATTGGGTGGATCTCTATAAGCCCACGTTTGGGAACAGTGTCTTCTCCTTTTCTCTTCTACCACAGAAGTCATATGTTGGAGGCTCTGAGTGGTCCCTTACCTCTCTCTGCAGTGGGCCTGACTACTGTCTTGCTCAGTTTCATGCCTGTGCAGATGCATGAGATTCAGTGGGATGGGAACTAGCATAAAGCTCAGCTACCATACTAGTACTTCACTGTGATTATCTTAAGGATAATCCAGCCTTTAACACTGGTAAACACAGTGGATGGAAAGCAACAGATCAGTTCAAATGACAGGTGTAATTTTGGTGCTCTCACTTGCAGGCCTGTCTGAAAACAACAGCATGAGTGAAAGCTAAATGTCACTTCGTTAAACATAAATCTGTTTGCTTTTCTTAGCTATTGTGAAAATGGTTTAATGCACTGCAGTACAAACAAAGCTCCTGGTGCCTTCCTGCCAGATGTTTTCGCTGACGAGAGGCCATCTGCCAGAAGTTAGTATGCATTAATTTTTGTTATTATTTATTGTTGCATTTATTTTTCCTCTTTGGTCTCATGGTAATTCAGGGTAGGGAAGAAGTATCGGAGATTGGAGTGCTGGTGCTGTTGTGAGTCTTCTTATTACTTTGTTGTTGTTACAGATAGAAATAAAATGTTTATATAGGATTTTGCAGGGCTCATTTTGTCCCACCTCTCAAAATTATATTTAGCCAACCGCCGTTTCTTAGCAGTTGTAGAGGTTAAGGGGTTCTTTGGTGATCTGAGGCCCCCAGTTGCTGCTTGAGGATTGTATGATGTCACTAGCTAGCTGGCTTTATACCTCTTGCTTCTGACTAGCAAGGTCTTCTTTCCAGTGCAAAGTTTTTTTGTGGCCTGAAGGTTAGACTGTTACCATGCACCAAGTGTGCCTTCTGGCCATGAGGCATCTCACTGTAAAACCTCCCAGAGACTGAAAACTGCCTTGCTGAGCTAGGCATTGTGTTGGTCTGTGATTTTCTCTGGTTCATCACTGCTACCTGGATAGAGTTTATGGGATTGTCTTATTAGGTGTATATCATGTTGACCTCTTACCAAATGCATGCTTTAATACTGTGAAGAAATAATTTTATTGAATAGGGTACATTAACACTTAAAAAACTTCTGAGAGGCATATTGCTAGCATCACTTGAAAAAGAATTCCTTGGGAAATTCTAATTTTCTATCAGAAATTGAAGTTTTGGAGTTTGAAAACTTAGTATTTAAGCTAAGAGCATTGTTATTAACAGTCACCAATGCAGTTACACTCAGTTTTGGAGGTGGGTGTAAATGCAACAATATATGTTGCTGGTGTTTCTCAGAGCATTGTTTTTATGCTGATATTGCTAGTGCACACTGTCTACAGGTTGAAATATGCTTCAAATTAAAGTGTGCTTGCAGCTCTAGTGCAATCTGGAGTCCAACTGTTTATTTCAATAAAATGGTATTTACCCTAATGCAGATCCTTTTGCTTCTATGTTAGAATACATACTTCTGTGCTAGCCTAACTGAGGTCACTCCAGAAAAGGGGTCTGTTACCTTTACATTGTCATGAATATTAGTGTAGTGGTATTGCCCTATTGTGTACTCAAACTTTGTTTTCCAACACCAGTGTTTATCCATCCTTTAGAAGAATACTTGCTAGTAATACTTCAGTTCTAATAGCGATTTTTGTAAATTTATTTCTAAAAGTAAAAAGGAGCTTGACATGCAGATCACCTATGGAAACATTTATCTGTCCTGCAAACAACCCAAGAGCTGAAGGGCTGGAATGTGCCAAGACTTGCCAGAACTATGACTTGGAGTGCATCAGCCATGGCTGCATATCTGGATGCCTATGTCCAAAAGGCATGGTAAGCAGGCTTAACTGCGTCACAGGGAAGCAGACCTTCTTTTTATTGCCTTCATTATTTCCTATTGACAATCTTCTTGCAGATTGGAAATATGTGGTTATGAAGCATTCCACAGTGACTCTGTGGTTTATGGCTGGCTTAAAATATATATATTAGGACAGGTGCTCACTCCTTCTAACTAGTATATCTGCATAGAAGATGAAGTTTAGCTTGTAATAATTGATAATGAAATAGACAAAAAACACATTTTTTTTTCTTTAAGACAAATTTATTCTCCCTTCATCTGTCCTCCCAAATGTTACCTCAGTCTTGCTGAACATCCCTAGTCAGAGAGAGAGAAGTACATAGAAATCCAACCCCGAATTACCCACTCCACATCCAGCCAAACCCTTCTCAGTGTCTTCTTGTCAAGTCGCTGCCTGTTCTGCTGCCTTCCTTTGCATTGTATTAAACTGAGAGCTCCCCATGAGAGGGGAGGTGGGACATTGTGGTGGTTTTGCTCAGGTGGGCGGCCAAGCTCCACCAAAACTGCTCTCTCATTCCCCCTCCTTAAAGAGGAACAGGGAGAAAATACGATGAAAAGGGCTCAAGAGTTGAGGTAAGGACGAGAAAATTGCACAGTCATTATCGTGACGGGTAAAATAGACTCAGTATAGGGAGACAGTAAGATTTATTACCTTTTACTAACAAGCTAGAGAAGTGAGAAACAAAGGCAAGAAACCAAAAGTGCCTTCCCCCTCATCCACCCTCTTTCACTTCCTCCCCCCGAGTGGCGCAGGGAAATGGGGAAACAGGGGTTATGTGCTTCTTCTCCACTGCTCCTTCTCGGTCACTCTGGTCCCCTGTGCTGTGGGGTCCCTCCCACGGGATGCAGTCCTTGCTGAACTGATCCGGCATGGGCTGCCCAAAGGCAGCATCTCTTCAAGAGCTGCTCCAGATATGGGTCTGTACCATGGGATCCATCCATCAGGAGCAAACTGCTCCAACCTGGATCCCTCACGGGCAGCAGCTAATGTCAGGTCACCTACTCCTGCATGGTTTCCTCTCCACGGGCTACAGGTCTTGCCTGGGATCTGCTCCGGCAGGGGTCCTCCACAGGCCTCAGCCTCCATCAGTGCAGGTCCACCTGCTCCACCGTGGTCTCCTGCACAGGCCACAGTGTGGAAACCTGCCCCACAGTGGTGCTCCATGGGCTGCAGGGGGACAACCTGCTTCACCATGGTCCTCACCACAGGCTGCAGGGGACTTCTGCTCTGGCGCCTGGAGCACCTGTTCCCCTCCTTCTTCACTGACCTTGGCACCTGCAAGGCTGTTTCTCACTTCTCCCACTCTTCCAGCTGCTGTGTGGTGCAGTTTTTTTTTTTTTTTTTTTTTTTTTTTTTTCCCTGCCTTAAATATGCTCTCACAGAGGCGCAAAACAACATCAATAATTGGCTCAGTTCTGGTCAGCAGTGGGGCCCTTACCTAATATGGGGCAGCTTCTAGATTCTTCTCACACAAGCCACCCCTATGGCCCCCCTGCTACAAAAACCTTGCCACATAAATCCACTACAGACATGGAACTTGCTAGGGTGATGCCAGAGGGTGTCTTGGAATTGCAGTTAGTGTGTTGAACATGCTCTTTCCACTGGAAAGATGCTTTCTGGAATCCAGGGCTATGTCCCACTGTAACCCTTAAATTTAATCATTGTTTTAGTCATCTTCAAATTGAGCAAACAGTTATTTGCTAAGCCAGTGACAGCAAACTCAATATCAATATAGAACCCTGATAAAAAGCAGACAGAGTAGAATAGAAAGCAGATTGCTGCTGTTTTCTCTGAGCAACAGAAAAATAATCAGTGTTCAGTGCTGTACTACACTGTCTGGACAAGCAAAGAGTTGTGTGTAGGATGTCACTTTGGGTTGGGAATTGGGTGCAGTCCTGAGAGTAACATGAAATAGGATAGAGGTGGAACATATCGTACACTCTTTAAGTAAATAGCAATTTTGAGTCATCTGCCCAGGAAAACTATTGGGAAGAAGTTTGTGATGCTTGATGCATGAAATGCAGATGAAAATATCTGGTAGATACTGGAAAAAGAGAATTGAGGTTCCAACTTTATTTTGTTTGAGGGATAAAATATTCTACAGTTATTTGCTACTTGTGGTACTTGGAAGTACAACTTGCTGGTAGTTTTTTGACTCAGAGGTGTATGCAGTGAAGCAAGAGGTTTTCAAATGCTGCAACCCAGACAGTCTGGAAATTGCTTTATTTATTTATTTATTTATTTATTCATTCATTTATTTTCTGCTCTCTTATACCTGCTCCGAGTTCAGGTTCAGATTAATATGTACTGAATATTACTGTTTGCAAATGAAGGTATGGGTTCTAGAGCTGAGATGCATGTTTATATTTAGGCTTCAAGTCTAATGAAATGACTTTATGCAATAGTTAATTGTGGGTTTTTTTTTTTTTTTTTTTTTTTTAGTGGAATTTTAACCTTATGTGACAGTATATTTTTATAAAGGTTTGCTTTTATTCTTCTTCTGTTAATGGTGTTTTTCTCCCTCAGAATTCCTTCCATTGTCTTACTAGAAACAAGCCCCCACAATTCTCATAATTTCTAGCATTAATGTTCATGTATTTTTTGAATATTCCTAACATTTTTTTTGCTGATAAACACATATTTATGTAAATAGAATAAGATGTCAGTTTCAGACAAAAACTCAAGCTTATAAAGTGTCTTGTAGATCTGAACTAGAAAATATAGAAGATAACTCAAAATGGTGTGATAAGTAAATTTTCACAAGTTTGGGAATAAGCTCCAGTATAAATGGGTCTTTCTCTGCACATAAAAGTCAGGATTACCTGGACCTCTTTTATTTTGTGGTTTGGTTTCAGTTCCAGGATTTTGTAATAGCACACTTTAGAAATATTCATGTAAAATAAATTATGGTAACTTCTCAATAGAAAAAAGAAACCAACTTCCTAGTAATTCATCTCTTTATTATTATATCATTTCATATTCCCTTTCAGTAGGTTAGAACTATTATTCAAACAATTGTTACAAAAAATTCTTGCCACGCAAAACAGTCCTGGATATTTTGGAAAGAGAAACTCCAGTCATTTCTGGAGTGGTGTGACATGCCACTGAATTCAATGTGGTAGTTTGTCAGGCTTTTGATGGAAGAGTTGTGCCAATTTAAAAAACAAACAAACAAACAAAACAAAACAAGATTAAAAAAAAAAAAAAAAACACCCAACTAGTAAAATAAGCTCTTTTGTCCGCTAGATGACAGTATAGTTCAATCTTCCAATAAACTCAGTCTATAATTGCTTCTCACTTGCTTCCTGTCTGGCGGGAAATAAAAATTAAAAAAAAAGTTACTAGCATATAGAGTACTTTATTGTAACCATAGCAATGCAAAGGTAAAATCAAAGAAATCAAAATTGGTGGTTTCTATTGAAATGTGGTTGTACTTTGCCATGCCTTAGACTCTTGAAGGGTGCTTGTATGGGACATGCCAGTTTGTTTCCTCTTCATCACCAATGGGTACCTAATGGTTGTCGTGGTTCCGCTCGAGTGGGCAGCCGAGCTCCACCACAGCCGCTCTCTCACTCCCCCTCCTCAAAGAGGAATGGGGAGAAAATATGTGAAAGGGGCTCAAGGATTGAGATAAGGACGAGAAAATCACGCAATAATTAGTGTAACGGGCAAACCAGACTCAGCATAAGAAGACAGATAGTAAGATTTATTGCTCATTACTAACAAGCTAGAGAAGTGAGAAACAAAGGAAAGAAACCAAAAGCACCTTCCCCCCCATCCACCCTCTTCCACCTCCTCCCCCCGAGCGGCGCAGGGGAACGGGGGAATGGGGGTTATGGTCAGTCTACAGCACTTCTTCTCTGCCGCTCCTTCTTGGTCACTCTCGTCCCCTGTGCTGTGGGGTCCCACCCACGGGATGCAGTCCTTGACGAACTGATCCGGCGTGGGCTTCCCACAGGCAGCAGCTCTTCCAGAACTGCTCCAGATATGGGTCCGTACCACGGGGTCCATCCCTCAGGAGAAAACTGCTCCAACCTGGCTCCCCTACGGGCAGCAGCTCCTGCCAGATCACCTGCTCCTGCGTGGTCTCCTCTCCACGGGCTACAGGTCCGGCCCGGAATCTGCTCCGGCAGGGGTCTTCCACAGGCGGCAGCCTCCGTCGGTGCAGGGCCACCTGCTCCACCGTGGTCTCCTCCACGGGCTGCAGCGTGAAACCCTGCTCCACCGTGGTACTCCATGGGCTGCAGGGGGACATCCTGCTTCACCATGGTCCTCACCACAGGCCACAGGGGACTTCTGCTCCGGCGCCTGGAGCACCTCTCCCCCTCCTTCTACACTGACCTTGGCACCTGCAAGGCTGTTTCTCACTCCCTTGACTCTCCCGGCTGCTGTGTGGCGCAGCAGTTTTTTCTCTGTCTTAAATATGCTCTCACAGAGGCGCAAAACAACATCGCTTATTGGCTCAGATTTGGAAAACAATGGGGCCCTTCCCAAACATGGGGCAGCTTCTAGATCTTTCTCACAGAAACCACCTCTATGGCCCCCTGCTACCAAAGCCTTGCCACGTAAACCCACTACAATGGTTTAGTGCATTTTCCTGCCTTTTTTTTTTTTTTTTTTTCTCTCTATTTCTTTTCATTCTGCAGGGAGCTGTTGTGCTCCCTGTTATCTGTTGCCAAAGATGATAGGACTTAGGGTGGTAACCAGCTGACCACCTTCCCCTTGCCAGACCACCTTCACCAGTCCCTCTCTGTAGTGTACTTTCCTGTACTGAGGAAAAGCACTGCAAAGTCATGAAGTCTGTGTTTTCCAGACTTGTACCAGTAGACCTGAGAAAAAAAAGGGACCAGGAAAAGGTATTAATATTTACTATTTAGTATTTTAGTAATTTACTATTACTATTTACCAGTCAGTCTCCCTTGTAGGTATTCTGTAAGCCTGTTTAATTTACAAGCACTCACAAAGGTGAAGTATGTTTATAGGAATGTCTGTGAGCAATACCAGACTAGTGAACGTTTATGGGAATGAATATTTGCATACATTATCACCCTGGAAATACCTGTGCCATTTTACAAAATACTTTTTTTTTTTTTTTTTTCTGCTGTACAATAGCATATGAATAACATGAAAGATCTTCAGTAATTCATTAGCCAAAGAATCAGTCTTCTTCCTTCTATAAAACAGGAAACACAATCAAAACTATTTAGTTTACATAAATAATTTTCCAGTATGATTTGCAAATACATATATACGTAGCAGCTAATACGTAATTGAATGTAATGTTATCCCTACATATATAGAGGTATTTACAGATCTGTTAGTTATCTGTCTTAAAGCAATCTATAGTCTAAAATCTTTATGCAGAAATTGGCTTTAAATTTAGAATTACATATCTGAAAAATAATTTAAAAAATATAATCAAGGATTGTTCATGAATGTGATGCTTGAGTTGGCTAGATTTTAAATGAAAAATTTGCTGGGTTAGAAATTGCCAAACAATTATTTCTCCAATTGGAAAATGCAGAAGAAAATTAACTTTTTTCAACTGATTTTTATTCCAGTTGAAAAAAAAAAGTTTTCCAGTTCATCCTGACTGGAACTTTTACATTGTTTTGATTTCTTGAAAATAAAAATGTTCAATATGTCATGAAAAGTGATTCTTTTTTTCTGTCTTTGATTGTCTGGAGGGTGAGAATTTCTCCATACTTGTCAGTCTTTTGCAGAGCAGAAAAGATAAATCATAACATATGTGCAGAAGTGTGAGGAAAAATATGCTTTCACAGATTAGTTGACTGCACTCTGGGTTTTCCCATTGGAAAATATTAATAAATATAGAAATGGAGTGTTAACCACCTTTCTGGGAAAAACGAGGCACAGATCATTTTGAAAGCACAAAATCTAGACACTCCAAAACTGGAAAATGAAAAATTTTCAATTTCCAACAACTAAAGCAAAATTAATGTTTAAAATTGAAATGAAAAAATCTATTGTATTCTGATTGTTGAAATAACAGTATTTCTAACTATGATATGTTAGTTGAAAAAAAAAAAAAGAATAAGCAAACTTGGAAGTTTTTTGTTTTGTTTTGTTTTGTTTTGTTTTGTTTTTCTTCCAAACTGTTTTTACAGAAACTTACTAGAATGTTATTTTGATTTTCCTACTTGCTGTCTTATATATTTTTCCACTTAGGCTTGTGCTGTCGTGTATAACGACATTGCTATCTTCAAGGGGAGGTGGTAGCAGCCTTCTTGTATGTGCATCTGCCCAAGGATAATGCTTCATAAAACAAACATGAGAAGCAGGCAGGAAACAAGAAAGAAAATTCAAATACCAAACCCCATGTTTTGAGTGGTCTATCCTAACATATTTTTGACTTGTTTTTGTCTGCACAGGGATGGTGACAAGCTCTTTCAGTTAAAATCTATCAGCTATTTGGTTCTAATCTGGCCTACTACCTTTACGTAACCCTTTACTCCTTCGTACCTTTGGATGACTTTCTGCTGAAGTTATCAAGCTTATTAGGAGGAACAAAGTGAAAATACTCATTAAAATTGTATTGTCTAAAAGAGAATCAGATTCAGCCCCAGTAAGGCAGAGTTTAGGGAAGAAGAATTTTAAAGATTGAGCAATCTGTAATCTTATCTTTCTTTTTCAAGATTTCTCAATGTTTAACAATTAGGAAGACAGTTAGGGCAAGGAAATGGTGGACATTTCTGTTGGGTCTCCAACTGAGTGGGTTGGTTCATCAGCTAGTCAACCATTTGAAATCCCATGGATGCACTGTCAGGAGCATCATTGTCAGGTGGTGTGAACAGTAACTCTACTAATTATAATCCCATGTTTTTTCTTGTGTTTGCTACTTGTGTTCCCTATCACCTCCAGCACTCAGACATGTTTGATCTCCTGTATTAAATGCTATCTATTAATGAATTGAGATAATTCCAAAGAAAATCCAGCTGTTTGTGAATAATGCAACTGGCCTAGTAAGTACTGACTGCATGGTACCGTGCTTAACATGTATGTAATCCAACATGGCACTGAGTTGCCAAATATGGATGTTATGTCAACATGACCAGTAGGTTGTGTTTTGTCATTAACAAAACCTTCATTCATTAAGTTTTGCAGCAAACATAAATGGTCAAATTCCACTCTGAGTATTGATGTTTGGCTTTTTAAATCCTACCTACTCACTCTGCACTGTTTAGACAAGGTAGTCTTACCTCTTTGTGAACAAATTTACAGTTTTTGTGCTGTAACTTCAGTGGTGGCCATATGTTTGTGATGGAAAAGTGAAATCATTCTGTTCAGTTTATCAGTTTAGGATAGGCTGTAATGAGCTTCATGTAGATATGTGAGGGAGCAAGTAGGAGAGGTCCTAATCCTCCTTTTACTAACTGCAAGTATAACCCCAGGTTCTGTTTCCAGAGGCTAGCGCAAAAAGTCTATTGTGAACAGTGCTGCTGAACACTGTGGAAAAATTCAGAAATGTAGCCATGAGTGAAGTCATACATTACATTTTCCTGAATGCCACCAGGAAGGCAGGATTAAATGCCCTATGAAACAAATGGTCTTCTCTGGCCTTTTTTTCTCCCTGTCCTTTGTGGAGATAAAGTCCATGGTAGAGCTCCAGCTCTACATCTAAAAAATCATGTATTTGTTTCCATCTTGATTCTATTGACATGAGTTAATTTGGCATAATATAGCTCCCCATAAACCACAGAACTGCATATGAATGAAGGGTCTCTGGGTTGTGAAATCCTTTTGTTAGTAGTTCCCTTTGGCGCTTCTAGCCCCCCATAGGAAAAGACAGAGCAATTCTACTTTATTAACCTGGCATTCTGACTACATTGATCTCATTGGCCTGTATTTAATGGTAAAAAAGGAACGATTTTAGTGATTTTACAGAAAGAATTTAAAATGGGAAGGTGATATTTTGTGACTTTTGAATGAGGAGGGGAAGTGCTCTCCATTTCACTGTTCCATGAAGCAAGAGCCAAACCTATCACTGGCTTTGCAGAACCATGCTCAAGTGAAAAACAGTATAACCAGCCTTAATTTTGCTATATTCTCTAAAACTGAGTATCTTCAAAATAGAAAGGGAGTTGAGAGAGAGAGAGAGAGAGAGAGAGAGAGGTATGAAACTATTATGTTTTGTTTGTTGTAAGTGGGACAAATTGTTTTTATACAAAAAGAAACTAAGCTTAGTAGGGCAAAACTGAAAAAAGAGTTTTATAGCTCTTTCTCAGTGACCGAGCCTATGAAGGTGAAATAATGTCTATAATGGGCTGCTACTTATGTGGTCTTTCTGGTCTTGTGGATAGGAAGTAGGCAAATTGACAGAGCTTTTTTTTCTTTTTTCTTTTTTTTCCTTTTTTTTTCGGAATGTCTGTGGTAACAGAATCTTTACTTGAATTTAGATCTTTTTGGCACCACTGCTTGTCATCTTCTCCTCTCTGTTTCTCTCTCAGCTGAGCCATGCATCCAACTGCTTTTCTGGTAGGCCACCCTTCAGTTTGTTTTGTGTGAGAAACGTGATATTTAATTGGTCTCTGTATTCAGGTTAGCCTATTTTACCTTCACCAAATCATGGTTTTGGTCAAATTGGTCTTTTTCATTATGATCATAATCTATTTCCCCAGCTGGTGTTAGGCTCTTGAAACAAGCCTGTGATTTATGTATCCATAGCTCTACTTTTGTTAATGGCAAAAAAAATATTAGCAATACCGTATATTTCTTAACTCAGATAGTCTTGAACCATTTTGTTGATGTTGATCCTTTCCTTTATCCATCTTTTCTTGTGTTTATTCTCCTGAGTACTGGCACATACCATGAGGACTGCATGATGATGAACTGTGTGTTTTGCTTAGGTGCGGCATGAAAACAAGTGTGTTGCTCCTGAGAGGTGCCCATGTTTTCACAACGGAAGAGAATATGCCAAGGGAGAAACAGTGACTAACGACTGCAATACCTGGTGAGCCACTGGAACTGCGTTTTTCTATGGAACACTTAACATATTTCTAAAATATATATAAAATAGTTTGCTTAATGGATCTTTTTTTATATTAAGTCAGGCTTTTTAGTGCAATAACAAACCTATTACACAGACCAACATCTTCCCTTTGCATGTGGCATAAAGACCAGTGAAATGTCTGTCAACCTGTACTTGGTGCTTCACAAATAGGTAGCCCATGTAGAATCATAGAATCATTCAGGTTGGAAAAGACCTCTAAGATCATCTAGTTCAACCTCTAAATTAGTACTGAAGTTCACCACTAAACCATGTTACTAAGTTCTACATCTACACATTTCTTGAAGACTTCCAGGGATGGTGACTCAACTACTTCCCTGGGTAGCCTGTTCCAATGTGTCACAACCCTTTCAGTAAAGAAATTTCTCCTAATATCCAACTTAAACCTCCCCTGGTGTATTTATGAGGCCATTTACCCATTATCACTTGGTGCTTGGGAGAAGAGGTCAATCCCACCTTGCTATAGCCTCCTTTAAAGTAATTGGAAAGAGTGGTAAGGTCTCTTCTGAGCCTTCTTTTCTCTAGGCTAAAGAACCGCAGCTCCCTCAGCTGCTCATAATAACAATTTTTTTCTAGAGCCTTTACCACCTTTGTTGCCCTTCTCTGGACATGCTCCAGCACCTCGATGTCCTTCTTGTAGTGAGGGGCCCAAAACTGAACATGGTATTTGAGGTGCAGCCTCACCAGAGCCAAGCACAGATGGACAATCACTTCCCTAGTCCTGCAGGCCGAACTATTTCTGATACAAGCCAGGATGCTGTTGGCCTTCTTGGCCACTTGATCTGGCTCATATTCAGCCAGCTATTGATATACCCCCAGGTCCCTTTCCAATGGGCAACCTTCCAGGCATTCTTCCCTCAGCCTATAGCACTGCATTGGATTGTTGTGTCCTAAGTGCAGGTCCCAGCACTTGGCCTTGTTGAACTTCATACAGTTGGCCTCGGCCCGTCAGTCCAGCCTATCGAGATCCTTTTGTAGAGCCTTCCTGCACTCGATCAGATCAACATTCCCATCTAACTCAGTGTCATGTGCAAACTCACTGAGGGTGCATTCAATCCTCTTGTCCAGACCGTTGATAAAGATATTGATGAGAACTGGCCCCAACACTAAGCCCTGAGGGACACCACTATCGACTGACCTCCAACTCAATTTAACTCTTTGCGTCTGGCCTTCTGGCCAGTTTTTAACCCAACGTAGTGTACAGAATCACAGAATCACAGAATGGCTAAGGTTGTGTTTCAGTTTGTGCCTGTTGTCTCTTGTCCTGTCACTGTGAACAACTGAAAAGAGACTGGCTCCATCGTCTTGACACCCTTCCCTCCTCAGATATTTGTACACATTGATGAGGTCTCCCCTCAGTCTTCACTTTTTAGGCTAAACAGGCTTAGTTCTCTCAGCCTGTCCTCGTACGACAGGTGTACACCCGTCCAAGCCTTGAGATGCCAGCTTCTGCAGGAGAATGCCATGGAAAATGGTGTCAAAAGCCTTAATGAAGTCTGGATGGAGCACATCCACAGCCTTTCCTTTGTCCACTGATTACATCACCTTGTCATAGAAGGAAATCAAGTTTGTCAGAGAGGACTTGTATTTGATAAACCCATGCTGACTGGGCCTGATCAACTGATTGTCCTATAAGTGCTGCATGATGACACGCAAGACAATCTGCTCTATGAGCTTCCCTGGAACTGAGGTCAGACTGACAGGCCTGTAGTTTCCCAAATCCTCCTTCTGGCCCTTCTTGTAGATAGGTGTCACATTTTCTAGCTGAGAGTTGACTTGGACCTTCCTGATAGCCAGGACTGCTGATAAATTTTGGAAAGTGGCTTTGTGAGCACGTCCACCAGCTCACTCAGTACCCTTATGTCTGTGTATGTCCTCTGTAGGCACTGGGAGTTGCTCCTTGGTCTTGCAACGCAAGAAAAAATGCAGGAGCAGTGGGAGGAAGGGAGCCTGCATATTGTTGCTAACCTCTGCTTTCCTGCTTCCCATGGAAACCTACAAATCAATCCTTTTCAGGCAGGAGCATGCATCAGCAGAAGGGCTGTGATATGCCGACTGTATGACAGGAACCCTTCAGGCAAATGCTAAAGAGGAGCCTCAGGAAAGGTATAGGTTATTTGCCTGCTGGATATCTCTTGACTTTTGCCTGCACAGTACACTCACTGTTTTGAAGAGGCGTTTTGCTCTCCGTGCTCTGTACCATTGGTACAGAAACTGTGTTCTTTTTGAACTTCTTTGCGTGACTAATTGGAATTGGATCAGAGAATCAGCACCTTGAAATTAGTGAGACTGCTCATAACTAGTTAGATTTGGATATGAGGTTTTATGGTTTTGTAAGGAAATAGTTCCCTTCCAATATATTACTTTATGAATCATGTATTACGATTAAAGCTGGGGAAAAGTATTTTTCAAGGGAGAAAGACGGAGGGGAAACTGATTTTTTTTTTATAGATACCTATACTGTAATGTGCTTACACTACAAGTGGGTAAAAGTGACTCAGTTAAAAAAACAGACACAATGATAATTTCACTCGTATAGCGAGGTGTAAAGCTCCCTCATATTGTTGTGAAATTTGCAAGATTCACTATGTTCTTCACAATAACCATGCACAGTCTTTTACTTTTAATCATTCTTAAAATCTTCAGTCTTGAAATCGTTACAGCCATATTGCTTTGTTCTTGTAACTGGTCTTTTTTTTTTTTGACAATGACATTGTAAAGGACATTTCCTCTTAAACACAGAATTTTCTTCAATATCAACATCAAGAAAATGTTGGAAAAAATGCTTTTGCTCATTGGTAAGAAAGCCTTCATCTTACTTTAGATATTTTTCTTTAGTATGAAAATAAGATTGGAAAATAAGTTCCTTTCAAAAAGTAGCAATAGGGCTGTTTAAACTAAGAAACTGAACAGCTTCATGATAGTTCTCAGCAAATACCAAGTCAAATGTCATTTAGAAAGTGATATAGGAAATTACTATTGCTTTGAGAATTAATAAGAATTGAGAGTCTGCATTTTGGAGCTCAGATCTTCCTTTTCTTTTGTTTTTGCTTTTTGTACTGCTGTTGCAGGAGTTCTCATTCTCACTTGTTCTTAGCCAGATGTGAACACCTGCAAACGCAATATATGAGTCAGAGGTGTCAGATTTGGCATTTACATTTGACTTGACATATGGGAGACCCTAATTCATGAACAACGGAATGCCTCCAAGTCTACGCTAGTGGCAAAACTTTTGTTATGCTATGTATTGGGAATTTGTTGTAGAGCTCAGTGAATATTTTGGAATAACATTTATGAAGCCGGACACAGAATAAATTTGCTAATCTGAATTTTGCTAAACCATATACTTGATAATCTGTCTTTGCACATACACACAAAATTTTGGTCTTACTGTACATATTTTATTTAATAGAGGATGGTGGAATAGGTTTCATGTTAGTGAAACTTCATTCTTTGAAGTATTGCACAACAATTTATTATGCTTTGAAGTATTATCAAGATTAACCAATGGTTACTCTCGGGTTAAGGCATTACTCTGGGACAACAAAGAATTCAGTGTAGTACCTGTTTTTGCTTTGGTTAGCAATTTGATCTTGGGAAAATACTTTGGGTATTTTATCTCTCAGTTTTTACATCTGTAAAGTAGGGATAAAATTCCCCTTTCCCTGCCCTTACAGAGTTTGATTAGAAAATCCCTAGGGCAGTAAAGTTGTCCATCTGCATTCATATACATTTTGTAGATGAATGCTTCTCCCACCTCATGCAAGCTATTACTTATTAGATTATTAAATTATTATTATTAGATTAGATTATTAGATTGTGTTAGATGCTATTCTAAACCCCCAAATTAAGAACAAATGAGTGAACAGAATTTCCGTTGAATTTCATTGACCTTTCTTTTTATTTTGTTTGCTCAGTTTCTTGCTAGCTAACATATCAATTTATTTCACAGTTCAAAAGCATGGAGATGCCAAGTGAAAGATCCACTTTCATACTAGCAGCTTGTGTAGTAAAGCCTGTGAGTCTCCAGGATACATAGGCTTTGGTGGATACTCTGAAGTCTCTTATCTTTGTTTCTGATTTTGCCTTATTTTAACATGAGGATAATGATATTTACCTCCTTGAGCCTTATTTGTAAGAGTACTTTGTATGATTTAGATTGTAATGTATCACAGTAACAAAAGGATGAAAGATTCTTGGCAACTCTTAGAAATTTAATAATGTTTAACATTGAAAATGTCCGGTTTGGTATCCTCATGAAGAATAAGAGGTCTGATATTTTTTATTCAGCCTGTTATGCTGTTTTAACTTGAAATCAGTTCAATCAAAAAAAAAAAAAAAGGTGGAGGTAGTGGGGAAGAGAGAGATACCAAAAAAAAGAATGCAGTCTGTTTCATCATGGCATCACTGCATTTGTACGATAATGATAGTGCAGTTCAACTGCTACATCAACATGGCTATTATAATATCAAGAACTTAACCCTATGCCTGATTTAGCTTCAGAATTACCCTCTCTATGAAAAGACAAAACAGTATCTTATTTTGCATGTCAGGCTATACCATCCTTTTCTTACATAATCTGTGCTTGTGAGGAAGTCTAGCAGGCATCCTGTGTAGCATTACTTGTAAGCTATGCAGGCAGGGAACAGCTAGTGCACCTCATTTCAAGATCAGACATGCTCTTGTCACAGCTTCTGTCAAGTAAACTGATATTTAGCTTGGAGTCAAATTTGTATGTATGTAGCCAAATGTGAATTCCCCTATACAGTGGATATTCTGTTTTGACCACCACAGGAGACCTCAGGGGACAGTATCACACTGTATGACATTCCTCAGAGGGTGTATGTACATGTGTACCTATGTGCAGAAGAAGAAATATTTCTATTCGTATGTATGTTCTTGTCAGACTATGAGGTAATGTCTTCAGTTGCTAGGTCAGATAAACTATGTTGAATAATTAACTTCAAGAACAAACACCTATTAAGAGAAGGGTGGTATTATACTTAAGTATGTAATCTGAACAAATGCCACGGGACAGACTGAGTTTTACAGTTCTGGTTACTTTGTCCCAAAAATTGGTCACTAGAGAAAACACGTCCTTTGGCATGAGCTGAATATTAAATTTGCTACTATTTTGGCTTTCAATGAGGAAAAATGGACAGTACTGCAGATAAAAACAGTGTTGCTGATATTATACTTTATATTTAAACTGTAATGGCCCTTGGAGGGCAAATAGTTTTTCTAAAAGGATGCTCTAAGCAGAACAGGACATACAAAATAAAGTACTAGTAGTATGATGAAATAATCCAGAAGGCTCTGTTCAGACCTCTCTTTGTAATACAGATGTTCAAAAAGCACGTATTCCTGTGTGTAGCTTGTAAGAAAAGGAGAAACACATTCTTTAGGCATTGAACATGTAAATTCACTATTTGGATTTTTGCACCCAGTGTTACTGCATGTTAATTTATGCTGATGAGTGAGGTTGTCATCTGGTGCATGGTGGTGTAATGAAAACTATCTGGGTAGCCCAGAGACGATCTGCTGTAGACACAACTGAGGATGGACAGCAGCAAAGAAAAATGCATAGATTTCTCAGAGTTGCAGCTAATGGCCAGATTTAAGACATGTAGGGGAACAATGCTTCCATTTGGTCTACAGTAGGTTACTCCCTGACTTGTGCACAGGAAAAAGAAGAGAACAAGCTTCAGGTCAAATCTTACTCTGGGGAATTACAAGATTTACCCATAGAAGACAACAAGTGAAATGCTGAAACAACTTCCCCCGCTCAAACCAAAACCAACAAACCCAAAAATGACCAGCAAGAAATATTTACATCAAAATTTTTACTCTTTTATTTCCAGCTTAGCATATTGAGAATGTTATTTATTTATTTATCAAAAAATGTGTTGCTTTGATGTACTAGGCAAATGATTTCTTAATGTCTATTTAGTTAAGATGATGCCTGGATTGATCTTAAGTAAATAAATAAACAAACAAACAAATAGAACAACAACAACAAAACAGTAACTCTGCATTTGAAATAGTCACCACACACACAAAAAATCTGTTATATAAAAACAATTCCTGTATGTTGCAATTGCTCTTATCATTTCTTATTATTTGTTAATAATATGCAGTTACCTATACATTTCAGTGCACCTTTTGTCCAAAGCTCCATTTCTTGCAGGGGATCCTGGTCTTTCAGAGATTAGTTAGGTTTTGGCATTATTACTTCCATTGCAAGAAAGCAAAGGATGACAAAGTCATTCCATTCATAAAGATATGTATGTGTGCTTCTTATTGCGGATGAATCATGAACACCTTTCAGATTTAAAGAAAGCTGATAACAAAGAAAATCAAACTGAAATATCAGCCTTTAGCATTTATAATTAAACAACTTTCAGCTAAGAATCTGCATCCTTAATATGTCTGTGCCTACTACTTACTGCAGAATATGAATACATAATCAGTGAAAGACAAGTATAAGTAAAAGCTTTGTCAAGCAGATGGTGAAAGTTACAAGATAATAACTGTCATTGTTCATTGTGTGTACTTTGAAGAATCATCAGATCATGAGCTCATGGAGGCAAAATTTTTTGCTGTTTCTCTTTGCCTGAAGCACATTACGTTCTCTTACTTTTTATATACATTGGAAATGATAATTGTCACTGATTTTTCTCTGTTGCAGTGTGTGTCGTGGTCGAAAGTGGGAATGCACCAAAAATTCTTGTGATGGCACCTGCACTGTTATTGGTACAGCTCATTATTTGACATTTGATGGATTGAAGTACAGGTTTCCAGGAGACTGTCAGTATGTACTAGCTCAGGTAAGAGTATGTCAAATGCCTGAACTGTCTGATAGTGTATAAATTTTGTTACACCAGGAGAGAAGTCCAGCTTCTGGAAGAGTCACAGTAAAATGATCACTAAGTCATGTTCATTGCAGAAGTGAGCAGAGCTTATTAATGGCTTGACAGATATCCCAAGAAATTAGAAGACTTCATTGTGTTATAGAGAAGTGAATTAGGTTGTGGTATATCTAGCTGGCTGCTGTGACAGCAGCATGGTATAGAGAAACCTTAAATCTCAGCTATAGCAATGGATGTAATTTAGATGCCTGTACGTTATTCTTTCCTTGCTTCCCAGCTGCCTATTCATCCTCTAGTGAGGATGGCTTATTGTGTCAGACTTCTCCTTCAGACTAAGTGAAAAAAGAAGTGTTCAGTGAACCTGCTTTAAATATTTCCAGAGCAGAGATTCTACTCATTCAGGTTGACAACATCACTGTCCTGTTCTATGCACCAAACTGTTTGCAGTACACTGACAATATCTATTTTCTTCATAGCAAAGAGGAGAGGTGAATAAAAACACAGTACAATAACATCAGCCTGTGATTTGCGGGAGCAGCTAGAAATTTAGAGAGTTAAATGAGAATAAGGCTCAACTACAAATGCAAATTGTTGTGTATTTATAAGTGTGTGTGCAAAAGAAGAAATTCTCTTAACATTTGGTCTAAAAGATGGATCCACTGCTAATTGATTTCAATAGCTTTCTGCAATTAAAAAGCATTATTTTTCTTAGGTGAGCTACTATTTTCCCCAAAGACCCTTTTCATTCCTCCTTGCAGTTCTCCTTGGACCGGAAGGTATGATCAACCTGTCTGGATCTTTGAAATATGTTCTACCTAGCTCTGATGCTAGGAGACCTCTGCATGAAAGCCTTAGGGACAGTAACAGCATGCAGTGCTGCAATACTACTTAAAATGAAAATATGATCCTCAAATGACAGACAGAATTATACATAGGGTCTTTTTCTTAAAAGGTGTATACTTAAAAAAAAAAATCTGATAGTCACAAGTCATAACATAAACGTAATACTAGTTTTCCATGGATCTCAGAAATGTTTTACTTAAAAGAGAATCAATACAGTAAACTATGAAATTTCTCCCCAAGAAAGAGATTGATGTTGCTGTAGTTATTATTTGTGTAAAGGTGGGAAAAAAAACAGGTGTTATACATTTTGCTCAAGACTGTGCAGTGAGTTTCTTACTAACACTTCTTTCTAAACTAACCTTATAGGGTTATATCTTTATTTTATCATTGGAGCTCAAGTCTCATTTTCCCTGTTGTACCAGTTTGTGTATTAAGATGTACACAGTGACTAATCTTTGAAACGTCACACACTGTAATAGTGTGGATTGTCCCTGCTAAGGAATACCCTACAAAATACGCAGACAAGTATATGTGTATGTCACTGGCAGAGTGTACCTTATTCTTGAAGAGGTGGACCACATCAATACCAATGCTAAGAACTAAATAAATCAATATGGGAATAACAGACATGCAAACATATATCTTATTCGCTATGTAGAGTATTATTTGAGGACTCATTTTTCTCCATAGATCTGTATGTGTTTCTCAAATATCCATATTAATGACTCATTCATTTATTTTTGTCTGATAGGATTTCTGCAAGGATGACTCTGGGACATTCCGGATACTAATTTCAAATGAAGGATGTGGCTTCACTGGAGAAAAGTGCTCGAAAAGGGTTATCATTCTGTATAAAAGTGGAGAAATAGAGTTGTTTAGTGGAAATGTATGTATACTTCAGTTCTCTTTCTTTCCCTTTTTGACAAGACTATTAAAATTTCAGGATGCTTGGTAACATGAGGGATGAATAATCTCATGTTCAGTGGTTCTTGAAAACCAAATCATAAATTGAACAGATTAGTAACATAATAATAATTACAATTATAAAGGATTATTGTAATTAGCCATTTTTCTTCCAGAGATATAATGCCATTTTGGTATTTCTGCTTGATGTCAATAAGTTTATCTTGGATAAAAATGCCATTTAATGCAAGCTCATTTGAGGAATGCCCTTTCTAAATGTGAGAGGTCTAAAAATATTTCAATCAAGATTAAACATAAGAAAGAGCTAAGTGACTGTCCTATGACTAGTAAAACTTCAGCTCTAAATTAGCAGTCTGAAGGACAAAGCACACGGAAAGTGCCTGTAAATTGATACTGCAGAACCAATTATCAACTATCCTTTTCCTTCTTAAATTGTTAGATAGGAAATCCAGATTACTGGATTCCTTTTTTTTCCCCCTTTCCTACCAACAAACAATGAAGAATTGACAAAGAATCACTTCTACCTCCCGTGACAGGAAAGTTTCTTTCCTGTCATGTAGTGACATGGGAAAGAGTTCATCTCTTTTCCTTGGCTCTGTAACAATTAAGACTGCCTGTGTGCTCAAACATTACACACAGTGAATTTGAAACAGGGTTTCAATTGCTCAGTTTTCAGAAGCACTGGGCTCTAAACTGGCATCTGGACTAGAGATCTGCAAAAAATGTTCCCAGTGAAATGTGAAACTGCTCTACGTTTGCCTTGTTTGGGTTAACAATCAAAGCTGAACCAGGTTTTGCATAGTCTGCAACTTGCCTGCAAATTGCTGCTTGCCACTGATACTTGACAGGAACTTGTAAAACATGACCATTATTAATAGTGTCCATACAGTGTACCTTAACAGCAGATGATCCATGTAGGCTTTTGGTTGCTGGAGGAATGAATGCAGGACGTTTTGGTTGTACAAACAACTCCTCGTTTCTACTGATTTAAGACTCTCCTACCTGAATGAGGGTGAATACTAGTGCAGGGATCAGTCTGCAAAACCAGGTGTAGTATGAGAGCTCCTTTAGGAGACATTTTTCAGAAGAGGTATGATTCCACTTGGACACCTAAATAAGGGGCAGAAAAGACAGGAGATGGAAATTAGGCAGCTGGTAAGTCCAAGTGAGAGCATCAGAGGGTGTTTGTTTTCTGAGAATGTCCTTGCAGGAGCCAGATCTGTATCCCAAGACCACAAGACAGTCTACTGAACTTTCAGTTGTCTTTCTATTGAGTGCAGGATTCTGTGTAATAGGGAAGGTTGTCTTAGAAATAGCAGCAATCAGAGAAGGGATTAAGAAAAACTTTCTGAAGACTGGCAAATGCTTATACCGGGATGACTATATATATTCTTTTTCTATGCCAGTCCTTAGAAGCAAGCAAGAGAATTGAGTCTTTTTATTTTATTTTATTTTATTTTATTTTATTTTATTTTATTTTATTTTATTTTATTTTATTTTATTTTATTTTATTTTATTTTATTTTATTTTATTTTATTTTATTTTAATATACTTACTTGGGGAGGGGGGCAAAATATTTCCAAATGACATTGCTTTAAGATGTTAATGTTTTGAGAGCAGTTTCTAGTTTTAAGCTAAATAGGGCTTAACTGAAGTATCTATATATTACAGTCATGCCTCATTAAAAATAAATAAATAATAATTTTTGCTCTTCTGAAACAAATATATTTGCTACTTTGCAAGGTCAAAAGTTTACAAGTTCATGGTTGGTCAAACAGCCTCCTTAAACATAGAAATTCTGTAATTTAGGTTAACCTGCCAGCTCAGCTTTGTCCTCCTTTGTTGTTGCTTTTTTTGCTGCTGTTTTTTTTTTTTTTTTTTTTTTCCTGTGTTTGAAAAGATAGAGAATACTACAGAACTTAGACGACACGTGACCAAATGTGTCTAGATAGTATATCCATAGAATAAGTATGTACGGGCATAGAGGAAGGTGAAAATGCTTCCAGTTCCTAGAATAGTCTATCTTTTAGCATATTTTTCCCTACAGACACTGAAAGCCCTTTTTGGGAGATCCTTGAAGAATGTAAGCTGTTTTCTCTGGGGATAAAGGCTTTTGATCACACTGCAGAGCTGAAGAGAATTGAATTACATTGCAGCATTTTTACTGAATTAAGCAAGAAAGAGTAGTGGGATAAGGAGGTATTTTTCCCTCAAACTAGGGGGTGGATGAATAGTTTCTCCCATCCCTTTATCACTATTTATACTGACTAAAAGGTTTTGTCTACCTCTTCCACAAGCCAACAGTTAGCAGTTAATGCACTAGTAGTGTTTAAAGTAACAGCCATTCCAGAACTTTCTCCTGAAACGTGGTTAATAATCCTATTAAGGTTCCCATTGAAAGGGGATTACAATGTGAAAGAAAATATTTTAAATTAATTTCTCAAGTTCTCAGTAGCTGGAGGCTGTGAATTGGCAGTCAGATGGAAAGAAAGAGGAGAGGCACACAGGGGAAGTGAAAGTGATGGAAAAATACAAAAGAAAATAAATGACCAAAATGATCCCCTTAGGATTTTTCCTATTGCTGTAGGTGGTTGGGAAAAAAAAAAAAAAATCACAAAAAAACTTCCTGACTTCAGATTCAGGCTTTGGCCCTTCAGAGACCACCCATGCACATGTTTCTCTCAGTTCACATTACACTTTTACCAAGCAAGCCTTTTTGCCACTATCTGCCTCAGGAACACAGAATTGTTAGTTTCCTTTTAATAAATAAATTAAAAAATATATAATTATTCAGCGAGCCATTACTGAGTATTTACTGGTACACCCAGTACTCTTATCAACCCTGCTTCAGTTTATCAGTCTTGTTTTTTGTGTGTCAGTGTTTATGGTGAATGTATGTTTTATTTCAGGAGTGCATAAGACATTACCTCATTCAATGTTGTAGAAACGTGATGAGTTTGAAATACTGTACTTTTATCCCTATTTGCTATTCAGCAGTGCTGCTTTTAAGACAATAGTTTATCCACTGCAGCTTTTCAGAGTAGAGACAGGTGTGTAATCAGTCCTGTACCTATACTTTGTTTGCAGTTTTTCAAGCACTCAGGATCATCTATTTGATGTCTAGGATCTGTCTGTTCTCTGGTGAACAGCATGTCTGAAAATAGCCACAAATCTATGAGTGCATGTCCCACTGGGAAAGTGGCCCACATGTAAAAGGAATTAGAGAGACTTGATAACAGAGTGTTTTTCTTGTTCAGGTGAACATCAAGGTACCTCCTAAGGACAGTAATGATTTAGAAGTCATGAAATCTGGCCGTTACTACATCATTTTACTGGGCAACAGCATCAGTGTGACCTGGGATCTTGCCATGGGAGTCTCAGTTATTTTAAAAGCCAATTTCAAAGTAAGTGTTTTTCACTTTAATTCTTACTCTCACTAAAGAATGCACTTTAGTGAGACTCTCCATGAGGGATAGTATTTTATTTTATTTTATTTTTTTTATGCAGACATGCAGATAGATTTCCACAGAGTGCTTACTTGAAAATGAAGGGATTTTTTGTAATATGTAAGGGTCTCTTACTTTCCTCTATGGTTCAACTGTAATGGCAAAATTCTGGGTCTTTGGAGATGAGCTATGATAGAAAAGAGGAATGCTATGGTGCCTTAGAATAACTTTGCTTTGAGGGACTGAGATAATTTCTTCCATGTACAATAGGAACATAAGGAGCCAGATTTATAGACATGATGATCATCTTGAGGAATGAGATGGTATTATAGGTTAATTTCCTGGAGCCACTCCAAATAGAGCCAACAGGTGCCACTAGTTAGAGTTGTCTTCTTGCATTCTGGAGACCCTGGAAACAGACTGGTCCTACTTTCAGCTAAGCAGAATGGGAGTAAGAGCTAAACATTCTCTGTGACAGACTATGTGTATTTTAGTGAACTTGGCAGGGCCAGGAACAATTCAGTTTTTAAGCCTTGTGCCATTATAGTAGTAGGCTAAAAAGACTTCTTAACAAAGTTCTGAGACAGCCTACAGATGTATGATTTATGTATTTTGTGTTCTTTCCCTGCAAGGATCAAGTGTGTGGTCTGTGTGGAAATTTTGATGGAATCCAAAACAATGATTTGACCAGCAGCAATGAACATGTTGAAGTAGATCCAGTTGACTTTGGGAACTCTTGGAAAGTTAATACATACTGTGCTGATGTCAAAAAGGTGATTGTGAATAAACAGTGAAAACTAATTAATACTGGTTACAGTATCACTTTTGTATGGGTAAAGAGCTTTGAAAAGATAAAAATAAATAGAAATGAACTCCTTCTCCTATATTTTTGCCAAATAATTTTCTTTCTTGAAGTCTGATAAAAGATCAATTAACTTATTTAAGGCCTCTGGGCAGCCAAATGTTAAAACAGCCAATCTGTGTAGTAAAGGCTATTCATAGAGTTTGCCAACCCAGATGTTAGAAATCCAGGTATAACTGGAAATCTCATTTTAGAGCTTAATCTAAAAAAACAGCTGTAATTTTCAGACAGGAGGAGTTCAGATAAAGATTTCATATTTCTCCATCGAAACTCTGTATCCCAAGTCCCCAAGTCTTACTCCATTCATTTTTGAACAGCTCAATGCACAGATTGATTTATTTCTTTATGGTTCTTAATGTTTTTAGATAGCAGTCAGTTATTACTTTCAGATTAGAGAGGAATGAGCAGAAAAGGCAAGATACAGGAGTGAGTGTAAGACCTTATTGCCATGTTATCACAGCTTTTGAATTCTGAGTGTTACCTAAGTCCTCATCCTGGAGATAAGGTGATTTCACAGGGCACTAGTTTTGCTAAACATAACTAGTGTACTTCCTCTTTTGCAAATATATATACATCTTTAATCTTTCCGTAAAACGTTTATGTTGTCATAAAAATATTTATTTTTGATCACATGAAATCTTTTGTGTTAGTTTACTTAGTCACAGCATTATCTTCCTGAATGCCTGTTTATTTATTTATTTATGTAATTATTTTTAATATGACTGGACTGGAGCACGGGAGAAGTTGTAATAATGGGGACTGAGACTTCTGGGTAAGACTGAGAAGGAGCAGCTCCACATTTCAGTTCATCTGGCACAAGATACAGCCTACAGGATATCTCTGTGATAAATACCATGTCGATACTTGTGCTCCTTGTGCTTAGCTAAATTAAAATGAAGAGGGGGAGACTAGTGAGGCTTTTTTATTCAGCAGTGGCCTTGACTATTATCTGCTGAAGACTGACTTTATCTGTGAAGCTCACAGGCCTTCTGGAGAGCTCTGAACAATTATTTTTCAGGATGTATGTTTGGTACAATGAGATTAACATTATGAAAATATTTGTGTTAAAACTGCAGTATACAAACCTGCAGACAATGAGGGAGATGACCTGCTCTACTTTGTGTTCTTCTGCTGCAGAATTTGTTCTTGCCATGTAGCACACTGAAACTTTATTCAAAGAAATAATTTACTTTGTCAGGCAAAGTTGGTTGGACTAGATCTTATGATGTCATTTCCAACCTAAATGATTCTATGATTCTATGAAAAATGTCTAGTGCTAGTGAGTCTCTTACTTCAGTTTGAAGAGTCCCTAAGATCCTGAAGTCAAGACTGATGCAGTGTGTGATTGTCTCTTACAATATCAAGCACAACCAGGAACAAGCCTTGGTGTTTCCCTTGTGTAATGGCAACGTATTGAAGCAGGTGATGGTAGAAACATCATGCAGCATTTTGTCTGGGAGTCTCTTTGAAGAATGCAAAAAGCTTGTAAGTATTGTTTCCTGTGTTTAATTTCCTTCAATTCTTCATGGGCTGTGCTGTCAGTGATGATAGCTGAGCAGAAAGTACAGTTGTGCTGACAGCATACAGGACATGAAGGGGACTGACTAATTGGCGTTCTCATCTGTGGCCCTGTCCTGTAGCTGACGCTTTGTGGGAAAATGCAGGAATCCCCCTAGTGGAAAGCTATAGAAAAACTTCTGCTTGAGGGAAGTTTTACTCTAAACCCCACACTGACACATGAAGTCAAGCACAGGGGTTGAGTTTTTGTTTTGGAGGAGGGGGGGGGGAAGGAGGCAGGGCAGGGTGGGGGAAAAAAAACCCTGAGCTAATATAATGCCATTCATACTGCAGTCTACCCCAAATGCACAAGAGGATTTGGTAACAGGGCCCCAAATGTATAAAGTTGCTACATATCTGGAGTATTAGGGGACAATAAACTGCAATGTCTATAATAACTTTGAGAATGTGGCCTGATTTGAGTTCTTGCTGGTGTCAGCAGAAGGATTTCCACTGTTTTTTGTGGCATCTCAACTCTTGGCAAATGGAACAGGAAAACCACCTGAAGATTAAATATGTATAGAATAAGGGGATGAAGGGAATCAGTGAGTGTACTGTACCCTGAATTTATCCTTTTTTCAGGTGGATCCTGAACCCTACATAGATATTTGTATGTATGACACTTGTGCTTGTGAATCTACCGGGGACTGTGCTTGCTTCTGTGATGCTATAGCAGCCTATGCACATGTCTGTGCACAAAAAGGTGTTATTGTTCACTGGAGATCAGCAGATCTGTGCCGTAAGTACAGGGTAGATGGAGAGGAATTGGGAATGATTTTGTCTGGGAAATAAACTGAAAAGTTTCAAGATCTTAATCAATAAACCATTGGCTCAGCTAGACTGTTCTTATCCAGCTCTGCTCCTGCTGATGTCCAGAGAAGTTCTCTTTAATTAAACCGGGCTAGAAGCTCATAGTGACATTGTCCTTCCAAATCCAGGGAAATAAATATTCTTTTCTGAATTCTTTTTTTTTTTTTTTTTTTTTTTTTTTAATTAGTGTCAATTCTTTGCAATTGTTTTTATCAAAAACAAAGCTCTCTCATCTAGAGCAAGTATTTCATTATATATAAAAAAAGAAGTTTGAAGATATGGCCTGCCATGGACGTAGTAGAGAAAAAAAGAAAAGTTATTTTAAGATGTACATTTTTCTTTTGCTATGCATATATGGCCCACCTTGTACTCAGTTTGTTGTCTTTGTTTTGAGAGGCATAGTGACTATAGTCTGGTTTGATCTTCTGCCTACATTTTTTTCACTATATAGCACAAAGCTGTGAGCACCTGAATAAACAAGAATTAGACTATCAATGTGAATGGCGATATAATAGCTGTGGACCTGCTTGTCTTATAACATGCCAGCACCCACAGCCTTTGAAGTGCCCTCTACAGTGTGTAGAAGGATGCCATGTGCACTGTCCTGCAGGTAAGTCCATCTTTTGATTTTGTCATTTATTTCCCTTTTTCTGCTCTGCTCCTGTTACTTTTTGGTATTGTTCAGTTCTTTTTTTTTTTTTTTTTCTCCACACTGAATGTTGCTGTTGCATGACAAGAAATATTACAGTCCAGGAATATTCACAGGTTGCTAAGGCTGGAAATTGCATAAGATTTAGATACTGCAGTTAACTCATCAAATCTTACTGATGTATTTTCACTGTGTTTTCTTAACTGTGCAAGTTGGAAGGTGGTTAGGTATCCTGATTTGAGTTTGTGAGATGAGCACAGTGTGTAGAGGACACTAAAAAATGGTGCCTTGAAGAGGAGATTAGAATGCTGCCAGCAAGAATGAGAGAATGGGAACAGGGTAATAAGAAAGGGAGATAGGAGCAGAGTCAGGGGCTGTTGACTTTGTAGGGTATGAATTTGGGGGAAACCCATTGACCTGACCTGACCTCACTGCCTTCAGGTCTCTAGTGCCCTTGAGAGTGCCAAGCAGCTATCCTCCTTTGAGCATGAGCTTTTGGCCTAAATGTTCCCATCAACTCTCTTAGAAAAAATACCTGGGGGAGAGGAAAAGATGGACAGAAAAAGAAAGTGTGAAAGACAAGCAAGATCTAAATGGAGAGTGACAACTCAGATGAATAAACAGCTTGTAAGGTCAGAATGAGAAGACATGAAGGCAAAGAAAGTAGGCATTTTAAGACCAGAAATAGTTAGTCTGGGCTTTGGTATCTCTCTTTTACACATTCATTTACAGTGAAGGGAGAGCCTTCTTGGATATAAATTTATGTAAGTATTAAGTATAATATTTGAGCTTTCAGTACTAGGTGTTTAAATTGTACTCTAGTATGATCAGAGCTAGGAGGCAGGCAATATGGGGCAAAATCAATAATATACAGATAAAAAGGAAACAGTTATTTTCTGCTTGTATCTTTATTACTTCATTCTGAAGATACGTTCACCTTCTGCATGGTCCTGGTTGTTGTAGGTTATACATTAAGTACATGTATTTACAGTATCTCACTAAAAGTGGTTATGAAGAAATGACATATTTATCTGTGTCAAACTTGGAGTGTTTGACACAAGCAGAGTATTCAGAACTCTTAAACCCAATTCACAAACCTTGTTTTATTTTTATATTTATTTTTTATTTTTATTTTTATTTTTTATATTTATATTTATTTTTTATTTTTTATTTTTATTTAAGCAGGTTAAATGCAATAATTATGTTTGCAATTAATTTATATTGGCATTTTTATACTACTGTGCTATTTCAAAACAGGTAAAATACTTGATGAACTCTCTCTGGATTGTGTCACTCCAGAAGACTGTCCTGTGTGTACAGTTGGAGATGTCAAGATTCCACATGGAAGGAGAATAGTTTTGAACAGAGAAGATCCACAGCACTGTAAATCTTGGTATGACAGAAAGATTTATGCCTTGAAATAGCACGTCCATTGGGTAGGATGATGGGAGAGAGATGGAGTGAATCCCCATGAATAAGTTAAGACTTAGCTGTAAATATACCACTGAAGATGAGGCTTGGAAACCCTCTTTTATGTCAAAGCCCCTTATATAATCTGAAGCTGAGGTTCTTTGTTAATAGTTGGGATTATTGGATGTCATTTGAATTTAAGCAAGTGAAATCCAAAAATTCCTTTCAAAAATGCCTCTTCCCATGTGTAGAAGGCCCCATTAACTTCAGTCATTCCTCTTCTTTCTATAAAAGGTGTGATCCAACATCAGTAAAGCTATCAAAACTCTTTCCTCTTGCTGGTACTAAAAAAATCCTATATATAGTGCAAAATCTGAATGCACACTCAGTCTTTTTCTGAGATTATGAGCAGTTGAAAGTTTGTAGTATAATTGGAAAAATAATCTCCCCAAGATTTTAAGATGATATCCTGTGTCTTGATCCTGCATGAATGCTTTTCCAACTATGATGAAATTAATAGAAGGATGCACCATAATGTGGGATTAGGGTCTTCCGTTGCAAAGTGGCAGAGACAGATTTTCATTCTGTATACTGCCCAGTGGCATATTACACAAAGGTTTGTATTACCTGTAAGCTTGGCATTCTCCCTAGTCTAGTCCCTTGATGGATACTTTCACTAGTCACTCATAATGCTGTCAATACAAAAGAGTTTTCTATCATGTAATTTGACCATATTTAATAGAGACCGAGTTGTAAAATTGCAGTAGCTATTAGCCTAGACTAACACCATCGCTCCAAACACTTTGAATCTCACAGAAACTCTGAATGGATATGAACTTTGAATTCCTGGTGTCTTGCTGGAGCTAGCATACATCTGTGTTATAAACTCAGGGCATTAGACTATTAGACTGATCAATTTACATATGTATACATATTATGTATTTTATAAAATATATTTATATATATAACTATATATGAAAAGCCTTGAATTGCATCAAAAGGTCAAGAAAGAGTCTTCAAACATTCAACTCTGTTCCCTAATTTTTGTAATACTTAATAATAATTTATCTTAAATATTGATACATTGCCACCGGTCACAAAGATTTCAGAACATTACGAAAACTTACCTCACTAGGGAAACATCCTTTTGCATAGCTGTCACCTAATTTAGATGCCTACACCATCTGTACAAACAATAGAAAATATTGCACAAAAATGAATTTTATAGCAAATATCCAAAGAAAATTGAAAACTAGAAGAGTCTTGTTCATATTAGGATTAAAATAATAAATCTTCCATTGCTGTGCATTAATGCCAAAAGTATCTGTGCATTCTTCAATTAAAAAGACACTAAAATAAACTCAGAAAGAAAATAGCCCTGGGAGAATTTAAACTAAGATGCCACATGTAAAGTGACTTATTTTCCTGGAAAATGGTACCTTCTTCTAGTATTGACTTGCTTATTTTGTACACCCATGGTTTCCTCTGGCAGTAAAAATGAGCACGTTTTGGTCCTTGCTCCTTCATAGATGTTCCCTATACTGTTTCTTTGGCTGTCCAGTAGTACAAGGAAAATGTATTGACTGTATCTGTACTACCCTGTCCATGAGTACAGTGATGATCTTTGCTCAGATAACTAAAGTAAGAGAATGATACAACCAAGAGTTAGCAGGGAAGAAGTGTTAAAGCCTTGCTAAACATAGAAATAAATGAATTATAAATAAGTTCCTAAAAGGTGAAGAGTGACAGAGGTGAAAAATCTCATGGTATTAAGGAAGTATGAACAGTGGAAAAGGCAGAGATGGGGGGAGAAGGTAGAGGGGGAGAGGAAACTAGGAACTGAGATGGAAAGAGGAAGAGAAAATGTACTAACAGAGGTGAGTAGAAATGGTGAGGGAAGAAAAATAGAAAGAAAAAGAGAAAACAGCTATAAGTAAAATACATCATTCTTTTTGTGTGTAGGGACACAAAAACAGGACATAGTAAGTAAGAGGAACATAAAAGAGACATTAAAAGAAAAACACAAACAAAAAAAAAAGAGGAAAGATAACAAAAGAGACATTTAAAAACAAACAAACAAACAAAACAATAAAAAACAAACCCATATAGGATGATATGTGCCAAAGCTGCATTCAAAGCAAAATTAAATTAGGGAAAATAAAAGGAAACTAGTGCACTTTAGAGATAGGAAAAAAAAGGATGCTTATTGTTTTTAGTAAGGTTAAAATCTAGGTAAACAATGCCTTCTTACAGAGTTTGCTAGGTCCTGTCGGAGTCAAAATTGTCTTGACTACTCTAGGATTTTACTTTGTATTATGTACCTCCAATTTTCCTCACGGTTTTTCATCCTTGTGAAGCAAACCATGTCTGCCAGTTAAGTCCACCAGTGGCCTGTAGGTAGCCATATTGCTCAAGCTCAGTGGGTTTCTAGACAATTCCTAGACACAGATTTTAAATATTCTACCAAAAGCTGTAATAAGAAGAGTATCCTCTGACAAACATACCATATGTTTTCATATGCTTCCTGCATCTAAACAGACATGCACAAACAATTCCTTTTCTGAGTGAGTGCTAAAATTTTGTACAATTCCTTATAGAGAAATGGAAGGCGTCCCTCCCCTCCCCCCATCACTATTTCTTTTCATTTCTGAGATACATAGCCAGTGGATTTCCTTTTGTTAGATGTGGGTAATGTGTTATTATAAGCATTGATTTATTTACTGTTAAACTTCGTGACTTTTGTAGTCTGTGTCAAGGGAAGAACTTATCCTGTGTATCCTGTGAACCAGTGGAAGAAATCCTAACACCAACAACACCTGCTCCAGAGGAGGACATTGAACTACCACCCAGTGAATACTCATGCAGCAAGATGATGGACTTGGCCTTTCTAGTGGATGGCTCCAATAAACTGTTAGAAGAGGACTTTGAACAACTGAAGACTTTCATAACTGGCATGATGAAGAAACTTCACATCTCCCAAAAGAAAATCCGAGTATCAGTTCTGGTATATTATAGGGTTGGCACCACAATCTATCTTGGCCTTAAAGATGTCAAAAAACAGTCCCAGATGAGAAAAATTGTCCAAAACATAAAATATACAGGTGATGAAGTAGCGTCTGCTGCAGAAGCCCTTAAATATATCGTGTTTCACGTGTTTGGAAAAGCAGAAAGGACCAATGCTGCCAAAATTGCTGTACTATTTATAGCAAGCAAGTCTCCAGGAAAAGTCCGCACCATTATCCCAGCTTTGAAGAATAAAAAAATCACTGTAATACCTGTGGGGATTGGACCACATGTTAGTGAGGAACAAATCAGGTTCATTGAAAAGCAGTTACATACTAGATCCTTCTTAATGAACAATGTGTTGGAGCTAACAGATAACAGAGATCTCCTTATTGATTATCTGTGTGATCTTGGACCTGAAGAAAATCCTCTGTTAGAAGCTATATCCACTCCAACAATGTCTAACATCAGATATCCCCCTTGGATGCTCACAGCACCGCCACCCCTTTCAGAAAAGCCCACACCAAAAAGTCTGGACATTGCTTTTGTTGTTGAAGGATCAGACAATGTAGGGGAGGAAAATTTCAATATCATCAAGAAGTTCCTTGAGAGGGTGATCACAGGAATGAACATAGGGAAAGAAAATATTCATGTTACTGTCATGCAATATTCAGACACTGTCACTCTGGAGTATTCCTTTAGGGAAATACAGTCAAAGGAAAGTATTATTGAGAAAGTGAGAAGCATACCCTACCAAGGAGGGAAGGCTACCAACACTGGGCATGCCCTTGATTATATTTCCAAACACACATTTACAACAGTAAATGGGGGCAGGCAGGATGTACCTCACTTGGTATATATGGTGTCAGCCAATCCTTCCACTGATGTTATCACACGACATCCCAGAAGTATAAATGTTATTCCCATAGGCATAACACCCAATGTAAATGTTCAAGAGCTCAGAAAGATTAGTCAGCCTAATAGTCCAATAATCTTGCATAGTTATAGCACACTTATTGAAGAAGCACCTGAATTAGTGCTGCAGTCATGCTGCTCTCATAAACGTTGGACAGAAATTCCAGGTGAAGTTGGAGGTCTTTCTTTGTGTAATTTTCTGTTCCCTCTCTCCTATCTTCTTTGTTCCCACTCCATGTCTATGAACATTCTCGTCTCTCATTTAGTATTTTGTCCAAATGCCAAGGAAGGACCATTTATCCTTCAGTCAGAGTGAGAGGATGCTGCCCCAGTTCATTAGTACAGTCCACTGACTTGCAGTCAGTCCTCTATAGGCTTAGAAGACTTTAGCTGTATTTTTCAGTAATATACAGTAGCTTTCAGATAGTATGAAGAGTGACAGAAGTAAGTATTCTCATCTGCTTGCCCCAAGCAAGTAAGCAAATTCCTTTTATCTGAGGTAAATTCTTTGTTTTGTGTTTGGCTTATTTTTACTTTTTAGTCCCCTAAGAGTAAAATAACATTAGCAGAAAAGCAAGAATTGAAATATAAATCTCAAGGCCTTCACTAAGCAGGCATTGCTTACTGTTTCAAATGGTTGCTATCCTGCTTTGTTTACCCAAAATGCAGGTATCTGCCATTTCTGCTTCTACTGATAGATTAGTAGATGACATTTTGGTTATCATTTGATTACTAATAAAATCCCACAAACACCTACAAACACATTTTATTTATTTTTTTTTATTTATTTATCTATTTATTTATGTATTTATTCCTTCCTTTTCCCCCTCAGAGTTGTGCAACAAACCAATGGATATCATGTTTCTTCTGGATGGAAGTTCCAATATTGGAGCATCAGAGTTTGAGGAAATGAAAAACTTTGTACAGGCATTTATTGAAAGTGCTGATATCAGTATGTATCTGTTTTAACTCATACACACAAAGACTTTCTGCATTATTTTGCTTATACATGACAAAACAAAAACTCTCAATTTCTTTTCACCATTCTAATCCCTCAAAACAAAACAAAACAAAACAAAACAAAACAAAACAAAACATTTATATTGAGGAAATTCAGCTTGTAAAACTTTTGGTTCAGATGAAGTTCAGTTTTCCTCTGGTTCAGGCAACTAAAGGTTTGATATGTAGTTCACTGAGAAGTGTGATGCAGAATAGCTAGAACAGCATCTGTGATGAGAACTTCTCTTTTTATTGTAATGGACACAAGAAGTGAGTACACCAAATAGGTGAAGAGGTCCCTGTCAAGGGATGCAGATTTAGCTGAACTGTTCAATGGCAGAAAAGCAGAAGTATATGTTTATTTGTTTTATTTCTGAATTAGTTCCAAAAGTCTTGAAAATAATGGTTCAGGTTTGGTTCTGGTTCAAGTAAAAATGAATAATTCAGAGGGCTTTTGCTTCAGGTTTGGTCAGAATGCAAGGTTTTTGTCTTTGGAATGAGCATTTCTATTTTTGATCTGCCGTTTGGGGCTAACCTAAGGCACACTAAATGTCTTTTTAAGATTTAGTTCCTCACCCATGTTGGATGACAGGTGCTTTCTGGGAGTGCTCGACTCAAAGATCATGCAGATTGTGTACCGATGGGAGGTATACCACTAGTCTGGTCATTTAGCCGAGATATTATCAGTGCAGCCATCCTCCAGAATGCTACATATCCTGGTATACATGAAAGTATCACAAAGCACAAGCAGTGAATTAGGAATTGTGTGCCCTTGCTCCAATCAGCATTCAATCCAGCATTAAACCATTTTGTGGTTTTCATGGTGTGTCAGCTGCTAGTGTTTGCCACTGTGTGTTGACATGTTTGTATCATACCTATATTTTCAAAAGATTACCAGCAGTTATACTAATTAGAGAGCACAGAGGAAAAGTATAGCACTTCTGTATGTCTAGAATAACTTATATTGGTTAGAGATCATACTTGGAAGACACTTTTTTTTTTTTTCTGAAAATTGTATACAAGGAAGATATAGAGAAGCAAGCCAAGTAAACAAAGAAAATAAGCAATAAAACAATAGACAGTTTAATTTAGCGTGTCTGTTTTGCTTATCTTAGCTTTAGCCTGTAATAGTAAATGTTACATCATTAACAACACAACAGAAATAATGGAAATATGAAGTGAGTTCTCACTACAGCCTTAGTTTTAAAATCTTTGAGAAGACCATGGACAAATTGTAGAGTGCAGTAGGTAGAATCATAGAATCATCCAGGTTGGAAAAGACCTTCAAGATCATCAAGGCCAACTATCAACAATATCTGGATTTGTATAGGGCTGCAATATTTGGTACATGAAATCACAATAAATATTAACTTAATTCATAAATGTTTTATGAGCCATTGATAAAAAATAGTAATGTATTATGTACATGTTGTAAGTACCTTCAATATGCAGAAGTCCTTCTAAGACTATAGCAATCATTATAAACAATGTATTGCCCTGTTCAATTCTACAACAGTTGGCCACTGATTATTTATATCAACTCTCTGTTAGTAGTTTTATTCATACTTCCTACGTAATGTATAAACAGAATAAAGATGTCAGAAAATGGCAAAACTTGGAATTTCTCTTAACTCCCCTTTGCAGGCCATGCTTCCTGGGAGAACTATGTCACATGGTGCAGCCTGATGCATGTCACTCAAGTAATACATGACAGAGAAATTTGAATTAAATATAGTCTTCTGTGAGTCTGGGCCATCAGGAAGGTTGGGGTATAAAACTACCACACTTGCCAAACAATGTGCATGTAAAAAGTGATGTTTAGACAGTTTTAACATGGAAAAAAGAAAAACATTTGGTGATCAGTAGTGAAATTCTCCGACCATGGTCAAATTAATCTGAGACAAAATACTACATGCTGATTCTCAACAGAAAAGCGACTGTTTCCAGAAATATGTGCATAGTTTTCCCCTAAGAATAGTTCAGTTTTGATCTTCTGATTGAATATGCAGCTTTCACACTATAATGGAAAAATCCCTGTCTAGTTGTGTTTAATGTAAAACACAACCATAATGTATCCTTTAGATTTGATCTTAAGACATTCATATGCATTGCTTAAAGTGTTTGTTTTCTGCTTTTCACTTCAGGCAATACTTCAATTCATGTGTCAGTTCTCCAGTATGCCAGGGAAAATAATCTAGAAATTTCATGGAACATGCCTCAAGAGACTGTAAATCTTGTAGAGATGGTGCGCTCAATTCAACAAAGGGAACAAGGTCCTACCAGACTGGGTGAGTGATTATGTGGATATTTATGTTTAAAAAAGAGGGGGGAAAAAAAAACACGTGCTAAGTATAATCTGGCCCCAATCACCGATTTCTCTTCATGCTCTGCACCAGGGCTGTTGGATTTTTAGTTCACTTATGTCTTTACAATATGTAAGTTTCTTAGTAAATGTTTAATTTTCGTTATTAAAATATAACTTATGTATCTCGTATCAGGGTTTATCTTAGTGCATTTTGGAAAAAGGAAGGCCAGTTTCTTTTTTTTTCCCTGAAATAATTTAATTTTCCCTGAAGTGATTTTAATTTATTACTTTTCAAGAAAACAGAACATAAACAAAAATACTTTGATCATTAATATTTCAGCATCAATTACTGATTAGACATTTAGCAGCAGAGCTGCTTATACTCACTTTGATAGCTGCCCTCGCCAGCTGTTTGTTACTTTGTGCTGAGTCAGTGTAAAGGATCTTTTTCTCAAACAGTAGTTGTGTTCTGTATAGGTTAGTCCCCTCATCAGTTTGCCATGCTGGGCCCACAAAGACTTAGGCTGGCACAAGGCTGGGGATGGTGCCAGGGAGCAATGATCACCTAAGTTGGCACCCTACCTGAAGGTACTTGTGAAACATCATTTTCTGCTCCAGAAAACTGCATCCTGAAAACACGTCCACTTTAATATTCATGTACTAAAACGTAACAGATTTCCCACTGGGTCTGTGGAAATTCAGTACACATGTGTATTGGTTGTAGGGCCCAGCAAGCAATGATTTTCCTACAGCATATCTGATCTTTCACTAGATACCCTGAGAATTTTGTTCTTTTGGACTAGAACTACATTTGCTCTGGCAGCAGCCTAGCATTAGGGTCCTATAAGAGCTGAGGAATATACAGATTTTTAGGGTCTTTGGCCTACTTTGGACTGTAAAGAGTTATTGGTACAGAAAAGTGGGAAATAAAACCTGACTTCCATAGTTCGCAGGAGGATTAGCCATGATTGCTTTCTCAGCCTGGAGAAATAAAAATACCAGATGGCTGATGAGACTTCTATAGACTCATTGTGGGATAAACTATTACATACAAATAGATAAGTTTTCATGAAGTCTTCTATGGTAATGTGTATAGTAAGCCACACTGACCTGCAGGATAAACAGAGAAAACATGGCCTTTGGGAAATGAAAGGGGAGAGGCAGCCACATGACATACTCGTTAGTGATTTGTTTATGTCTCATTGGAAAGTGCTCAGAGACCGTGATGAGGGATGTGGTATAATGAACTAAAATGGAATAGAGTAGAAGTAGTTCCTCCCAGTGAAGTAATGAAAATAAGTCACTGTGGTCCTGTCCTGCACCTTGTAATGTGTGTGAATTCGGCTGACTGAGTAGGAGACTTGACATCTATGGGAAATGCATTGTTGTTCATTTCATTCTGTCTGTGCTCAGGCCTTTGCAAACACAGAGGCTGCTTAAAAAGTTTAGATAGCTCAGTTAGGATGTTGCAGTTTCCCAGGCAACTTTTCTAGCTTGTCTAGAGGACTTGACCAGATTTACCTATCAAAAAGTATTGTTGCCATCAAACCTGAATTGTTTCTTCTCATCTGCACTGTTTTCCCTATGGTAGAAACACAATTCTGTGTAATCCTTATGCAATCTTTACTGATCCAGACCATCCTGTTTCAGTCAAATAATGCAGAAAATAACTGTGGACTTGGGGTGTGTGACTGACTCTTCCTCTCCTTAAAACCGTGGCACTAACAGGGCTTTTCTCCTAGGGTGCTTGCTTGCTCTCACATGCACAGTGTGAGAGACCTGATATATGTGTAATACTTAACATGTAATATGTGCTTGGAAATCATTACTCCTGCTTCAAAAGCTGGTAGGTGGAGACAAGTTAGAGATGCACAGCACCAGAACCTGAAGTGTGCCACAGACATACTTATAGGGACCATAGCTGCTCATGTGGAGGGTATAGCTGGATTAAAATAACGGTGTCTGTCGCTGTTCTGTATGGAGTTATTTTCATAATGGGACTGTCACCATTATAGCAGGGAGTATACCCTGTGGGGGTAAATGTACCTCTTTAAATGCTGACCTCACTATGTGCGAACAGAAGTTTCAGGTGAGTTGTTGCCATTGCTGTAAAAGTCTAACTGCAGAGAGCTTTCTCTTTTTATGCTTTCTTTAACAACATGGAAACTCCATGAGAGAGATTTTATTAGTAAGAAATAGTGTAAAACTACAGAGTATTTAAGGGTATCAAAACAAAAAAAGCAGCTTTTCCATGATTATGGAGTAAGATAACACTGTGTACATTTTGGTTCAAATTAACTATTAAAAAGAAGTTCTGGGGATATTAGGACATAATGAAATAGTGTATAATTTCACCTGAGAAACAACTGAAAATAAGAAAACTTCTCTTCAGCATTCATGGGTATTTAGAAGAGTTATAGGAACCGGTAAGTATCACTTAAAACTTTATAAAACCATGATTTTGTTTGCTTTCTAAACATAGCTCATTTTAGACTGATGTTTTTAAGGCTGCCTGCCTCAGCCTCAAAATTTGGAGAAAGCGTAATTTATATGTGTCAACTGTATTAAAAGCATTGTTAGGTATAGATATGTCTTTTTTTTAAATTTTTTTCACATTTGGGAAAAAAACCTTGAATGTTTTTACTGACTTTCATAGCTATTAACATGTTTGTATGGCAGCACTCAGCACTGATGCTTGATTAAGACAGTATAAATGTTTCCTTTCAAAAAAGCCCCTGTTTTTCAGCAAGTAAAAGCCCACCATAGCACTGTTCTTGACTCAGCCCTCTGCTCTGATGATTCAGTCAATACAGAATGTTCACAGTCTGGTCTCCTGTTACCCATAAGAGGCTTTGGCAGCAGCTGCTCTAATCTAAGGGCTCTCATCCATTGACAGATCTTGCTTGAAAGGTCTTGCTTGTTTGTTCCCCCGCTACTTTTCCTGATTTGGTAGTGCCAGCTGTTTTCTGAAGCCAGCTTTGGTCACCTACTAGAGCTTCTCTGAGGTGTTCTAATTCACACTCCTGACATGTTTTTTGCTCTCTTGCTTGTATATTAGTTCCTTTCTTACAATGTTTGTGAATTAAATTTGTTGCTGGTGGAGTCTGGGGCCATCAGAACCCCTTGAAGGTAAGAGCAGTGCAGTATTTGTGATCTGAAGACTCAGAAAAACAGAGGAGAGGGTTTGGGAACTAGTAATCTGCTCAGTTCAGTACTGTGAATAGAGTCCAGCAGTTCAGTTAACAGGCACGCATTAATGCTAGAATATCAACGTGATAAGAACGGACCAATTAAAGCATCTGTCTTTGGGATCAGGTTGCAATAGCTATTGTGTTTCAAAATTAAAATGATCTGCTATTTTCTCCAAAAATAAGTAAAAAAAAAAAAAAAAATCCATCATGCCAAAACCCTAAATTAAGATACAAAGTCCAGTTTCAGGTTTATTGTCATGGAGGGTTGTTCCTGATTTAAAAAGATCTTTGGTTAACGAGATGCAATCTGGACTATCCACAGGCTTCATAGCCTTCGGCTGCTTCTATCCCTCTTCGAGTGCTGAGAAGCCATTTCTTTTTTTGCTTCTTTCTCCAGAAGCTTTCAGTGCTTGTGGGTGGTTAAGATTTCTTGTAGTACTTTTTCTTTTTGAGATGTTGCAAAAGTGTTAGCAAAACCATTAAGGCCACTTAAGACATGGATTCATATATTCCCATCATGAATCTCTGCATAGGTGGAATCTCCTGCCTGTCACAACTCCACAGACCTTCAGAAGGGCTTCACATTTTATTCCTCGTTTCAGACCAAAAAAAAAAAAAAGAAAATAATTGCAAAAGTTGCTTTAAGCAGTTTCTGCTAACCCTGAAGTACCCACTGAACCATTAAATGTCTCAGTGTTCATTTATTTTCTTCTCAATTGGCTTATGCTGGGAGAAACCTTGTTTATTATTTCTTGGATATATTTCCAACATTTTTAGGGCACTTTGTACTGTCTCATTCCATCCAAAATGTTCATAAATGCTAGAAATTTAATATCTGTGATTCAGATTAGTATGCATTTTTGCACGTTATTCTTCCTTTATCCAAATCATTAATGAAATTATCCAGTAAGGGAGAATCTAATGTAATACTCTGTAGAATCCTAGTAAATACCTGCAACCCTACTCAACAGATTTTCTTTTGTCCTTAAAACTTGTTTATGTCCATTTAATCAGCTTTCAGTCCTTGCAAGAACCTGGACGTGACCCATTGTGAATTACTATTTCAGAATACATCTGCCTTGACTGCATATAATGATTTCTAAAAGTAAAATAAAATAAAATAAAATAAAACAAAAATCAAACTTATTCAGAAAAGTACAACTAAGTGATGGAATCCCTTCTCTGTTTTTTGTTTGTTTGTTTGTTTGTTTGTTTTTTCTGTCTTTGTAGGATATCTTCCATTGTTTTCACTTTATTGGTATTCCATCCATGACTTTTGTTATAGTATAGTTAGGAATGTATCAGCACTGAAAGACGGGAAGAAGGTGCTATGCTGTGGTGCTAACCTTTAGAAGGACTGACCTATTCTTTCTAGAGTAGCCAATATAGATCAACTTTTGTTGTTGTTTTGTTTTTGCTTTGTGTTTTTGTGTTTTGCCTTGATTTCAGTTCTTTCCTGGATGTGCCAAATGATTAACAACCAGGTCCTCGTGACTACCTGAAAGGCTGCTGGCAGCTCAGTGCACCTGCAAGCTACAATTTCTTTTTCAGTTATTTAGATAAATGTTTAGATGATCATATCTGAGGAATGTGGGTGTGAATGCATGTGTGAAATTAATCTTGGCCATTATGCCTGTCAGAATTACAATATGTGTAATGTGTTCATGTCCACTGCCTTTGGTAACAGAGTTGTTATATGTCTAATAATGATACTTACAAAATACCCCTTGTCAATGCTAACAAATTTTTGGACACTGTCAGATATTCTTTAAAGAAAAAAATAAATTTGATTTGATTTGATTTGATTTTTAATGGAGCATGATTTAAAATATTTTCTGTTTTAATTGGATTTTCTCTAGGGTCCATTACTGAAATAAATAACTGATGGTGTAGTCCTGTAAAACTAAGCAGATTTAAGCAACGGATTAAAATGGCTGAAAATTATGCACTTCATTAGAACTGTTGTTTTTCAGACATGGTGAGCTCCCTGAGGTAGCCAGCTGCCTGGCCAGGTGGGCAGGACTACAGGGAACCAGAAACAATGCCTAGCTGGTGCAGCTGGAGGAGCAGACTCTTCCTTCTGCCGGCAGTTTTCAGACAGATGCATTTGAAGTGTGCGTACTGACACCAGTGCAAACAGTCATGGTGCCAGCAGCAACAGCAATGATGTTAGCCACTAAAGGGATATACAGGACCCATGATGGTCTCATAGAGGCTGAAGCCTGTGTGGCTCAGACCTGATCCTTTTAAAGCTAGCTCAGTTATGTCCAAGGTGCTGCAATCTCTCTTTCCAATCCTAATATAGCCTTGTGGTTTGCGATATTTGTTTCAATGCAAACACTTTAAGCATTTCCTTTATCGATATGAAAATGCCAGATTACTGCTATGTTGCAGTCTAGTAGTAATAAAATGTTCAAACGCTATCAGTGGACCAGGCCGATATACTAGTAGTCAATATTCTTTATAATAGCCTCTTACCATTTTATTATTACTAGAAGTAGAAACAAAGAGCTGAGAAGTGGCATCTTCTTGCTTGGGATGGCAACTTTCTGAATCCCTCAGTGTTTTCATTTGATCACATCTTCAGGAACCTGGCTCTCTTCTCTACAGCTGGCTCCAAAATAAGGGGAGAAATCCAAAGAGGTTTTTAGACAAAAAACTAAAACAATTTTTCCGTGCATTAAATTGAGTAATTGTTTCTGGGGGGACTTTGAAATAGTCCCTGGTTATATTACAATGGAACTTGATTTTTTTATTACAAATTATAAAAATAATATATTTTTTTCCAGTTTACAGGTATGTATGACTGACTCATCTAACTTTCAAAGTTAAGAGGAGAAAGAAAAATAGAACTGGTACAGCTGGTGACCACACAAATGACACAAAAGTCAAAGTGGCAATAAAAATAAAAAAAGAAAAAGAAAAGAAAAAGAAAAGAAAAGAAAAGAAAATAAAAGAAAAGAAAAGAAAAGAAAAGAAAAGAAAAGAAAAGAAAAGAAAAGAAAAGAAAAGAAAAGAAAAGAAAAGAAAAGAAAAGAAATTCGTAGTACTTTTCACAAATCATTTGTAATTCTTACTTTGCAGAGGTCTAACCTGAAGTACTTGAAAGTTAGAAGCTGAAATACTTTCTTAGCAATTTCTCATAGGACAAAAGGGAAATGAGTTAATCTTCTGGCACAAGAACCATACTGGAGGAATCTCAGGGATTGGAATATACTCATATTATTATTTTCTGTATTTTGTAGTATCCTGTAGTTATTTATAACTAACATGCCATGCTGCATCTAGCGTCAGCATTTACAGACCTATTCAGCAACTACCAGAAAGCAAAGCATTTGTAGCAATGATTATGAGACAGCTTTATTTTATATAAGTTAGTACCTGGGACTAGTTATTTTTTTCTGGTCAGGAATAGCAGCTTGTGGAATGAAATCAACACCATCCAATTAATGATGATATTTCAAAATATTCTGTTGCAAGTAGAAAAACGTTCAAAATTTTCACATAGGAAGTTTTTACTGAATGGAAACTCTGAAGTTTTAATTTCTTATATAAAATATAATATTGGAATTATGACATAAATAAAAACAAAATGACAGAAACAAAATCACACAGAATCACAAAATGAATCTACACAGTTGGAAGACTGAAATTAAACTTAGACTTGTCTTTTTTTTTTTTTTTTTTTTTATGATGATAATTGATAATGCACGTTTCCAAAAAGCATTTTTATTAAACCACCATACACCTCTCTGCTTGAAAACTATTGCTTGAAATAATAGGTTACCCTTCCTAGACAGGAGATTGCTAATGGAGGTAAATGCTCTAGAAAGATGGACTTTTATAGGATGAGAACCTTAATTTGAATCATATTCCTGCAGTATGTGGATAGCAGTTCCTGGTGGCTCCCAGCTCTTCTTTCTAGTTATGAGCATCTACATGTGGGGAGAGATGAGACATGAAAATGAGGCTTAGCCTGTAGGGAGGAAATCATGATAATGAACTAATAGGGGTGTCTGGATAGGGTTGGAAGGAAATATGAGGCTGTCAAGTCACAAACTGTAGGCTATTGGATGCAACAGGAAAGGATGGGGAAGGCAACAGTATTTGAGAAGGTAATACCACCTCAAAAACATTACTGTGACAAAGGAGTTTAGTTTTTTTCTAGATACCTGTTCTAGGCTAGATTCTTCCAAGGCTTAAAATCCTCCTGAAAGCCTAATTTCATAAGTTAAAGCATAATAGAAAATCCATTTGGGGTTCTCATTTTATCAATTGTCAATGCGCAAGTGGGCTTCATAGAGGCTGTCCTTGCTTACATTAGTTTAGGAAAAGGATCTTTGCTTGTGCAAATTAAAAGGGTAGGTGACAAGATGAAGTCCAAAGTGTTTAGGTGTGCAGAGCTATTCTGGTGGATTGATGGTTATTTACTATGATCCAACTTCAATCATTTTACAAATGTGTCTATTACTCAAAATTGGTCAGCAAATTCCTTAGGCAAACACATTTCTTCTCAGCAGTTCTTTGCAGACTACTTAGTGGAATTAGTCTTTCACATATTTATTATTCACCATTCAGTGTTTGCTCTGAATGTCACATCTGTCACACAGTATAATTACTACTTCCTGACCTGATAATTTCCAAATCCAAAGGAGCTTTTAAGAAGGGTGCATATGATCATTCCCAGTATAAATATTTGCACATATACATATCTAAATACAAAGTGCTCTCTTGGTGAGATCATGATTTTGAACAAAAATTTGTCTGAGTGTTCACAGACGTTAAATGAAAGGAAAATAGGTACCCATTTAAGCCAATTTGTGATTTTTGCTGAGGTTAATTTCCACGGTATGTGTTTTGTTTTGTTTGTTTGTTTTTAATATGGGTTGCACCGTAATATTATTGGTTAGCCTGACAAGTCTAGATTTCAGATAATTTGCTGGTAATAGGTAGGCTTTTCATACCCACAGCAAAAACTGATCACATTTGGGAAGGGCTAGATCTCTAGGAACTGAACAACTTGACTGTACCAGTAATGTGGCATGAAGCTGTAGTAGTTCAGATCATATAGCCACTGGATGTCACTGTTGTTCTGCTACTGTGAAATAAATACATTTTCAAGATTAGGGATCTTTCTTTTTATGTAACGCAATGGTAATACTTCTGGAAAATATAATTACTAAAGCAAGAAGTGTAACTTTATCCTCTTAAGCTAAGGAAAGGTACTAAATAAAATTCCTGATACATCAGAGATTGAAAAGCAAAGGAAGGTTCTTCTATGTTGGGAGGTATTAGTAATACTGGTAGGTTCTTAATAGCTGAGATTTTTCATGTGATAGCAGTAACGCAGACACTAAAAGTCCTTTGAAAAGAAATCCTATAATTTTCCAGTGCTATATAACCTACTAAAACAACATAAGGTTTAATTTTATAGCCCTTTGTATGATTCTATGAAAACTCTAATGGTTTGGGCTGAAGGGAACTTTAAAGATCATCTAGTACAACCTTTCTGCCATGGACTGGGACACCTTCCACTAGACCAGATTGCTCAAAGCCCCATCCAGCTTGGTCTTGAACACTTCCATGTCTGGAACATCCACAACTTCTTTTTCTTTGGGCAACCTGTTCCACTGCCTCACCTCCTCATAGGAAAGAACTTATTCCTTACACTGAACCTAAATCTACCCTCTTTTAGTTTAAAACAGTGATACCTTGTCCTATCACTACCCACCTCCTCCCTTCCTCCCTTCCCCCCCCCCCCATCATATCTTTAATTTATCTTTAATTTATTTTCTTCTTAGGCAAAGCCATTGACTTTGTAGTTCAGAACACAATGTCAGAATCCCATGGAGGGAGACCAGGTGCATCGAAGATAGTAATAGTCATCGTGTCAGGGAAATCAGAAGACACCGTGGAGACTGCTGCACTTGCTGCAAGAATGAACAGTAAATCTCATTTCACTGTCACTATTTTTAAGCAGAGTTGTTGGTTCTTAAGTAATGCACTAGAACAGAGGGTAAAAAGTTCACGCACTGGTATGTTGATTTAAGTTCATTGATACAATCTTACTGTCTGTAGTGTTCTGGTAAGAAACAGGCCTGAAGAAAACCTTCAGGATGAAGATGCCTTTGAATTACTGGTAAAATCAGGATTAATCTCCAATTTAAGCCAAACAGCTTCCATACAATTTCTAAATTAGTGGTACTTCATTTTCCTGGTGCCTGTGGATAGACAAGGATGATGTGATTTAATGTTCTAAATTCAACACTGTTGCAGTACAGTGTATCTTGGAATATTCATAAATAAAGGGAGGATTTGGTCAGGGTCTGTATTGACTTCTACGGGAATTTGGTTTTAGTATTGATGTGTGCTGCATGTTTTTTTTCAAATTTTTTTTGGCTGTTGCCTCTGTACCTCAGCTTCCTCAGGTGTGTTCCTGAGGAACAGTGACTTCCTTTGCTGATTGCTTTGGGAGCTCTTGAATAAGACAAAGCCTAAATAACAACTATTTAAAAAAAAAAAAAAAAAAAGAAAAAAGAAAAAAATAGCTTGAAAATAATCCGGTTGCTGTGTAACTGAAGAAAGAAAAAGACACACTGAGATTATTTTACATTTGAAAAAAAAGTGAAGATGTTGTCATTAAATCTGCAGCTGCATTTTGTTGACCTTACATAATCTTATTAATGTTTGGGGTGAATAGAGTTCATTTTAGCTGACATTGTGATTAGAACATCACCATTTCTTCCCCAAATTGCCTTTAACCTATGTGATGCAAGTAATATGTAAAAATTGACTGTTGAAAGAATTTTTTTTTTTTTTTTTAAAGAAGCAAATGAAATGCTAAAAACAGCAACAATCTTCTCTTGTGCCTTACCCATTTAAGACCATTTATTCTCTTTTCCTAGGAGTGTCCTTGTTTCCTATTGGAGTTGGGAACAGATATGATGAAGAGCAACTCAGGATTTTGACTGGGCCATCAGCTGTTAATAGAATCATGAAGCTCCAGAATTTTGAAGACTTATCCACTATGATCACACTGAATAGTGAATTTATTAATAAAGTGTGCTTGGGTAAGTTCACTATAGTTGTGGCCACATAATTTGAGCAAAAACAAAAATCAAAATGCAAAAAGCAGCAAAAAGAGTGGCAACGTGCTGTGATGTTTATTCCTGTGTTGATTAACGTAACTTTCACTTAATTTCAGACAAGAATCCAATAATTTATTTTAGGCTTAGAAGTCAGACTAATTCTCCTTTGTTACTATTTCACTGACAATCATCAAAAATATTAACTTAGAGCACCTTCATCACTTAGGTGGAAAACTGAATCTGAGCACTTTTAGCATGTAGCCAAATTTTATTCTGATTAATCAGCTTTTTGTGAGCCTTTTAAACTGCCTAGGCTTGAACTTTCAAGATACCATCTTCTTAGTAATCAGGGCTGGACGTTAAATGAGGGACATCAGAAAAGCTCAACTTGTCATGAATGAGTGGGGGCGTGCTTCAAAATGTTAAAAGCTAGCTGTGATTAAAGATTTCAAGTTACATATCTTTCTGCACAGACTTTAGATGAATATAAATCATCTGCAAATGATTTATATTAAGTGTAAGAAAATAAAAGAATAAGAAAGACTTAACTCTAAACTGTTTCTGAGAAAAAATTAGTACTTTGGGGGAGGTGGGGAAGACGTAAAATGTTTTAAACAAACATTAGTTTATTTGTAGAGATCAGTGCCCACCAGTTAAAAAAGATCACTTCAACTCTGGACATATTTTACTTGTTTTGCCTCCTTGGTCTGTGTGTGTATAGGTATTTATTACTCCTGTTGTTTTTGTTATTTTTATTACAATAGGAATTACGTGTCCTCTTCACAAACCACTGTCTTACTGTGTTAGACATTGCATGTTTACTAGCTTTACAAGTACTTAGTTAAGTCTCTATTAAAATTAGTGGACATTTTTTTCAGAGCCAAGTACCACTAAGAATGAGGAAGTTGCAAAGTGTGCACAGTCCAGCTTAGAGATATCCGATCAGTCTCCACTGGGATAACTTCTGGCATTAAAACCTCTCCAGAGCATCAAACAGCTGCCATTTTCTAGATTTAAACAGCTGCCATTTTCTTTCTTTTCTTTTAAACTAAGCTTTTAAAGAAGCATTTCCTCTCCTCACACTGTAAAATGTGATTTTCTTGTCCTAAATTACATTGAACCAAGATATAGGATGGGGAGCAGGAATTTGAAACCAGTAACTGTTGCAGTCTGTGCTTTAACCTATTGGTACTAGATGTGGAAGTTTTATATTATTATAAAAAACAATTTCAGCTTTTCCAACAGGACAAAGTGTGTGATGAAAAAGTTGAATAGTAGATGTCTTTTACGAGACAACCATATCTGAAAAATTTGGCTCTCCCTTTTGTTGGTGGTAAAACCTTTTGTTATAAAATGGGAAATGATCTTCCTTTTTTTTTTCTTTTCATTTTTTTTCTTTCTTTTTTTTTTTGTTCTTTTCTCTTTTCTTTTTCCTTTTTTCCTTTCTTTTTCCTTTTTCCCCCTCTTTTTCTCTCTCTCTTCTGTTTTTCTTTCCTCTTTATATCTTTACAAAAATTTATTTAAGTTTCTTACATTCTGTTAAGTATTATTTTCCCCTCCAGACTAATATAGTCGAATTTCTTGTACGGAGGGAGTCTTGTTTTATGTATGGAAGTGTACCAAGAATAATACTATAATAAAGGTTTAAAAGATTTCCTAAGTGCTTTCAAAATACATTACTTATCCTGGAAAAGACAGAGCATATAGGGTATATATGATAGCATAATGTAGTACTGTATAAAGAGTTTTACTAGTCAGTGTTTTAATTTCCTAGATGCATGCTCATTGCTATACTATACTACATATATGAAATTATCTACCACGTAACTTCAGTTGTGTTGTAAAAGCACATAAGCATGGAAACTGCAATTCAGTGAACACCTTGTGACCATCTAAATCATTATATAAAAAATTGCCCATTATAAGAATGTGTAAATGTAATGACACTGAATTTGAATATTCTTAGTGCAGGTTTTCTCATGTTTACACCAGTTGCTGACAAACCTTACTGTGGGGTTACTCCTTGTATTTATCTTTCTGCATTTAGTAAAGGTGTGTGTGTGGAAATTCTCATCACCTGTTAATTAGAAGAAATATTCTTGATTCAACACAAGAAGTAAGGCTAGAACCAGCTCAAAGCTAAATCCACGATCTTTTAAGTACCATCTGGATAGCAATGTATGTCAATACAAGGAGTACTATGGAATTGGAGCCTAACTGGTTCAATACCTTCTGTTCACAGGGTATTTTGGGGTCCAGTGTCACTGCAGAAGTCAGGTAATGATAGCAGTAACAAAGTTTATGCATTCTTTGACTTACTTTAGTACCCTTTGGGCCAATGATTGTGTTCTTCAGGTAGGGACAGTCACAATGAATTCTTATGGTCTAATTCACATTTTTAAGTAAACTGTATTTTGGTGACCACCACATAAAAGCCTAGATAAGGGGGAGAGATGGTTAAAATATACCTGTTTCTCTTTCAGACCCTGTCAGAGAATGTATAGATGAGGATGGAAACAAAAAGAAAGTAAGTGTATTGCCTGTTCTTCCAAAAGGTTTACAAGTTACAATGTTTATGCAGGACCACGAATACTTGCATACATACCTTCAAACAAGAAGAAGTGTGGGGCAATACTAAGTAATTCTTTTCAAGATTTTTGAGGAGGAAAATTGTGGTGTTTGAAGTGATGGGATTACTTTACATCCCGAGAGAGTTCCTCCAACACCTGATCTTGCAGTGTGTAGAATGTGATTGAAGGCTGTGTAGAGCCAAAAAAAAAAAAAAAAAAAAAAAAAAAAAAAAAACAAGACAGCATTTGTATTCCCAGACAAAGAAAAATATATTTCCATCACCTGGTAAAAGAACTTCTGGGAAAGCTAAATATGGCCAAAATAAAGGCATGTGTATAGGAGAAGGCAACATTACTACCCAGACACCCTCCTTTTACTTTGATTTTTCCCTTGTGAAGACATGAGTGTAAGGAAGGATGTGGCTAATAAGGAAATACTTATGAATTGTCTAGACACAGGGAATATATATATTTATATCAGATTTGCTTTTTAATGTTGACCTCAGTCAGCTAGTCAGACAACAGAATGGTTAAGCTTCAGCTGAATTAGACACTAAGTATGATATTGTGGCTGTGATGTTTGTCATAAGGTTTGACACTTAATTAAGGAAAAAAGAAAACAAACAAACAAAAAACCAACTCATTTAATCAGGAAGGGAAGGGAAGGGAAGGGAAGGGAAGGGAAGGGAAGGGAAGGGAAGGGAAGGGAAGGGAAGGGAAGGGAAGGGAAGGGAAGGGAAGGGAAGGGAAGGGAAGGGAAGGGAAGGGAAGGGAAGGGAAGGGGGAGAGGAGAGGAGAGGAGAGGAGAGGAGAGGAGAGGAGAGGAGAGGAGAGGAGAGGAGAGGAGAGGAGAGGAGAGGAGAGGAGAGGAGAGGAGAGGAGAGGAGAGGAGAGGAGAGGAGAGGAGAGGAGAGGAGAGGAGAGGAGAGGAGAGGAGAGGAGAGGAGAGGAGAGGAGAGGAGAGGAGACAAAAAATTCCTTTTATTTTTTCATTTGAACCACAGGTACCCAGACCTCTGTGCTCCTAGCAGCAGACACATGTATGTGTATAAGTCCTGGGAAGCCTGAACTTGAATTTCAAACATGCCAGGTTTCCTTTTTTTTTCGGGTGATAAACTTATATCACCATTTCTGTAATGGTTAAAATGCTTTTGCAAGAAAAGAAGCCAGGCTAGTCCATATAAAAAAAGATTCATACTTTATAATGGTAGCCTTTTGGGGGACTTTATGTTACATATTCTGTAAGCCAGAAAAACTGGGTTTTAGAAGACACTGCCAGCATGGTATCCAGGACCTTCTGGAGCAGGCAGTTGATCATCACATGGTGCCTGTAGGACACAGTAGAAGTGTTTTCTCTCTGATGTTCCTCTTCTGACTCAGGGGTAGTAATGTGCCATTGTAGGCTTGTTACCTCTTCCAGAGTAGTCTACAAAACCACTGGGATGAAGAATTGAATTCTTCATCTTCACTGTCATGAATTCTTTCCCAATGCAGAAAACACAGGCTCCAACACTGGATCCACAATTCTTCAGACATTACTTAGAGTTGCTGCAAGATACTCAGCTCCCCGAGTGGGACATCCATCAAGCACATTCAGATTGTGGGAACTGACCTCTTGCTGTTTTCAATGGAAACCAAAGTTCTCAGAATCAAAAATCTCAGCCTAAATCTAATCTAATATCATGAGTGATATGATTCATTACATTTTTCTCTTATTACCTTCTACCCTGGAAATAACTGTTGAAAGAAATTTCATGGTTAAGGTCACTGTCAGTAGCACAAAGACAGAAGATTAAATGTGCTAGGTCAGGGCAAAAATCCATCCAACTCTCTGTATTATGTGACCAAAACTAGAAATCAGGGAGGAATGCAGGTTAAGTATTTATGATACTTCCCAGAACTTTCCTAGCCTTGAACAATTTTTGACTCAGGAACACCCTGAACTGCAAGTGGTGCATTTTTGTGTTTAGTAGTGCTCAAAAGATTTCTCTTTCATTAATTTGTTCAGTCACTGTTTGAATCCAGTTAAGTTTCAGCACTTGTGGTGTCCTGTGCTGAGAAGTTCAAATAGCTCTAAATACAGACTGTGTAAAGAGCCGCTATTTTAATATCATTTGAACTTGCCACATGACAGAACATGAGAATGAATATGACAGATTGAGGTTTTTTAATATAGTTAATTATCATTGGTAGTCTTGCTTTGATGCTTTTAAACAGGGATACAGGTGATAACAGAAGTGTAAATACTTGTCTTAGATTGTTAGGACTTCATGGTGAAGTAATCTGCATAGCTATCTTCCGCATTTTCACTGTGCGTATGACAGTAGAAATCACATTGCTAAACTAGTGGTTGCCATAACCAAACTTTTCTAGTATTGTTCATCACTTGATTTAGAGAAGAACAACCAATCAACCAAAACCCAGAGTAAATTAAAAGCTACCAGCTGATGAATCCAGTCCAGGCATATGTCTCTTTCCTGTGCATCCACAGTAATAGAAAGAGAGCTCAAGTCTAGGTCTGTAGATTCAGAGCTCCCTCAGAGCGGAAGTCTGAGTTTTCCTCCGGTGTGCTGGCAGGCCAATCTGTTGTGGCATGGTTGTCCTTCACTATTCAGAAGTCTTTGCTTTTGCTTTCTATCCTACTTTCACTCCTACAATTTCATATCCGTTGGGATTAAGGATTTCTTTCTCTTCATAGTCCCTCAGTTTTCCTCTGCACTGTGATTCTTGGCTTAGTTTGGATCCTTCAATTGATATTTTCAGTTTAGTGTGGTGTGCTTTGCTTTTCTTGTCCAGCTCTTAGATGTTTTCCAATAGATGTCCTATAGAGGAGTGAAATAAAAACAATTAAATATGTATGGAAGCCAGAGAGTCTTTTGCCAGACTTGCACAGCTGTATATGTACCCTTCCAGGTGCTCCACTTTCAACGAGTTGTAGGCGAGACTCCTATAATTAAAAAACATTCAATTTTTTCATATCTAAATATTTTTTCCCTACTTAAAGCTCCTCACATTACTTTTCTCTCGGCTCACAAGCCTGAAAAGTATATACATAAAAAAAGTATTAAGTCACGTTCAGGACAAGTTCCCTTCTGAAATCCTGAAACATACAAAGCATACACAGCAAATTAAGTCATATTTAATATGTACATTTTTATGGCTGCAAATCTGTCAGTTCTCTTTTAGACCTGATGGTATCACATAGCTCAGAGCTACAAAGCATGACTTTTACATCACTGTTCTAGGTCTGCACAATAGTGAAGAATAGGCTATGAATTATGTGAATTATGCTGTTATCTACCTAGATATTTTATCACTTTGTTCTTTTTCATGGGAGTGAGAGATAAGCTAAAGAGGAGAGGATGGGACATAATCTAACCCAATAACAATATTTTCTTTGCCACATATTTCTGCTTGTGAATATCAAGAAATGTTATCCAATGCAAAGAAACACTGCCTCATTAGTCTTACTATGGCTTCTGAACTTACCTCTGTAGATATAGACAGGTCTGGAAAGGGCTGTTTCCCACACTTGGGAATCCTCTTGGGAGTGCAGACCACAGGGATGAACACTCTGTTTTGAAATTCATTGAGCCTATTTATGGGTTTTAGAGGACTGTGGGATTGGGGCCAGAGAGCTCAGCTTTTTACAGATATGAATCTTGAGCTATTCCAGATTTGTGACCACATCTATTTCTTTGTCATTTAGCAGTATGCAATCCCACTGCCTTAAAATATTGTTTATCCTAAAGAACAGTCTTCTAAAGAAGAGGATGTATTTTACATATTATTTTTAATTTTACAATAATGCTGTGTATATCCTATAACATTAATCAGGTAAATGAACAATTTCCCTGTTGGCAGGGATGAATTGTTATAAAGTTTTGGAGCTGTGGATAAAATAGCTACAGTATTGCACGCCTTTCTAGCTTGGACTGAATATTGTTAATTCCTGCTGTGCCATGACCATCTGTGCTCAGAGCTCTTTCTAAAATAATTTTACAGCTTATGAAAACTAAAGGCTTTGACATTTAAAGAAACGCCAAGGGGAATTCTTTATTGACTATGTTATCCATGCATGCTGTAGGATGGCTAAGCTAACAATAGATGGAGTACCAGATACTTCATTCTATTGTAACCAAATGTCTCATATTCTAGACTATTATCTTTTGCTTGGAATTTCAGGGTCTATTTCTTGCAATGGTGCTACATTTAACTTTCTCATGCTCATGAAGTTCTTAATACACTGCATTCTATTATTTATTTTTTCAAAGCTAATTTGAGTAACACTGCTGTCAGCGTCACTTCACATGCTAGCTGGAGGTTATGGAATGGAGTATGGTAGAAGCCAAGTTTTACATTTTTCTCCCTTCAACCCACCTCAGACCCCTAATGATGTTCTCTTCAGTTACTTTATATTCATGTCTCTTTATCCAGCCTGGTGACAAATGGACATTACCAGATCAGTGCCACACCGTGACATGCTTTCCAGGTGATTACACCGTTCTGGAGAGCCACCAAATTAACTGTGAGAGAATGCCAAAACCTGTATGTCACAGCAATCTTCCTGCTGTTAAGGTTGAAGAAACTTGTGGCTGCCGATGGATGTGTCCATGTGAGTATCTATCTTTGAATGTATGTACCCCATCCCCCTCCCTTGAAATATTTATCAGAAAGGTAATGCTGAATTCAATAAAGAGATGCTAAGCCATTACATAAATCAAAGATGCCTGAGATGGGAGGAACTGACAGTGTACATCATTTAGAGAGCTACATGCATGAGGGTCTCACTGATGCCTGGAACATGTAGTAGTATTAGCAAGTTCAGGGCCATTATAAATTCATTTTTACATAAGGATAGCTACAGTGCTTTATTTGAGAATCTTACAATCAATTTCCAAAGCTGTTGGTACCAGAAATGAGTATGCATGGGGGAAAGCAGAAATTTTTCTGAGCAAACCGTAAGCAAATTATGTATTCTTGGTCCATCCCTAGGCTTTAGGGTTTGGCCTGACATCAGTCGAGCACATATACTGAAGACACAACAACAGAAAACTCTCCTGCTGACACAAAACCTCACACTGAATGTGGCATAACGACCACGTAGACACCAGGGTTCTTTTATGATCAGTAACTGCTACTTCTTTATTGATGATATAACTTCATCTCTCTCTTACTGAGGTCCTAACTTCATCTCTCATACTGAGGGTGTTATAACTGAAGTCTCAACTCAATCTGAATTTAGTAATATTTATACTTATAAAAGGTATAAAAGGCAAGTAAACAGCACTGGGTGTGCAGGGAGTCTACACTCCACCAACACCCACACACGGACATCAAACATTCTAAATATACAGAACATTGTTTTACATACTAAACCCAAGTATGCCTATACATTTGTACAATCAGAAAAGGTAACACACAATCCTTTAAGTTCCATGACTTAACAGTCTCCATTTTCCATTCCTTTTGAACAATATGTCTTGCTTTAAGTTGTCAAGCAACTCGGTCTTCAGGCCTTATGTATCCCGTTCTTCCCGAATCGAAATAAAACATATCCATCTCCTTTTCAAAGCCAATGAGGCCTGGGTCAAAAGGCACGTTCAGGTCAACAGGGGGCGTAACAGCAAAAGCCTTCGATGGCTGTAGCAGCAGAGGCGCCCATGGCGTTAACAGTCGGATCAGTAAAGGAGCCCACAGCTCCCTCACTGTCTGGCAAACCACATGTTTGTGATTGTGGCCCCACAGGGCTCTTTAAGGCCTCAGAGATTGCTCGCCAGGTGCTGAGCAATCCCACTGTAACGTTGTCATTTTTAGTTGCAGAGTCCCACACCTTGACCTCAGTTTGGTCCCATAATTCAGGCTCATAAACTGTCCAATTGTTAAGAAGGAGAATAATCTGTAAGGTTACTAGGACGGTCTTTGTTCCTAAGGACGTATGATTCCCAATAATGCACAACTGCTTACCAGCAAGAGGCAGTTGTGTGTGCGGCTCTGCTTCTCTCAGCTCGAGCTTCTCTCCAGCTCCAGTGCGCCTGTTTCCAGCGACTTTCTGTAGGAGCTTCTCTGAGCGGTTTGCTGAGTCTGGCCGAACCTATCTTCATGAGGCAATCAAAGTGCCTGTTCCCGTCCTGGTCTCCATTCTGCCAGCCTGTTCCTCTTCACTTCTTTTTCCTGCTTCTTTATTGATGTAACTTCATCTCTTTGCCTTTTTCTTTTCTTTTCTTTTTTTTTTTTTTTTTTTCTTCTCTTGAGGGCAGTTCCCCCTCTTATACCCTTCTCTCCACAGCAGTTCTTTTCAAAACAACTTTTCATTGGTCAAACAACTTTGAATGTAACAACAACAGCATACACCCAGAAACATCCATGCCTTAAGGGCTGGAGAACAAGAGAATCATCTGGAGAACAAGAAACCCCAGACTGCATGGAGTCTCCTGAATCACCCTTCTTTGTTCCCTCTAGACTCTTTTATATTCCTGATGGCCTCATCGTTAAGAGTCTAATGTTATCTCAACCATGGGGCTTTCCAACCCCCATGGCCACATTCCTAAATCTCCCCCTTCTTTATTAATATCAACCATTTTCTCGACAGGAATTACTACTCCATATATAACAAAGACCATCTAGTTCCATCACCCCTGCCATGCACAGGGACACCTCCCACTAGGCCAGGTTGCCCAAAACCCATCCAGCCTAGCCTCAAACACTTCCAGGGATGGGGTATCTACAGCTTTTCTGGACAAGCTGTTCCAGTGCCTCAGCTCCCTCATAGGAAAGAATTTCTTCCCAATGTCTAATCTAAATCTACCTTCTTTTAGTTTTGAACAATTATCCCTTGTCCTATTTTTACATTCCCAGATAAAGAGTCTTTCCCCATCTTTCTTGTAGGCCCCCTTTAAAGTACTGGAAAGCTGCTATAAAGTCTCCCTGGAGCTTTCTCTTCTCCAGGCTAAATAACCCCAACTTTCTCAGGCTGTCTTCACAGAAGAGGTGCTGCAGCCCCTTGATCATCTTTGTCACCCTCCTCTGGACACTCTGTAATAGGTCTTTCTTATGCTGGGACCCCAGAGCTGAACATGATACTCCAGATGGGGTCTCATGGGAGCAGAATAGAGGGGGAGAATCACCTCCCTTGACCTGCTGTCCATACTTCTTTTGATGCAGCCTGGGATATGATTGGCTTTCTGGGCTGCAGTTGTACATTACCAACTCACGTTGAGTTTTTCGTCACACCTCCAAGTCCTTCTCAGGACTGCTCAATTCACCACCCGGCCTGTATTTGTGCTTGGGATTTCTCTAACCCAGCTGCAGGACCTTGCACTTGGTCTTGTTGAACTGCATGATGTTTGCACCTGCCCACATCTCAAGCCTGTCAAAGTCCCTCTGGATGGCATCCCTTCCCTACAGTGTGTCAGCCACACGACACAGCTTGGCATCATCAGCAAACTTGCTGAGGATGTACTCAGTCCCACTGTCCATGTCAACAACGAAGATGTTAAATAACACCGGTCCTAATACTGACCCCTGAGAAATACCACTTGCCACTGGTCTCCACCTGGACATTGAGCCATTGACCACAACTCTGTGTTGTCAGTTGAGTGTGACCATCCAGTCAATTCCTTATCCACCGAGTGGCCCATCTATCCAATCCATCTATAATTTAGAGACAAGGATGTTGTGTGGGACAACATCAAATGTTTTGCACAAGTCCAAGTAGATGATGTTAGTTGCTCTTCCCTTATCTACCGATGCCTTAACCCCACCATAAAAGGCCACTGGATTTGTCAGGCATAATCTGGCCTTAGTGAAGGCATGTTGACCGTCACCAATCACCTCTTTGTTTTCTGTGTGCCTTAGCACAGTTTCCAGGAGGATCTGCTCCATGATCTTGCTGGAGCAAGACTGAGGCAAGACTGACTGGCCTGTAGTTCCCCAAGTCTTCCTTTTCCCCCTTTTTAAAAGTGGGGATTATGCTTCTACCTTTTCTAGTCACTGTAGACTTCACTGGAATGCCATGATTTCCCAGATGTACTTGCTTAGCAACTTCACCCAACAGTTCTCTTAGGACCTTCAGATGCATCTCATCAGGTTCCTTGTAAAGTATCTTGAAACACTGCTTGTCCAAAACCGAAATCAAAGCCCTACTGAAAATTATAACTAAAATGTTCTTCATTTATAAACAAAAGTGATTTAAAAACTCTATACCTGAAGAAACAATAGCATAAAAAGTTGATATGACACCTTCTTTTAATCACCATTCTTTTTCTCTTTTTGTTTTGTTTTGTTTTGTTTTTTGTTTTTCACTTTTCCCTTCTTATCTCATTGAATTATTTTCATAAATTTAGGAAGAAAATGTATTGTTTCTTGCAAAAATGTCTATCTACTGTATATGTATCTGAGCCCTGAAATACTGACAAATACTTTTCCAAACAGGAAGTACTTGAAGAAGTGTTTTTATTATGTCATGTAACTGAGTTCAGAGGATCAGGATCAGGAGTTGTGCCATAAAGCTGCTTGTTTGCTGAACTAGTTAAAAATATTATAGCAATATGATTTGATGTCTGATTCATGGCTCTTGGGTATTTATGGACAATATTTAAATGGAATGCACTCATACATTTTGTGTTACAGAATACCTATGAGAAATTTAAAATGATTCCCATTATCCTTTGAATCTTTTTAGATGTCCATGAATAAAAAAAAGGTTGAAAAACTTTGTTTTATTGCTAACTTGTTTACTTGTTTCACTGTTGTTTACACAAGAAACTTTACAAGCTGGTTCTGCTGGGAAATGCAGTTTGAAGGTCAAGGAACAGGAAACAAATTATTCTTATCTCTCAATGGAAGCCAACTTGCTGAGCTATTAATGAGAATTTTCTTCCTGCATTTTTAGCTGACACTTCTTTTATTGCCCTTATTGTCTTTAAGCAAAAGATTTGAAAATGTATGAATCTGAATCATCCTTTTGTTCAGGTTCTGTTTAGGTACTTGTGGTATTTGTTTTCCAGTTCATGAAGAAAGAAATGGAAGTGTTTATAACGTAATGACAAGAATATTGAACTGTCAGTTGGCTATTACTTGAGCCTGCATACATTTTTTTATCTTCTCTTTTTCTGAATAAAAAATCTGAAAAAAAAATCCCTTTGAATTCACTTTTGAAATTTTAAATAAGAATGAAATAGTACTGTGTTTGAAACAAAGTAATACTACACAGAATAAAAAGCAATGTCACAATAAAAATACTGTGAGATTTAAAGATAAGTATGTTACAGCCTTTCTACAAATAGAGAAGGTATACAGCTTCCTTGATTTTATTTTTCATATTAAATTTATTAATAGATCATGTTCAATGTGAGGGAGCTTCACAGTAAGCGATTTTCCTAAAGTTTATCCAAGTATTTTGCAGTACTAATTGCTCCAGACAAAGATACTTTAAAAAATGTAATTTTTAAAAGTAATTAAGTGATTTTGTGATTGTGTTAATGAAAGTTTCTTGTCAATGATTTACTACAGCATTTTCAATTCAATAACTTCTTCACTTTCTCGATTAATTAACTGCATGTGCCCATAATGATTGTGAAGAAATAGTCTAATTTGAAGGAAAGCAAATGCTTACAAGGCTTTTTTTTTTCTTTTTTTTTTTTTTTCATTGATTTGCAGGTGTCTGTATGGGAAGTTCAACTCGGCATATTGTCACATTTGATGGGCTGAATTTTAAACTGACTGGCAATTGCTCCTACAGCTTGTTTCAAGATATGCAACATGATGTTGAAGTTCTTCTCCATGAAGGACCATGCAGAGCAACACTGAAAATGAACTGTATGGACTCTATTGAAGTGAAACATCATGGTGTATCTGTTCAGCTCTTCAGTGACATGACAGTAAGCTAAACACAAGAAAGTGATCTGTGCATTCTCTGCTTATGCTGTAGAATTTTAGTTTAGGAGGACAGATTTGTTTCTTTTATCCAGTTTCTGCTCCCCTTGCAGCCTATTCTTAGTAATCTAAGAAAATACCTCATTTAAATCTCATGATGTGTTCTACATTCAAATAATAACCCAGCCATGTTTCTCTTCTGGTTCTCCCGATTGTGCTGGGTTGACAATGTCAAGGACGTGGCAATGTCTCCCAGACACTGCCAGAAAGGCGGGGATTACAGACAGGACCTACTGCACTCTGATTCTTGTTTGTTGGCAGAGGTTCTTTACACAATGTTACCATTTAGCGTGTGGGAGAGCAGTCTCTACTCTTCACATACCTATGCAAGACTGTGGCCACCTGAAGAGTTAGGGAATCAGCCTCAGAAGGAACACCATCGTAGAGATGGTTTTGCATATTTTATAGACAGAGAAGTATTCAAATTGTGTATGACAAATTTGCAGTCTATTCCTAAGGGAGTCAGCTAGCCTACAACAGTGATCTCTTATAACTCATGCAGTAAAATAGGATGGACAAAACCACTGGTGACCAGTCAGGGTGGATAACCTTGACTTTCACTGATGCTTAATGATACTCAGGGTCTGGAGGTAGCGATTTAGCTTCATGGAATTAGGCTACTGGTCTGTATATACACGATGTGGTATGAATGTCCTCATATGGAAAAATGCTGAAGAAGTTGTTTGACTAATACACAGAATGTAGATCAAGTAATTCTGTGCATGTTTAGAACCAATAAAAAGTTACAGTTTGCAAAATTAATTCTTATATTCAGGTTCAGTCAAAATGTGTTTAAACTGTAAGAATGGATTGATTTTTAACTGCTTGTCACAACTGATGTGATGATCTTGCCTTTGTGAAAACAGGTGGCTGTTGATGGTAGAAGCGTTCATATTCCCTATTCTAGCAATTTGTTTGAAGTCACTGTCTATGGAGCAATAATGCATGAAATCAAGTTCTCCCATCTTGGCCATAATCTCACATTTACTCCAAGAAACAATGAATTTATTCTTAAACTTAATCCAAAGAGGTTTTCTTCAGGAACACAAGGGCTTTGTGGTAAGTTTGAAAACTAGTCTTTTTAACAGCTTCCTACTTGGGCTTGAACTATGTTGGAATTTGTGTGATCCTGAACCTTGTAAACTCTTTGAGCAGATCCTGTATTGCACACTGATAATCTTTGTTGTTTTCCTACTATGCCTATCAGTGTAACAGCTCACTGATTCCCAAAAATACCTTAAAAAGAACAAGGCTATGCATCTGTCATGTTTTCCTTTTTCACGTTATCTGTTCAAGGAGATTTTTTTTTCTGTTAAATGAGGCATTAACCTTAGGTTCTTGCATGTATTTGTGCATGTATGTGAGAGGCATATACTATGCTTGGACTGAAGATGAAGGGTTTGTGGGGGATACCTCTGCTTAGGAGAGTTAATTTTATGGCACCTTTTACAATAGGTTAGACATCTATGGCATAATATGTGTCTCCTGTAACAAGGAAACAAAACTCAGGGTCTTTATGCCTATTTTGGTAACTGCTATAAAAAATGTCAACTCATCTTCCCCATGGAGTTCTCTAAGCAGCTCCAACCATCTCTGTCTTGTGCATGTTTTCTCTATTTTTTTTCTACTTCTGACTGTATTCAGACTGTTTCTTTTCATTTTACTCACCCTCCTAGGGGTGTGTGACCAGAACCATGCCAATGACTTCACATTACGTAATGGCTCTGTCACTTCTGACAGTGGCGTATTTATTCAGGACTGGACATTGAAAGAGCCAGGGAAGATCTGTGAAGTCCGGAGAGAAGATCAATGCTCTGAGCATGCTGCAAGACGTTGCCACCTCCTGCTCTCCGATCAGTTTGCAGAGTGCCACAGGATAACTCCCCCCAACACGTTTTATGAGTCCTGTGAAGAGAACAGCTGCTATGAGGATGAAGTCTGCGAGATGATAGCTACTTATGCTCACATATGCAGGGAAAATGGGATCTGCATAGATTGGAGAACACCCGAGTTCTGTCGTAAGGAATTTACCATACAGTACAACAGATGCATAAATTGTTTGACTCAGTGATGATGATGATAATGGCCATCTTGTCAGTGCAATATTAACTTTTGAATACCACGTAATGGGGCAGAAGTTGCAGGTCAAGTTTCATGTATTCTTCTCCTGGCTGTGTTTTCTTTCTATATCTGTTGGATGTCAGGAGTTTGTAAGTGCTGTGAGAAAGGAATATAGCAGGATGTGAGAGCCTTGCAAATGTCCAGAGCCTAATAGAAGTGCTAGTGCTAAAATTGGCCAGTTGTTTTGTATACTCACTCCCCTAAATTTTTGTAGGCCTAAGAATTCCTGCCCTGTCTTCCTGTGTGTTTTTTTTTTTTTCTCTCTTTTTTTTTTTTTCTATTAAGAAATATCTGCCAAAATGCAACATTTAATTAAATACAAATAAGTAACTCTTGAGGTGGCTAATTCAAGTGGTTAGTCTGTCCGCAGTGATGGTTACAGACATTCAGTATTCACTTACAGAGTTTCTGGTTTAGTCAGGTACCTGAGATATGTGTATATATAGGGAATTTCTCTCCCAGCTGGCCCTTCGTATGGTGTCTTGATATCCCAGTTGTTTTTTGCATTGCTGATTTTTCTAGGTGCCTGTAGTCAGTTCTTGGTGCCTTGTTTCTTTTCCCTTATGCTCCCAGATACTTTCTACTTCATAAGTGGAGAACCAACATCCTAAAGGCGTCATACCACATAAAAAAATCAGTACATAGTTTGGTTTTCATGTTTTAAGCTCAGATTGGGGAATTATGGAATAGGATGTGAATTTGACCATGTCTTCTGTTAATGCCTCAAATATCTGTCCAGGATAGGTTAGTGTGTAACATGTTGCTATCGAAGACTGGTTCTTTTAAGAAGCAACACCATCCAATTGAAATGCAGACCCAGAAAAGAGAATGAGAATTTTGCCAGCAATTTTCCAAATTTACTGGTTCAGTCAGACTTTGCAAATTGTAATGTCCAAGTCTCAGTGTCAGTAGAGAACCTTAATAACTCTCCGCAGCCTTCAAATTCCTGTCTTTGTTACACAGCATGTACCAGGATAGCCAAAGTATTGCCCATTTTAACAGTAGTTACATAACGAAATCGTTAGCGCCTTAACAATAGCATAATCTCTTCATGCAGGTGCATGTGTGCAACTGCCAAAAATGAAACTGCCAATTACAGGGACATTATACAGAATGCACTAAAGACTAAATAGACAGTACAGCTTAATCACCCTACCACTACATGTTTAATAACAATGGTATGGTTCTGAAGTAGCTTGTTTTATTTCTATCTCCCCTTCCAGTAAATCCCTGTAATTTTTGTAGCGTTTGATATTATTGTCATGCCATGCTGGGACATTTCAAACTGCACATGTCTTTCCTGACAAGTCTTTTCCTGGATGGGTAAATATACTTTTTGGAATATCCCATAAAGACAAAGCCTGTTCCGCATTCTGTGCTTGTTCAGTTCCACTGCCTGAGCTTTACTTGCTCCTTCTTGGGACGGTGTATATGTTGAGTGGCATCTGGTGGACTTCCAACTTTGTCTCAGTGGGTGGAAATGTGTAGCGAGGAAGATTCCCTTTTCCCAGGTGCTACCCTCAGACTTGTGCTGCAGCAGCCTATAGCCTGTACTGACAGCCATGTAACTCAGACATATAATATATACCCCTTGAGCAGGCTCACCTTCACAGTTATGCTCACTGGATGAAGTTTCTACTTCAATAATAATACAAGCTTTATATTAGTGTGAAGATCATAGGGCTTGCTGACAAGTCACTGAATTACCAATATTGATACATGTTGGGATTCATCTTTGGGTGGAGAGGAAGCTTTATTCACCTGGAAATATGGTGGACCTTGGTACATTTATTCTGCATTTACAAACCAGATGACAGCACATGTGGAGGTGACCTAGTCAGTTTTGAACTGTGTAGCTTAGGTAACAGTAGTAGTTAGCAAGTTTTGCTCAGAAAGCAGAAATACTCAGAAGATAAATGACAGCAGAGTGCTTTTCAGCAGCTTTTTCAGCTCATTTATGTGCAGTGTGGACATGTCCTCTAGGTACTTGCCAATACTGCCTTCCAGATGAATTGCATTTGGATAGGTAGTTAATCCTTGCACAGTGTATGAGACAAAGACCTAGTTGGTACAACTCAGGAAAGCTGTGGTTCTTTAAGCAAGATGTTGGTTGCACTTAGCAGCAGGGTTTCCTTGAAAAATATTTTGATAGGAAACAACGTATTTTGTAAGTTTTTTTTTTTTTTTTGAGGGTTTTGTGTTTAGTTTTTCATTGTATTGTTTTGCAGGCCCAGGTTAGAAAGCAAATAAATAACAGACTGCTGCCCCCTCAACAGATGTGCAGTGACATCTGGGAGAGAAGTAAAGGCGAGGGTCAGGAGGAGGAAGCAATGAGTAACAAGAACCTTTTTAACGACCTCTGCTAAAGAAAGGCTTGTGTAGTCAACCTACCTTGAGATTGTCTGCTGCTGCTCATCCTCCATATAAGCAGGGCACACTGGCAATGACCATAACAGCTGAAAAATTTAAACCATGATCTGTAATCAACAGTATGAGGGTGCCTTCAGCTGATCTCAGCCCAGAAGGCCAGTTCTTTTCTTCCTCTTCCATCTCCAGCTGTGCATTCCCATTACTTTTGCTGTGCTGACAGTAGTCTTCACATTCTTCCTGGTGAGCTCTGAAAACTACTCATAAAGGGAAAAAAGTGCCAGCAAAACAGAGTAGCTGGGGTGAGTTATCTCTAAGAAAGAGAGGGGACTGCCCCTTCTAATGGCAGCCGTAGTCTAAGTTGGTTTAATGTGACCCTGAAATCCCAAGATTTAATGGAGTGATCCCAAGAGCACTGCACAAAGCCTCCTAAATATCTTGTTTTGGTTGAAGAAGACCAGTTAAGGGAAGTTTAAGAAAGCTGTGCCTGAGCAGCACAAGGAGGTTGACTGGCAGTTGATAAGCTATTGCACCTAGTGCATTATTCATCCCAGCTCCCTCAGCACCGGCGTTTAGTTGTCCTTTCTGCTGGTATGCCAGTACAAGGAGGGAAAAGGCAAGTCAGCAGTATGTGACATCAGGAGTTAGGTAGTAGTTAAAATATACTACAGGTAAGGAAGTAGTAGCATTGTCACCTGGAAGTGTGTATTTTCCCCATCTATCAAAGGCATGAAAAACAGCTAGTCCTCCAACTCTCCACTGAATACTTAAACAAAGATGCCGTGTCTCATCTGATCTGAACCACAAAGTCAAAGTGAATACCATTGCAAACTACCACTCTATATCTTTCACTGTGAACTCGATAAGTGATTTGTTTTGATAAACTTGAACTTTCTGTAGATTTTCACAGAGGTTATATTTTCCCTAGGAATACCTACTAGGAATGGCTACTGTAAATCAAAGGCAGAACAGCCAGCTGAAGAGACGTCAGTACTTAAATCTACCAGAAGAGTCTTTGAAATGTGCCATGCTTTCACTTGTTCACAGGAAACTGATTTCCGCACCTCCCCGCCCCCCCCCCCCCCCCCCCCAAACTCCAGATTTCCTTTTACTGTTCTTTTCCTAGTCTGAAATAAAAAAATCATGTTTTAGTGGATCCAACCAACTGATAATAAAATATCAACATGATTATAGTAGCACCATACAGGCTATTTTCTGATGTAGATTTCATTTGAAAATAATTTGGCAGAAGAAGGACTCTTCATTTGGTTTTCAGCCTTATTTTTCCCTTTTGTTAATACCTACTGTCATTTCCCTTTTATTCAGAGGCAATAAGCATTGAAATAGCCAGCCAGGAGGGTGGCTTATTGAAATACTTTTTTCTGAGGCAGTCTGTGGAGAGTCCTTAATGCTTTCTCACCATCTGTATCTCTGAGAGAATTTTCCATACAAAATGAACAGTAACCTGTGAATCATGTAGGACCTGGCCTCTGGAGCATGAAGGCACTAATGTGTCTGAGGTGGCTTTCTACAATCACCTGATTGTTATCATACCAGGAAGATGAAAGAATGTTTAAGAATGATTTTGTGAACATTTATAATGTTTATCCCATGTCCTGACACTGATTATGTGCATTTCAGTCCCATGTGCCCAAAGCCAGAATCCAGTTTGAGACGAGAGCATTCACATAAACACTTCTATACTTTGCAAAACATAACTAATTCATTTCTTCTTTCCTTGGAAAACCATTGCCATTTCACACAGGCCCACAGGCTTTTAAATATAATATCTAGAGTCAGGGTTGGCTTTCCTCAACCTCATTTTACACACCTGGCTCCTTCAAGAGGCTAAACGGCATGAAGTATGTTAGAGGTATGAATTATGGATACCATAATCCATTGGTATGGATTCTACTTAGGAGCTGTCCAGGTTCTAATGAGCATCGGTATTAAACTCTGAAATAAATTAATCTAATTTTGTGCAGAGAAGGTTTACAAGATTTTCTTTAAGGCTATTGGTAGATAAACATGGTGAAAGCCATTGTGCTGACACTAGAATAAAAATGCAGATGAAATGCTACCTTAACAGTCGCTGTGGATGTATTTTCATACATATTTCTTAGAACTGAATGGAGACCATCACAGACAATAAGCACCAGTCCTTACGGGCTTATCTGCAGATTTTTTTTTGGTGAATGAGTTTTTCTGGAAAGCTGAAAATAGTCTAGGTAGCTACTAGTACAGATTTTTAAGCAGGCAATTTTTCCTGTTTTTCATGGGTAGACCTTTTGTATTTTCAGAATCCAAACAAAGCATTTCGTAAGGGGATTGGACTCTGTCAAGTTCTTGTGGCTTTTCAAGATTCTCTGTGCATACTGGACTATAATATGTGTCCACACGTACAACCACAACAATAGACTCAAACAAACCAGAAATAATTGCATTTAGAATTTCTTGAAACAGAAAAGGGTTAAGTTTAAAAGCATTTATTTTCTGTTTCCTTTGGCTAAGAGGTGTGTGTGTGTAGACAGTTCATCTGATGAATGTTTGCTTGTTTGGGAACTCATCTCTTCATTCAGTAATTTTCTGTCAGTGTTTTTTGTTAGGGGACTGAAAAAAACGCTTTATAAACCTCACAGCAGTAACAAACTGGGAAATAAGAAACACTTTTCCTAGTTGAAGCTGCAGAGAAAATAAAGTAGACCTAAGGGAGTACACGGTACTGAAACAGTGTCCATAGGTTTCTTAAATAGCTATAGCCTTAGTTTTATGATTGCTTTTAGAGACAATACCCTCAGTGTTGTGAATTCATCAGCAAAAAATTTTATGAGTTGGATTAGGGGAAGTGCAACTTTTCTTGACTTAGGGCAATTCAGTTAATATGGTGCAGGTATCCAACAGATTCAGTGTTGGTGTAACAAAATATTCTGTTTATTAGCTTTCTTTAGTTGCCTGGGAACACTACTACCCCTTGAGTTGTCAAAATCTCTTTATTCAATGCTGTAGTCCTAACTTTGTACTGTTATCAGTGCTTCTTTAAGACATGTAAAGATGATTCCAGATTCTGTCTATTATCCAGTGATGTTCAGCTCATTTAAACCATTATTAGAGTAAGTTGTTCTATGCTGATTCATGGGACTTGAAAATGTAGCTTGACGATTATTTCCATGGACTGTCATTTAATGACAATCAGTTTCTATTGCATATTTTGCTATTCTTAAAGATATTTTTTCAAAGATGTAAATGGCTTCAGAGGACAAAATATGTTTATCAGATGATGGCTTTCAAAAAACTCAGCAGAATTCTGGAGAATGTATGAGTAGAAACATCACTCCATTTCAAATCTCCATCTAAAGAGTTTTTTTTCTGTCTTCCCCAGCAATGAAATGTCCCACATATTTGATATATGATCACTGTCATAAAGCCTGCATAAAGCACTGTGAGAATAGTACCAAACTCAGTGTCTGCAAGGATTATCCCACAGAGGGCTGCTTCTGTCCAGCTGGACAGGTGATTTTTAATGACAGCTGTGTTGGTGAAGAGGTCTGCACACAATGCATCAGTGAAGATGGCATGCACCATCAGGTAACTATATATTTAGCAGGTTACCTTTGAAAGTGTTTGGGGTTTGTCCTTTTGCAAGTAAGTTTGTCCTGTATGTCCAACTACTTTTTCCTTTAGATGCTTTATTTTTTTAGTTCAGTTCCTCATAATCAGCCGGCTGTTGGCCCCATGTAGCTCCCCTAGTGTGAACCTAGTGTGAAATTGGCTGGGATGGATATAAAATTCACAGCTGGGACTATACACACCCGGAAATGCATGACAAATTTGTGTGGAGGGAGGGATGGGGGAAAAGAGGAGGGATGGCGTAAGTCAACATTTACCAAGATAAACATTTCCATTCAGCAAGCTTTTACCAGTAATGACAATTTAATCATTAATCTGGAACACTTGCTTAAAATGTATAGTATTACCTTTGAAAAGCAAACTGAAATATTTTCAGTGGTTGGTGTGGAGCCATGAGACCAAGTTGACCTTATGTCAAGCCATACTAGCCTACCTCTTTTTTTTTTTTTAACAAGAAATATATGCAGATGAGGATTGTTCTTTTGATGGAGTTCAACGTTTTCTTTTTCTTGAAAGTCCACTTTCCTCAGTTAAGTCAGACATCTCTGTGGCAGAATGGGATGGGGAATAGCTATGAGTGGTGGGTGCTGGACTTCAGTAAAACAGACTGTTTATTTCCCCTTCAGTATCACACAAGTGGGTGCAGAAGCACCTCCTTATATCCTGTTGTGGGTGTAATGTTGTTCCTCTTCACCCACAGCTTCTGAGAGTTTTCATCTAAGTCATACAGGCCTCTTAAATCTTCAGTTTTGTTATGGGACTTTAAGAAGGCTTTAGTTTAAGTATTTTATGGGCTTTAGATTCTTAGGAGTTTTTTGGATGGTATTATCATACTTGCAAAATCTGCTATTAAAGACAGACATTTATTTTTAACACAGATTTTCTGTAAATAACAGAAGTTTGTGTTTGTGGTCTATTTTTTTTCAGTAAAAAAGTTGAATTTTAACATGTAAATAAATGTACTCTGAATAACTTTATAACACAGATTTACACTCACATTTAGTTCAGCAATATATGTGTGCAGTTAATCTGAAAGGAAAAAAAAAAAAGCAGTGTTTGGATGAAACACCTTTTTTAAATACAGTTTGCATTGATTAGCATAAGATCAAGGTTTTTTTTGTTTGTTTTTTTTTTTGGTGATACATGAAGCAAGTGCTAAGAGCACTCCTGTTCCAGTGCAGGAACCACGAGTCACCTTACTTTCACTGCGCCCGCCACCTGCTGGTGCTGCCACAGCATAGCTCAGGCGAGGTCGACTCAGCACATTTGGCTTGTATTTTGTATTAGCTTTTGTTTTAAGGTTATAGTATCTCCATGCATGTAGCCTTCGTTTTTGTGTGTTCTGTTGTGGATCTTTGTTTTAAATACAGTATTGTTCGTTTTCTGTAGTGCTTATCAAGCCGGCAAAAAATAAATAAATAAATAAATAAATAAAAGGTAATTTTGCGTAATAAGAGGAATTAAAAAAAAATTCATATTATTTCTCTTGACAGAAAAAAGAATAGCATGCAATGTATGTAATTTCTATCCTAGACACAGATCAGCTGTGCATAACTACCAGAAAGCCTGAGAACTCTTGTTATTATATCATGATTCTATATAAAATTGTTATTAGAATTAAAATGTAGATTAAAGTGTAGGGTCTGTACCCTTTAATCCCCGAATCCTTGGGCATTGTAGTGCATTTTCCATTTAAATAATTGCTTCAAGCTGTCATGAAGAAAAGCTCAGGGTACATCTTGAGAATAATGTTTGCAGTGATATCTGCTTCTTTTTGCAGAAGTTCTGAAATTCATGCGAGTTGTCACACACCCCTTAGTGGGATCTTAACTCCGAGAACCTCTAGTCTAGTACCCCAATAGCAAGGCTTAGATGCAGCTGCTGTGTGGATGGGGAAGTGGCAGGCAGGGCAGGATCAGCTCACACAGCCGTTTTGTTTATCTTCCAGTGCAGGATTAGCCATGTGAGCAATATATCAGGCAGTGCAATTTGTAGTGGGTTATGATTTCCTTAAACTCCGTGTTTCCCTCTGGTGCTCTTTCCTCTGTTCCATTCTACCCAAGATAGTGCTTGGGCTTATTGGATTCTCAATACTGATACTTATACAGAGCTCTACTGACACCGTTCTATCTTTTGTCGTGTCATCTGATATTAGAAAGAGACTTATTTACACTGAGGAAAACCTGTCAGAAAATCGAGGCTGGTAAATGCTAGAGTAAGAGTAAAAAGTTGTGATTCTTGCTTTGTGTTCTGAAATGTCTAAATGTTTTTCACATCACTGCCTGCAAACGTAAGCATTCCCTATCAGCTTCCTTCTCAGGACTTCCTAACCCTGAGTCCATTGAAAGCTCTGGCAGAGGATTCTGAGTGGCTTTCTCAAGCCCTGAGATAATGTTCTTTACTAGAAATACATCAATGAAAGCTTTCCTTGACTAAAATAGATTTCTTGCAGATTAACCAACTTTATGCGATATGGTTTCTAAGCTTTGTAAAATCTCTGGTTGGCTTGTTCTGGCATGCCTCCTGTTTTATCCTTGCCATGGTGTTAACCTTTGAAAGTAAAATATCATTTTTATTGTCCTTTCAGATTCTTGTAATGTCTTAAAGTACATAGATATCTCTAGGTGCAGGTGGCAATATGTTTCCTTTCTTTATTACTGAAGGTCTCAGCAAGCTTTTATAAAATGCGTTTCAGAAATTTCTGGTTGACACATTTTCCCTTAGCAGTGTCCTAACCTACTTTACGTGTTCTCACACTGAACCTGGACTGACTGTGCAAATTAACTTTATTGTTCCATAGTGCATTTTTTCACACTTATCTACCTATTCAAATGGATGTTAAATGTATATAGCACTTTTTAGGTAACTACATCTTTAAAATCAATGATTTTCCTCTCTCTAATGAGAGAGACCAGTGGTTGAATAATGATGTACTTTACTGGCAATTTCTGAGTATGCTTATTACCTCTTGGTAATCAGTACAGGAGTGATTGTTTCAGATTTGGGCTTTCTATAGTTTTTCCAGCCAGCAAACCACTGGGAAATCAAATGTTGAGACCCAACATATTTTTGATCAAAAATATTCATTGTTTATTTCTCTGTGTTTACGTACCACTAATTTTGGAAGGAAGCCACTTCTATGTATTTCCTAAAATATCATTGGTTCCCTTATTATCACTGAACATCCATCATGGTATGTAGTCCACTGTTACTCTCACAATAGCTTGTGATTGCATTTATAACATCTGAGCATTTCTTGTGCACAAAACAATAGTAATTCCTCATCTCATTCATGCATACTTTACATGTTTTGTTAAATTGGTACACTACAGTCATTTCATAATTACGCATCTCCTTGGATTCTTACAGTTAACAGAGCAACCAACTAATCTCTCTTGTAGTCTTCTTGTTTTTCACAGTAATTTTTCTCACCCACTCCTACCACCAGTACAACAGTGATCAGGATATAAGATTATTAGATTTCTTTCTAACATTTTTTTTTCTTTCCACGCAGCACATGGAAACATGGATTCCCTCCAATGAGCCCTGCAAGATCTGCACATGTCTAGACAATAGGAGAGTAAACTGCACTCTCCGACCTTGCAATACTACCAAATGTAAGTTGGTCTAGATCTGAGTGTGACTAGACTTGAACTGATTTTTTTTTTTTTTTTTTACCTAGCATTTTAGTTCTTATCCAAGCTTATTTTGTGAACGTTTTTTTCTCGCTCCAGCTGTTCAGTGTGGTCCCTGTGAAGTTCCTCGTCTGCGCAGGGACCCCAGCCAGTGCTGCCCTGAATATGAGTGTGGTAGGTTCTCATAAACTGTTGGAATCTTCTTGGTATGTGTTTTTATCAGATGTTTCAAAGGTATAAAATCTGCATCTTTATTTAACACATACATATATATTTAAATTTTATAACTCACTGAATGACTGAGTTATCATCTGTGTGGAAAAAAAAGAAAAAAAGAAGAAACTCAAACTTGACTTTGCCCCTTTTTAAGAGATGAAGAAGGCAATAGAGAATTGTTTTTATTTTATTGTATTGTATTTTATTTTTTTCCAAAGTGACACACTAAAAGTGTATTTTTTTTTTCCAATTACCTATTTTTGTGTGATCTGTGTTTGCACATTAGGTACAAAATCAGAACTAGAATATTCATAACATACACTTGAATTGTTCCCTTAGCTATTTTTGAAAACAAACATTGACCTGCTGAAATCTAACTTACTTTGTATTTTAAGATAGCAATTGAGTGTAGGGAATAAATGAAATGGGGATGGACCTGCATGTGTATGTCTTTTCTAGAAGGCTAACTGGTCAGGCATGGTCTTGACCACTCCCTCAATTTCTCTTCTTAGTCTGTGATCTGGTTTCCTGTGATTTGCCTCCTGTCCCTGTCTGTGAGTCTGGCTCGCAGCTTGCACTGACCAACCCTGGAGAATGCAGACCAAATTATACATGTGGTAAGATATGTATATCTATATTTAGCCCTGGGTGATAGTGGAGCACTGCATTTGAACAACATGGACAACGTCCTTTATGCACTACATTTTCTCTCTGAAAGATTTTCTTTGGGAGCTAGTAGACATAAATGATTTCACAGACTTGAAAGAAAGTTATTGTTGGCCCTTTCTGAGTACACTGTTGAATTAAGGAAAAGATAAACACTGTACTCTTGGATATGTGTGCACTGACCCTTATGTTTATTTTATAAATCTTTCTGTATATGAGAGAAGATACAAATATGTGTTTGTCAGGATAGGAACTTCTGAACCTGCAGTACAATCTTTGACCTGGGTCTTTTATATCTGCATTACTTCTCAGTTTATTAAGCAGATGTATTACAGTTTGCAGTAGCAATTAGAGCCTTGCTGCCAGAGAACTGTCCTGTTCATTTGCAGTGCTCTGAAATGCTCTGTGCTTAACCTTTTTCTGCTAGCTTGTAACAGAGAAGCATGCAGCCTAGCTCAAAGACCTTTCTGTCCACCACATCGGGAGCTGACTGTTAAGAAGACAGAGTGCTGTGATAAATATGAGTGTACCTGCAGCTGTACTAACTCAACAGTGAGCTGCCCTCCTGGATATTTATCCAGATCTCTCACCAATGACTGTGGCTGCATATCTACTACCTGTGTTCCAGGAACGGTAAGCAGGATGAACAGATAAGATTATCTTTTGCATACGGGGGGACAACATCACAGTAAGAGCGTAGATAGATATAAACAAAAGACCAAACAGACTACCTGAAAATGATACATTTTTAATTTACATGTCTGAGAAAATTGCACCCTTGCAACATACTGTGCTTGTTTCATTAGTCATTTTATTCTGATGTTACCAACACATTTTTTGTGACTTTGAGATACTCAGATGATTATATCTATATGTAACCTTTTGTACTTCAAGGCTATTCAGACACTTGGAATTTCAGAGGTCATTCTGATATATTTATTTTTTTATTTATTGATAACATGTATGTGCTTTTGGATGAGTACAGTTACTGTATTTTAGAATTGCATACTTTCAATCCTATATTAACTTTATTGACATTTTTGGGACACGTTATACCTATACTCCTTGTGTGCCTTGATTACATTTGCCTCTACCTGATGAGGTATTGTATCTTGCATAAACTACATGGCCATTTTAATTTTTTTTTCCACATTAGTACCTAACTCTGTTAAAGCTTCACAAGGATGAATTTTTCCTAATTTTGCCAACTTTTTATTAAGTCATTATATTATGTTAACTTTCAAGGTAAGGTTGCTTAAGGAAAAGTTGCAGGGCAGTATAACCTGTTCACTAAAGCAACCTTACCTAGCAGCCTAATATAGGGTTACTCTGTTGTGCAGCTCAGGAGATCTAGGCTTTATTTTCTAAGCCTGAGTAGTTCATGACCTTGCATAAGTCATTTTATTTCTCCATGATCCATGATCATTTCTACATCTATAAAATTAACAGACATTCATGTCTTTAATAACGTGTTGTAAAATTTACTAATAGAGAGTGCAATATAAAAGATGGCACTGCTTTTGTGGTAGATGTGGTGGCCTAAGGATACAGGAATGAATGCTTGTAGCCCAAAGTAGTATCTTTCAGATTAGCAGATACAATTGGCAGAAGTTTTGTGTGTGTGGCTCCTTCTACAAGACTCTCTGTTTATCTTCTCTAAATGTTGTATCGCATTATACTTACAGTGAAACTGAGTCAGACCCTGGGTAATTCCACTGAATACAAATAAAAGTCTCCAATTCATTCTTTATAAAACAGCAGCTTCGGCTGTGCTTACTTTCCTTTCCTCAAAAGAGTGGTCACAAATTTAAGATCTTGTGTTTCTACTGGCTTTGAAACATTAATAAAAATTATGGTGGGTTTCATGTCTTAAAAATCAGCCTTCTGAAGCCAGCAACGTGTCCTTAGAGCAGCACAGTATTCTTTCATGTATAAATTGTTGTATTCCATAGGTGTGTGTGCACAACAACATCGTCTACCCCATTGGGAAGACGTGGGAAGATGGTTGCAGAGAATGTTCTTGTACTAGTACAAGAGATGACATTACAGGACTTCAGATGATGGAATGTCGTGACAAAATATGTAACACTTTCTGCTCTCGGGTGAGTAACGTTCCTCACACAATGAGCATCTGCATTAGCCAGTAGAGTCTTGATAGGGAAATAAAATGATTCTTTTTAAACCTGCATGTTTAGAGAAACTAGAGAAAAATAGAAAATATGTGTTGTAGCAATGAATTATCTTGAGAACAGAGTCTAGAAGGCCTAAGTATTACTGACTTTATTTTAGAAAAGAAGTTATTCTGCAAATGTTAGAGACCACCACAAATACATTTTGCCTCTTTCTAAAACTTTCAGTGTATATATAGATTAATTGTGACTGTTTTTGATGGTACTAGCCAATTCAATTCAGGAAAAGGCATATCTGACTTGATGAAGCTCCTCCCTGCTCTGTGTTCCAGTGTTTACAGTCTATGAGTTCAGATTCAGAATATTCTCTGTAAATCTTTTACTGACCCAGGGTTTTTCCCATAGGTTGTCTCTCCAATGATCTGTGAAGTGAAGCCAAGAAGGGGCTCTTTCTTATTTTTCTTTTTCCCTCAGTGCAGAGGCAAAGATGAGCTAGTTAATAGTATGCAAATATTCAAGCTACTTAGCTGCTTTTTAAATGTTTAGATTGGGCTCTATATTGTATTAGCCCAGGAAAATTTGATGAGTTGGCCAAGCAACATGTGTTCCAGGTGTGTGTTGTAACATCAGTGCTTTCAGTGGTCCAGTGGCCAATATGTCTGCATGTTGGTCTGTAATTCAACAGTGTCATTCTGTAATGATGCATCTGGGATTTCTCAGTGGGAAATGAAGGGGAAAGCATGCTATATTAGTAGCTTCAAAACCTTTTAAAAAAGGGCCATATAGTCTGCTTCTGTGTTTGATTCACTGTGCTGGCTGGGATGCTTCTGTAATATCTTCCAGTGCTGACTGTGAGACAAGAGTCACTTGATTTTTTTTCAGCTCCAGGAGAAACCATGCTCTGTTTCCTCAGAAATACAGTGAATTTCCAAACAAATATGTCATACGCTGTTCATTCTGAGTCTTCATTAGAAAACTTTGCAAATACACCTATGAGATGTTAGAGGCATTCTTTTTGCTTTTGGAAAGACATTGACAATGTGTCTGGGAGTCAAAGACTGTCGGTGTGCATAGAATATGTATGTGCAGCACCTCATGGATGAGTTAGCAATGCTGTAGAAACTCTATATTGACTGATTTATTTTAAATTTAAACTTGAATTAAAATTATTTTAAAACAGTTAATCATTTATTGCAAATTTGACTATGAACATTTCAGTTATGCAAGCTGATGTATGAAAAGCAATTCTCTTTTCTCAAGTCTATTAAGCTAATTTTCCCTTGGCTTACAAAAAAATTTTGCCTTGATATCATTGTATTTTAAAATATAATTTAATTTTCAGTCTCCTTATCAGAACAAAGCTGGACAGAATATATATATGTGTACAAGAGAAGGTGTGAACTAAATATAAATGTTTTTTTGAATGTTTCCCTGTGCTGTGACTTGAACAGTATATAATTGTGTAGGACCAGAGCAGAAAATCAACCCATAATAAAAAAAAAAGAAGGAAACAAAACAACCCCCCCAAAAACAAACAAACAAACAAACAAACAAAAAACACAATCCAAACTACTGCTCTTCGTGTAAGAGTGGTGTTTGGTCAGAAAAACCTCAAGGTTTTGACCATGAGAGTAGTTTACAGCTTTTGCAAGAGAATCCTTTTTATGTCTGTTCAGTTCATAAAATAGACTAATTTTGAGTATGGAAATGATTATGAAATATTAGATCTAAAATATCTGGCTTTATTTTGGCTTATAGCCACAATTTTATCAGTAATCTGTTATTATAATAAAATATCATTAATACAAGGCTACAGTTTCTTTACAAATAAGTCTTAAGCACTGCAGTCTCAAAAAGCTTTTACTTAAAAAAACAAGGAAACAAAGAAAAAAGCTTAGAGGAAATTATTCTTTTTGGAACTCTGTCATTTCTTCTGTTCCTTTAATGGCTATCAAAGCTGCAGTACCAAAACAGTAGCTGTTGGACAACCTGTAGAGATCAGATTTTATTTTTCCTTAGTTTATTACTGATTCAGCAAATTTATGTATCAAGAACCACAGAATTTCTGTAATCCGATTTGAATTGGCCCTAATGCTTATTTTCAATTCAGATTAGATGACACTGAACATTGTAGTGGTGTTAAAGACAGTTTAATTGTAGATTATTACTAAGATGGTGTTTAAACTCCCTATTCTTACTGTTATTAATTTAGTTGCCAGGTTTTAAAGTTGTGAAGTATCATTTTTGTCCATGTCATCTGAATTCTGTGAAAACAGTTTACAGTTTTCTACTTAGTGATACAACAACAAAAACAAATACACAAAATACAAAAAACGTCCCACCCCAAAATAAAACAAACAAACAAAAACAAACAAAAACAAACAAAAAAAAATCCCCAACAATTAAACACTTAAACTAGCTCCTTCACCCTGATGGTGGTACTGTTCTCCTGCGCTTGACAAAATCAATGCAAATCTGATCTGTTATTTTAGAACAAAAATAAACACTATAGAAAGAGAATGAATGTTTTATTAAAATGAACCAATCCCCAAATTATTTGTAGATATTTAAATTAATAGCAAATACAGACTTCTCATTTGCAAACCAGTTGTGGATTTTCCTCATTACATGTCACAGTCCTCTCACTTCTGTTTTCTTGTATCTTACCGAAATTTTGCAAGCAAGCAGATAATTGTTGTAATTATTGCGTCTGCCACAAGGAGGAGTGGTGTCTGTGCCTTCCTACCCTCCTGAAGCTTCTTCAGTAACGACTTCTCTGAGTACATTAAAATCTATCTCTTCAGAAAATCATGGTGATAAAATGAATAACAGCTTTCAAAACACCTTAAAATCCCTAGTGTACTAAAGTGAAAGGAGCAAGTGCTTTCTTAATTTCTATAAATGTTCTTTAAGTTAGGTACATAAGTGCTATGAAAGAGTGCAATTTAAAGTATTGGATAATTTAAACCATTGCACGGTTACGAGAAGAATGAGGCATAATTTTCTGGGATAAGTGTTTAAGACAAAACCATTTGGCTAAGTGTGTGTAAATTAATTAGTGTAGATATTCAAGACTTTTAATGAATGTGTAAAATTAAAGTAAAGAACACTTGTACTCTATGTGGAAAGGCATAGCAAATTACAGTTGTAATTGATGCTGACTCTGAAATCCACAGCTTTAATCTCCAATATTTCAAACTGATATTCTCCTTTGAAGTAGCAGAATATGACTTCTACATGTAAAGCATCGGAGTAAATGGCTTAGTAGTGCATATTAAGGAGGTCAAATAAATTAATTTTAAACAAAGACTATTGTTTGAGGATTAGATATGCAAGATCCTATTTAAAAATCGTGAAAGTCTTGGTGAGAAGTAATTTCAAACATCCTGTTTGGATTTTCAAGCTTACTTTAGGAAATGATACCTCAATATTCTAGAGACTTTTAGATAGAAAATTAAGTCCTCACTTGGTGTACATGAGCTTAGCTCCAGGGAAATCTCTAGAATTATGCTGATCTATCACAACTGAAGATTTTGCTTTTAGCATTCCAAATTCATTTTTATCTATCCTATTAGTTTTTTCTCGGTCTCTCATTCTTTTCATTCTCTTTGGTTTCTCTAATGCTCTCTAGGGACAATCATATCATTATATAAAAGGCAAATATTGGAGCCTTTTTAAAAATACTGAGTGTTGAGTAATACTTTCCATTATTTCTCTCCTATGTTGTTGGCCAGAAGGCAGCTGATAGAGTTTTCTGGCCAAAACCTTAGCAACCATGAAAAGAGGAGCTATGCATCCTAAGCAACATTGGAATGAAACAGGGGAGTGCACAAATGCACCAAGTCCTAGCCTGTGCAGATTGCTCCAATAGTCCTGCATGAGAGATGAGACCAACACGTGCATTCTCCAATTGCTGCAGAATTAATCTGTGTTCCTCTTCTATTTGTCACAAAGCCAACCCCCAAATCAACAGCAGGCGTAATTCCACCTACCATGTAGAATAATGTCTTAATCTGTGTAATTTCATCTTCCATGTGGTAGAGCCATTTTATCTCTGCATTTATGTGATAAAACAGCCAGATCTGGTGGCAGAGCTGAACACTTGTCAGGTTCTCTGTAGCAGCTGCTTATTATCACTGGCAAGTCTACTAAGGATACTTGCTCAAATGCAAAGGGTGGCTGGTGTTGCCTTGTTCCCTTACCTGCCAAGGCACATGGATTTTGTAGTCCTGTAGACAGGGAGTTCCATGTCACTGTGACAGATGGCCAGACACTTACTGAGGACTTCTTCTGAGTATTAACACCCTGTTTGAAGTTTGAATTCTGTGTTTAAAAAAAAAATAAAATAAAGGAAAGGAAAGTCAAGATGTGAAGGTGAAGTTAAGCAGCAGATCCAGAAAACTCAGGGGATGAGCAGAATATTGGCTAATGGCAGAAAATGGATTCTTGAACAAACCAGAGCATCTCTACAGTGTCTATATGCTAGAAAATGAATGATAATAAAGGAAGAGATGGAAAACACTCTGGTATGATGCTGGTAGCAGGTAGTCTTTGTACTTGGGTCATCTAATTAAAAACAACGATAAAAACAAACACCTCAAAATACACGATTTTTTTCCCTTTTCTTAGATCTAACATTAAATATTAAAATTTCAAGTCATAAAATAAAGCTATTTTTACTCCTGTGTGCCCAAATTTTCATGGTTTAAATGCAAAAGTTAGGGTTTTCTAATAGAAAAATATTTCTAAAGCTGTGGAGGATGTATGACAGCAGGGAATCGCTGTCCATTTTCCTCCTTGTGTACAGGTGGCTGCTCTGCTCTTTGTGGAGCTCATAGATTGCTGCAGTTTGCAGGTTTGCCTTCTGACACAGGTTTGTATGCTGTGGTGGTTCAGGGGCTGCCTTAGGAGATGCCTCTGCAGATGCTGAGGTTGAAAGCTGTGACCTCCTTTGTTTCTTCACCTGAGGAGTCACAGCACTCAGATCTTGAGTACACTGAATGCCAAAAGGGCCACTTAGATAGGTGGAACTGTGAAAAACCCACACCTTTGTTGTTGCCTTTGTGGTATGGATTACACCTAGAGTCTGCTGCATGGCACCTTGTTTTGTTTGCTCTTTAGAGGGCTCTGTTTTTTCACACAGGTGTCATGAAATTTGAATCCCACAGTTGGGTTTTGCTTAGTCAGGATGCTGAGTTTATTCTGAGCATAAACAACACACGGATTTTTATTTCTCTGAGTTTGCCACACAAACAAAATGTTGTATGCCATATTTCAGATACTTCACATGCACATGTAGTAGGTAAAATTTCACATCAAACAAAATATATCATGCAGCACAACTTTATCTTCAAAGATAGTTCAAACTCTGGTATTACATTGTATGGCCCTATACAAAATTTTCTTTCATGTGAAAGTCTGCTGATTATAGAGGCTTGCTTAAGTGCCCCATGTTGCAAATCAAGGACAGTTCATGAAGGGTTGGTTGGGAATACTTAAGCTATTTTAGTTTGAAGGTGTAGATCAAAACAGATATTATGCTTATTGTCATTGGCATTTTTCACGTGAACAGTATTTTCTCTGACAGAAAACTTCCCTTTAACTCTGTATTGAAATCAGAGTTATATTTTGCCCCTTGCAGACTGTTAAATATAGCATGTATTTTTTTCTATTCATAATAAAGTTCCTTGCTTTCTTTCACTTAGGTACTCCAGTGTTTGAATGTTTGGCTAGTTGCTTCAGGATATGAAAGGATGAAATAATCAGTCAAAGCTAGTCCCCAGGCTACGTGTCTGACCAATCCCTTGCCTCTGCTTCAGCACAAGCACAATCAGATGTCTGAGTGTACTTAGACTGAATCCTAACACTGAAGTCTCAGGGATGGGAAAAAGAGTTTTGGGTGTTGATTAACATCCAAGATGCCACCAAACCAATTTTTACCTTCTATTTTCTTTTGTATAATAGTATTATATTTTTTAAAAAAGTATTTTAAATATAAATTTTTTTTACAGTTAGATATCAATCCTATGTAAAAACAGATGTTTTCACATAGTGATTCTCAAAGAGATTTTTTTTTTGAGAGAAAACCATATGCAAATGCTATGAATGCAGTTTGAGGGGGAAACTCCAAATAGTGTGGCAATTGAGACAGTCACCCTTAGAAGCGGGTTTACTTCTTTTTCTTTTTGCACTCATCTGTAGGGCCGTAGTGTTGGTAGCTTGCTTTTTACAATTTGCTAATATGTAAAAGAAACTGCTTGCACACAGTAAACTAACATTTGTAAATTATTGCTGTATTTAATGTTGTTGAAATACTCTGGTGTCCTCCAAAAGCATTTTTCTTTTACCTTTTCCTTTTTCATTTCTGTTTGTTTATGTCATTATTGTTTTCTGTTTTGTGGCAAATCTTTGGATTTTTACTCCTAATGTTGTGTGCTTTTTAATTAAATTATTGTTATTTTTTTTTTCTGACAGGTAATGTTAACCATTAAACAGGATAATGAACTGAGTGGACCACTTGTTTGTAATTGCAGTGTGTGGCCTTACAGTTATGTTTTCAAAATACTCTTTCCATAAAAAGTTGCTGACATTAAGCATTTATCCCAGTGTTTTCTTTTTGCATTAACCTTCTCATTTGTCTTCTCTTCCTCAATCAATCCTTCTCTTCTCTTCTCTTCTCTTCTCTTCTCTTCTCTTCTCTTCTCTTCTCTTCTCTTCTCTTCTCTTCTCTTCTCTTCTCTTCTCTTCTCTTCTCTTCTCTTCTCTTCTCTTCTCTTCTCTTCTCTTCTCTTCTCTTCTCTTCTCTTCTCTTCTCTTCTCTTCTCTTCTCTTCTCTTCTCTTCTCTTCTCTTCTCTTCTCTTCTCTTCTCTTCTCTTCTCTTCTCTTCTCTTCTCTTCTCTTCTCTTCTCTTCTCTTCTCTTCTCTTCTCTTCTCTTCTCTTCTCTTCTCTTCTCTTCTCTTTCTCTTCTCTTCTCTTCTCTTCTCTTCTCTTCTCTTCTCTTCTCTTCTCTTCTCTTCTCTTCTCTTCTCTTCTCTTCTCTTCTCTTCTCTTCTCTTCTCTTCTCTTCTCTTCTCTTCTCTTCTCTTCTCTTCTCTTCTCTTCTCTTCTCTTCTCTTCTCTTCTCTTCTCTTCTCTTCTCTTCTCTTCTCTTCTCTCTTCTCTTCTCTTCTCTTCTCTTCTCTTCTCTTCTCTTCTCTTCTCTTCTCTTCTCTTCTCTTCTCTTCTCTTCTCTTCTCTTCTCTTCTCTTCTCTTCTCTTCTCTTCTCTTCTCTTCTCTTCTCTTCTCTTCTCTTCTCTTCTCTTCTCTTCTCTTCTCTTCTCTTCTCTTCTCTTCTCTTCTCTTCTCTTCTCTTCTCTTCTCTTCTCTTCTCTTCTCTTCTCTTCTCTTCTCTTCTCTTCTCTTCTCTTCTCTTCTCTTCTCTTCTCTTCTCTTCTCTTCTCTTCTCTTTTCTCCCACAGGGATATAAATATATCATCCAAGATGGGGAGTGCTGTGGGAGATGCCAGAAGACTGCCTGTGAGGAACAGCTGTTCTGGTCTCGGGGTGATGCAGTTCCTCGTTTACACGAGGTGAGGTGACAGTGTAGTGAACACTTCCTTTTCTAGCAGAAATGTCCTGGAACTATTTTGTGTTCCACAGAAGGAGAAAAAGAACCTGAGATTTATTTCTATTATAAGGCAAGCAGTACTGTGAAAGAATGGATTTTGGTTCTGTGACTTATCTGCTTCATTCTGCTAATGAGCAAACCCTTCTCTCTCAGTTCAGGCTCTAAGGAATCTTTGTATGTAAAATAGTAATTTCATGATTCATAGCTCAAAAGAATGTTAATGGGAAATTATACTTCTCTTGCTGTAGGCAAATTGTTTAAATTATCCTAATTAATTTATATTACTCTATGGGTGGTGGGCAGATTGAATATTTGATATCTTGAATTCCACGGTCCAGATAGGCTATCCTATTTGATACACAGTGAAATATCTGGAACCGAATGAGCATAGAAACATGAATTGCTCTCTGTTTGCTAAAGATGTAGGCTGCATATCAGATCAAGCTGCAGTGGTCTAGGCCACACTTGTTGTCAGCTCAAAATAACAGTTTATTTTCAGCAGTGTGTCTCTTCCCTTTGGATTCCTTTATGTCTCTTCCAAAGAGCACAATGGGAAGTAAATGCATGCCATTCAAAGTGTGCTGCCACTGGAATACTAGGTTGATATTGTTCTCTTTCTTTGCCTACATTTTAAATTCCTTCAGGCTATTCAGTTTGTTCTGTCCCTAATCCAACTGGCCTTGGCAAGCCTTTGCCTGCCCCATAACCATTAAATTGCTTAATCCTATGCAGAAGTTTAGATTTAGCAAAGAAAGGCAGAAACAATAAGTTAAATAGATTTAAAATAATAGACCTCCCCATCTTTTCTTCTGTAAGTGTTATTACAGTGTGTCTGTGCTTACATCTATATCTCACTTTCACGTATTTGATAACTTCTTAATTGCTTTTTTTACAAAGATAGTCTGATGCTGTCTGTTTTAAAAAGTAAGCTATATTTTGCAGCCTGCTTCTTCCCTGGTTTCAACAAGGACAGTTCTTAATGTGGATCAGTATTATTCTGATTCATAAATCAAGCCTTCTAAAGGTGTATTTCAATGTCTCACTGATTTCTGTTGTCCTGATGGAGTAATAGATCCTTATACTCTGCTGTCTCTTTCTTGCTGTGTCCTCTTTCAGTTCCTCTGTCATTAACAAAGAACTAACAAACAAGAGAAAATATTTCATTAACTTTCTAAGGAAAGATATTTGACCACTTTGGAAGGGTCTGATTCTCACTTCCACTGTTCTTGAAGCATATTCAAAGTCCATTACAAGTGGAGGCATCCTGCTTTAAGTTAGTGACTAGTTCCTCCTGGCACTGAAATGTGTCAGTGTCTTTCTGACCTGTGGTGATGTCTCTTTCCAAAGTACCATTTGAAGTTCCCACCTTGTCTGAACCATGGGTGATAACAGCCAGTGTGAGACATCAACAAGATCTGGTCTCTTACATTTGCAAGTCTTTTCTTCTCAAGAGCTAATTGCCAAAGCTTCCTGTGGGCCTAGTACAGATGATTTGCAGCAAGACCCAGTAGAAAGAGGGCCAGCTCTGCTGCAGTGCAGTGCAGTACAGCCAACTACTGGGAACAAATGTAAACTTAAATCTAGTTAAGCTTGCATTTCCTTCTTCACATGTTATTTCACCTGCCCCTTTCATTTTCATCTTAGGGATATTCCTGTAACTTTTATACACTGCAAACCAAGCAGAAGTCTATTCTGTAAACTGATTGTCACAGTAAGGGCTTGTAAAGAACTGTTGAGTGTCAGACTGTTTCTGTAGAAGTAAATGTGCTTTTTGCAAATCAGTACATTGTCTGGGGGTGCTCTTCTTTTTCTCTGGTGGCATAAATACTGTTGTCTGAATTCAATCCTTTTACCATTTCCTGTCAGGTTGGCACAGAGTGGAGATCCCCCTTCAATGACTGCATTATCAATGAGTGTGTCCGAGTGAATGATGAGGTTTTTGTGCAGCAAAAAAATCTGTCTTGCTCTCAGATGGATGTGCCTGACTGTCCAGAGGGGACTGAATTACGCTGTGACCAAATAATAGACTGCTGTCCTTCTTGCAGATGTGGTAAGGCTTAAAGGTGACCAATGGAGTCACTGAAGAGTTAATCTCAGTGTTGATCTATTTCTCAATAGAAATTTCAGAAGTGTATACTATGCAAGTAAAATACCACTTTTAAAATACTCTGTATAATTTAGGCATTGACTATAGTAGCTCCTGCTGCTATTACTTTCACTTTCCAAATGATGTTCACAGTGTCCTTTTGAACTAATTATTATTGTCACTACTTTGCATTGCTTCAGGGAGACATGACGGTGTATGTCTCTACCAGCAAATTACAGCACTAGCCTGCATTGTTAAGCTGCTAAACAAGGTCTTGATGTGCTTTTATCTTAGAAAAGTCCAATATTATCATCAATACCCGCTATGAACAGGAAGTTTCCATGCAGCCATGCTGTCTTTTAGACATCTCTGAGTGTTGTGGCTGGGTCCATTTATTAGCACAAGCCTGGTTCAAAAATACAAATCAAAATATTTGGCTATTTGGACTCAGTCTGGGAAGACTCCCATTCATATTTAATTGACAGGTATATAAGCAACCATAGGGTGAGGAATTGAAGTGGGAGAAGGAGGAGAAATAGGTGCTATAACTTGCAGAAAGCCTATGAGTGCATCCTCTGAGGGCAAGTGGCTTGAAATAGATCGTAAAATCTACATTTTACCATGTACTTCATAAAGAAAACAACAACTCATTAAGGAATGTTTTGAGGTGCATATCAGGATAATTGACAAATTGTTATCTTTGAAAATATAAGAGGACTAGTTTGCACCTACTTACACTGAAAATAGATCTAGATGTCCTCAGATGGAACTCTAATGAGTCAAAAATGCATACTTGTGGTTTATGAAGTCGACATAATGATATGATAATCATAATGATAAGTGGAATATTATCCTCTCTTTCAGTACCTGTGAATGGCTGTCCTTTGAATGGCACTGTTATTGGGGTAAGACTTGATGCTTTTATTTGCTATGTTGGTAAAATATTTAGATATTTGAATGAGCTTTTGAAAAACACAGACTTATCAGAACATACATAAGTGTACAGGGTAGCTTTGTTCAGCCAGAATCCCCACACATTGCATCAAAAAGAGTGGTAAAGGGCTCTGTGCTATTAGGTCCAGTTCATGACCATTTCACAGGTTTTCCAGTATGAAAACGAGCATCTCCTCAAAATGGGACAGTAATATTTCTTTATCTTGGATGACTGAAGGAAAAAGTGAAGGATGCTTGAGGAAAAGGTGCTTAGATAACTGTGGTAATCTGCATTGTATAATGTCTTGCAGGCTACCAAACACACTGGAAACTATCTGCAAGAGATAATCTCAGAGATGATCCTTGCCCACCTTGGGGAAGGGAAAACTTCCCATATTCTACCTAGAGGATAAGGGAGATTAAAAAAGGATGGAAATTCTTGCTCCACCTGTGTGGAAGAAGGGTCTCCCTCCTTGGCTATTAGCAGGAACAGGAAAGCTGAGCTTCCTCACTCTTTGACCTCTGTCCCCTTTCAAGATCCCTGCTGATATGCCCTCAGAGGAAGTTTTTTCTCAATTGCATATTTAGTGGATAGATTAAGACATGTTTAACCCAGTCCATGACAGTGGAAATGACTGGAGTTAAGCATCTGATCTCATTTATGCCGAATTTATCTTTGGAGAGCTCAGTCAATTGTCCATTGTTTCCCTAAATCCATGTTCTGGCAGCACCTCTGGTGTCAAAGAACTCTAAGTATTCTCAACATCCCCCAAGGAAACAGGTCCTCTTTATTCATTTAACCTAACTTTTAACCTATGTATTCTTGTGTTGAAAATGCATTTTTTTTCTTTTATTGAAGAATTAAGTTTACCCATATCTCTTTGTGCTCTTGAGGTACAGCAGAATCTCTCTCCATCTATTTCTTCCATTTTTTTTCCATATTTGATAGGCACAAGTTCGTCAGTTTATTAGAGTTAAAGCCCTGTCATCAAACATCCATCATTCTGTATAAGGATTACATCCCTGTAGAACTAAATCCAAGGAGTAATTTTGCCTTTCTGTCAAAACACTGGGAGAAGTGTTTTAAAGTGCTTGAATCTGAAATAATCTCCTTTCTCTTTGATTCCTCTATTTGTCTCTCTATAATATGTTGTCAAAGCTAGTTGTGTCATTTTATAAAAGCCATACTTGTAGACAATTTCCTGTAGTATAATTGCCAACTTCTGTCACCTTCTGTCATACAGGAGTTAAATATATATTATTCTGTGTTGCAAAAAGGTTTATTTTCAGCTGCATGCTCTTATTTTGTGAATTACTAATTTTTTTCTCTTCCAACAAAATGCTTACCTGACCTGTCAGAGAAAGTCTGCTCAATTGTCAAGTATTTTAGAATATTTTAAAATGCTTTAAGTAAAACATAAACAATGTTTGAAAAAAAAAATGTTATGCTGAATGCAAAATCAGGAGTATCTGTATTTTGAAGATTAAAAAGTAAAATATTTAAGTTTGTCAAATAATAAAAAAAATCCCTTTTAATATTTTTTCCCAAATTGGCCTGAACTTATGAAGTGTTTCAGGTGTCACTAAACTACAATTTGATTCATTTTTGTTTGTTATCTGGATCTCTATAATTTTTTTTTTCTTTTATTACGGCTTTTAAAATGTGTTGTTTGTCTTCTTGACAATTGGCCATTTTATCAAACACAGTCTGTGAAAGATTTTGAGGGCATAGGTAGGCACCAGCTGTTGCATTACTTCTGTGCTTTTCCTTTTGCACCGTATCAGGCTGTTAGCATTCAACAACACAGTTACTAAAATATTTTCTCAGGATGGAAAATGTGAAATTTGAGAGGAGATATAAACCTTGGAAGCTTTCTAAACAAAATGGAAAGTTTGATGGAAAAAATGATAAAAATATTTAGTGGATCTTAAATTAGAACTTGTCTTAATGAATAGTTTCTTTTAACTTAAAATTGTTTCTTTTAATTATTTATTTAAAGCTAATTAGCTGCATGCCTACATTTTTTTGAGCAGCTGTAGTTGCTACAGCTTTGTCTTACATTTTTCTCTACTTCAATGACTGTTGCAGAGTTCTGGCGAGGAAAGAAGATGTGGTCTCCACAGAAGTTTATACTTCCTGGATTTCAAAATCTTATTCTGTGTCCTTTAAGAATAGGCTTCAAGTTTGTTTTATATCAAGGGAAAACTTTTATTTATTAACTCATTCATTGAATAGTTCCAAGTTTTGAGTCTTTTACTGCAGTTCTGTTAACTGACTGTGTCCTTAATCCCTTTACATTTTTGTCTTGTATCTGGTTACCAATATTATAGTCCAGTAATTTGGTGTATTGCATTCACTCCACTGTCCTAACAACGCTGTGGGCATTAACTGCAGACTTCCAAGCAGGTGGCTGTATTTACCAAAAGGATTATCTGCATCACTCATCTGTTTTCCCAGGCTTTTACTGAGTGTCAGTCTTGAAGGAGATCTGAGTAGATTTTGGCTTTATGCAGGTTATTTTGATTGCACTGACTAACACAGGGTTAGCAGATGTTGACATTTTATACTATGTAAGCCAAGAAAACACAAGATAGGTGTATTATATAAAGGGAAAAAGTTGTATCAAAACTATTTCACTCAGTTCTGTCATGCTAAACTGTTCACAGAAATCCTTTGTTAAAGTCCATTTGCATGCTGATCACTAAATAAATATAATAAAACTAAGCTGCGATGTAAACCTTGGATCAAAGACCTTCCCCCAAAAGTTCAAGGAACTTACTTGTGTGTAAGGATTTTGTTTCAACATGTGTCTAGCATGCCCTACATTTCTTCCCACAGCAGTGATAAACTTGACTTCAGCTACCTTTTTCTATAAAATCAAAATTTTAGAACTTAGGAGAAGATACAAAGAGGATATCAACTGTAATATCAGTTGTGGCTTTATTGAGTCTTTCTTCATGATGTGAAAGTCTAGTGTTACTAAGCATTCTGTGATAAGTATTTACTTCTAGAGAGCCTGAGTTAAATGTTTAAGATAGTAAGAAGAACAAATTCAAATATATTTTGAAATATGTCACCAGGATGAGGACATCTCCTTGATTTGCAAGGCTTTTGTGTATGTGTGCACACTTGTGTGTGTTTAGACTTACCAACCATTAGAACAATACTAGTGGATTGGTTGGCCTTCTGAGGCCATGTAGTCTGTACTAGAACTATTATACTGATATCTGAACTTTTTCCAATGCTAAGAGTTTAATGTTTCATATCACATTTGTTATCTATTCCTCACCTATTGGAAAATGTTATAAGTGTGGCTTCATGCCGTACATCAAGCACTTTTAACTCTCCAGATTAATGTCATAATATTCACTATAAAAGTTTAAACTGAAAATGGTGAAGAGTCCTGTATTGAGGTCTTGAGCTGAATTGTTAAAAGATCAGGACCTTCCCATTGTTATTACAACCTCCGTCATATTATTTGTGGAGAATCTTTTTTCTAGACCTCCATAAACTAAGAAGAGAGCAATTTCTGGTTTTGGTGCTTTATTGAAAGCCACTATGCTCTGAATGCATCTGTTATGCTGGAGTCCAATCTAAGAATGTTATTCTTTATTAAGAACATTTGTTCTTCAGTGTATATGTGGGAGTATTGGCTCAGAACTACCCATAAACTCATACTTTTACACAGTTACTCTGGCCTGCTTCTTGATTTTGAATGTTTACTTGTGTGGAAGAAAAAAGGAATTTGAGGATATGCATAGTGTAAGCATAGGAAATTCCTTTTCTCAGTGAAGTCAGCAATGATAGTCCATTGACTAGGATTCAAAGCACTACTTGAAGCTTTTATTATTTTATGCTATTCAGTGTATGTTTATTATTATTATTATTATTTATTTATTTATTATAATGTTAAATGCACTCTATACAACCATACTGGTTCAAATGAAAGGCTGTATACTTGTGAGGCAGAAAGAATTTGGATTTAGAATTCCTCTAAGTACTAGGAATCCTACTGTTAACTTCACATCCTGTTCTTTCCCATCTAATATCTTTGCATTTTCCACTGTGTTTTAAATGCCATTTTTGCTTGCTTTGAAAAGGTGGTGGATTCAAGGAAACAAATTGCCAGGGGGCCAGCTCAGCTACTGCTTTTCTTGTAACTATGAACTTCATAGTTACCATTCAGTTACTTTTTTTTTTTTCCTTTTCTCTCTCTCTCTTTTTTTTTTTTCTTTTTCTTTTTCCTCCCATCTTTGTTGATTTTAAGCTTTTAGGCCTCCATAGATTCTAAACAGTGTTTTCGTAAGAACAATAACAAGTAATTTTTGTCCATGAACTGTTGGTTGTGATCACTTAAGAAAAAAACAACAAAAAAATCACAACAACAACAAAAAATCTTGTCAGTAAACCAATTCATTACATTTGGGAAAAATGAACTTGGTGGGAACCACCTAACACATGACAAAATCTTGCGACAAAACATTCCTTGCCACTTTCAAGGACTCTTTGCTTGTTTGCTAGCTTTGTAAGCAGGAAAGTAAGAAACACCCATGCCATTTTGCAGATTAAGGAATTCTAAATTATTTACTTGAAAAATAGCGTTCTGTTGGGTTGCTTGTTGAGGGATTGTGGATGCAAAATTTGGATCTCTGGAAAGTGGATGCACATAGTTTTTCTCTTTTCTCTTGCAAAGAATTAAAGCACAAGATTTGATGAAAGACACTTAACCTAGATGAAATTGCTCATTTGTCTGAGTTTTGCTCAGGAGACAGTCACTGATGGCTACAAACTGTTTCCAATGTTTCAGCCATGGAAACGCCTGATGGTGGATCAATGTACAACGTGTCTCTGCTCCCTGCAGTCAATGCCTTCTCGGAGATACAGCCTGACGTGTACAAAATTCAGTTGTGAACCATGCCCAACAGTAAGTACAAGTGGTCTGGATGCTCTAATAAAGAGTGTTTGATGATAAGGTCATGTTCTTCATTGTATATACCAGTTTATGTAGTGTACAACTTTGGGACCTGTTGTCCTTTCTTCATTTTTTTTTTTTCTGAGAAATCATGGCCTTTTGTTTTTCTTACCCTGAATTAGATCAAAAATATCAAATGTGATCTGAATCCACAGTGTAGAAAAAGGCAAGTTTTCATAGTACTCAGGTCCAGAGGTACATTTTTTTGTGCATTTCTGACTACTTACCTTTGGGGCAAAATGAGTTTTAGCAAATCATTGGTAACAGGAACTATCCTTTCCACTACAATATTATCTGTCCACCCTGGGACTGGCAGCTGAGCCAGATTTCCCTGCTTCAGGGCTTTCCTATGACTATTACCAAATTTTCTAACAGCTGAGCCCAGTAATATTTCTTTCTGGTCCCCAGCCATGCCTTAAGTGATTTGAGGTAATTGTCCCCATCAGTTCCACTGGTCTTTTTGAAGTCTTTGCTGCTGCTTCCATCATGTGCAAGGAATAATCTTGTCTAGAAAAGCCAGGGGCAAGTATCTCCCATTTTTACTCCACCGACTAACAGCGTGACTGGAGTGCCAAACTAGTTTGCTGAATCACATATTTTTTGCTTTAGCACCAGTACCTCAAGAAGAAGGAGAACTAAACAAATTGCAGAGGCTGCCTTAGTTTTCCCCTGTCCAAAGAATGTAGACAAGCAAATAGTTTCACTGAAAAACTGAAAATGCACGTTCTTCTTCTGCCTTCACCTGGATAATAAATGGATGCCAATGCGCTCAAACAAATGCAGGGGCTCTGCTAGCAGTGGCAATTGCATGAAAGAGCCACATCTATAACATGATCATATGGGATTCCTGGCTGATATCCAGGAGAAAAATAGATTGACAGGGTCCTTGCAAAAGAGGGAGGCAGAGTTTTGGGGAAGTCTAGTTTTCAATCCCTAAGTAGAACTGAAAGGACAATGTAGTAAGTCAAGTTTCTGTGGTTTCATATTCACTAATAAACCAAACAGAGCAAGGCTGAAAGCTCGAGTTATGGCCTGCAACCACTTATGCTAATGAATTTTTAGCAGTGGCCCAGCTTGCATGTCTTACAAACAATGCCTAGGCATTGTTTGTAACCACAGGTCAGTGGTTAGCATAATTGAAGGACTGTTTCCAACAGAATCACAGAATCACAGAATTTCTAGGTTGGAAGAGACCTCAAGATCATCGAGTCTAACCTCTGACCTAACACTAACAGTCCCCACTAAACCATATCCCTAAGCTCTACATCTAAACGTCTTTTAAAGACTTCCAGGGATGGTGACTCCACCACTTCCCTGGGCAGCCTGTTCCAATGTCTAACAACCCTTTCGGTAAAGAAATTCTTCCTATGATCCAACCTAAACCTCCCCTGGTGCAACTTAAGCCCATTCCCCCTCGTCCTGTCACCAGGCACATGGGAGAACAGACCAACCCCCACCTTGCTACAGCCTCCTTTAAGGTATCTGTAGAGAGCGATAAGGTCGCCCCTGAGCCTCCTTTTCTCCAGGCTGAACAAGCCCAGCTCCCTCAGCCGCTCCTCGTAGGACTTGTTCTCCAGGCCCCTCACCAGCTTCGTCGCCCTTCTCTGGACCTGCTCAAACACCTCGATGTCCTTCTTGTAGCGAGTGGCCCAAAACTGAACACAGTACTCGAGGTGCAGCCTCACCAGAGCCGAGTACAGGGGGACAATCACCTCCCTAGCCCTGCTGGTTACACTGTTTCTTATGCAAGCCGGGATGCTGTTGGCCTTCTTGGCCACCTGAGCACACTGCTGGCTCATATTCAGCCAACTATAAATAAACTATAGAAAAAGCCAGTCTGTTTTATGGGGAGAAGGCAATTTAGACATGCACATGTGTTCCACTTGTCTGTGAGGTGAGAAAACAGGTCTTGATCCAATTTCTTTGCTAGCATAGATGCACCCTGTGGCAAAAGGGTGAATCTGGAATAGTTGGGTGTTGTTATGGACACTAATATCACTGTCCTATAAGGTAGGATTTTAGACATATATTCCTGAAAGGAAAATAAATGGCTAAGCATGGTGCCGAACATCTTTCTCACTTTCACAAAATATAACCTTGCTGATCAATGAAAAAAGCACTCAGATACACTAGAATGAATCAATGGCCAGAAATTTGTGTGCATACATATGCTTCCATGCAAACATGCACAAACATTAATTCTTGCTTTTCAGTGCAGGAAGCCAGCTGTGGATATTAAAGGCAGAGGAATCAATAAAATACACTGTAAAAACAATTGGGGAAACATTCCACTCTTGCTTCTTCTACCACCCACACAATTCCCAAATGGCCCCTTCTCCCCACTTGACTCAAATGTACAGACTAAACAAGAAACAAATGAACAACAACTGAAGAAAGATCTATTTCTAGATGGGCTTATTAAACACAATGAAATTAATTGCTTACTAAGCACAGATACTCAAGAGAGGTTACAGGTCTAGGTGTATGTATCCCTTAATAGTCATTGTAATGAAACTATGGAGTTTGAGTTAAAAACAAATCAAATAAGATATGTAATATCTTATCCCCTTGAGGCCATCAGGATTCACATACACACTTGGATCTTTCCTGTCTCAATCATTGATTTTGTGGTATACCCAGATTAAAAGAAATTCTTTCATAATGGACAAAATCATGGAGTAGAGTATGTACTCTCTCAGGAGCACCTGCTTTCTACTGGATGCTGAAGCTATGAAAGTAAATGTACTGGCTGTTGAAGAGCAGCCAATTGCAGCATTCTCTGTTCATCAAGGTCAATGTATTTTCTGTCATTTTATGACCTGCTTTAGGTGCTTACATTTTGGCTAATAGAGGAAGTTCACCTAAATAACAATGAACTAGGCTCTCTTCCAATGATTTAATAGTAAACCCCCACCCTCCCCAAATTCTTTTTCTAAAAAAAACATAACGGTAACATGCACGCCTTCACTCAAACAAAAAGTGTTTGTTGTATTTAATATGTTCAGCTCATCATAAGCAGCTGTTAGTTATGTGTAGCAGCTGGAAGGACATCGTGAGACACTTCAAGTGTAAACTCAGTTTCTGTGGTGATTTTTTCTTTTTTTTTTTCCTTTTTTTTTTTTTTTTTCTTCCTGTTATCCATTCTGTACCTTTCTTCTTCTCCATCTAGTGCTGCTTGTTCTCTCATATTCCTTTCCCTGTCACCATTCTTCCTTCCTTTGACCAGTCAGTCAGTTGACCATTTGTCAGTCTCCATTCTTTCTTTCTTCTTTCTTTCTCCCCTTTTTTTGTTGTATGATTTTATACACTCTCTGATGTTGTTGTGTTTTGTCAGACCATTTTCTCTTTCCATCCGTAGTTCAGACTTTCCATCTCAGCTTCATTCTCCCCTTTCCCTCTCCCTGCTTAATGTTTTTCTCTTAGTTTAAGCTTCTAAAACCACTTTCCAAGTTGCACTGTACAGTCTTCAATTTTATGAAGAAGTTCCTACCCACCACAAAAGAACTGTATGCCACTCTAAAAATTTAAATAACATTTTTTTCTCTTCTTAATTCTTGTTTAGTGGACCCCATCTTGCAACAATTATAGTAAAAGAATATTGAATTTATTGGACAGAGGAGGCTTCGTATTTGGAAATAAACTTATCTCCCTATTTATTATAAGGATTAATGCCAGTTTTTATAAAACAAAAGTACCTAATTAATTTGATTGAACCAGTCCTACTGTCAAAAAACAAACAAAGCAAAACAACTCACAATATTTTGCTGGCTATCACTTTGTTCACTGAATTTCCCTCCCCTCAGAACAGCCTTCTAGAAATAAGCATGCTTAAGACAAAACCAACCCAGAAAATTTTCCATGTGAACTTCTTTACATTCTAGAATTACAGAAGGCAGGAAATCCCTGGCTCTTGCTGTGGAAAATGTGTGCCAACTTCATGTAGCATCAGACTGAGAGATGGAAGGCTTCAATACCTTCAGGTAAATTTTAAGAACTAGTTCTTTTATCATTTAATCTTATTTTAATTTTATTAATTTATAATGAACTATTTTAAATACTTATAAATATTTATTAATTGTTAATTATTTGTTAGCTTATAAAAATATTTAAATATTTTATTTAATATAAATGTAACTCAGACTTAGGATGGCTCCAAGAAAAGTGCATTTTTTTTCTCTTTTTTGGTTAGGCAGCATGGTATTACTAATGCCTTATCTTTTATATCCCAGAATGTTTTCTCAAGAAAGTTCGTTTTTTTGTTGCTTGTTAAAGAAAAAAAGGAGACTTCACACCATAGCACAAAATTCTAGAATGACAATCTAGATATATCTGAAAGCATGAATGTTATTCAAGAAGTTTAACTGGAATAGGAACTCAAACAGCTACTTACAGGAAATTCAAAACCTAATTTTAAATGAAAGTGGATAATGGAAATTTCTTCCCTGGTAAGAACTGAAAAAGGTCAGGTTTTGGCAATCGTTGCTGAACTGTAATCAGTACTGTTATAAAAGTAAACAATTATTTTCAGAAGATTTCTGTTGAGCAATTCTGTTTACTGAAGATTTCCATGTTTTGTAAACTTCACCCCCCATGTTATATTAATTATTCAATTAATTCAATAAAGGAATAGTCAGGTTGTACAGTATCCTGAAAACTTACTGACCTATGCTTTTGCATAAATCTAACAACCCTTAAATCTTTACAGCCAAATGCATCACTTCAGGACGGCTGTGATAATCACTCCTGTAAAATAAATGAGAAAGGGGAATTTATCTGGGAAAGGAGAATCACTGGCTGTCCTCCATTTGATTCCAGAAGATGTTTGGCTGAAGGAGTAAGTAATGAAATGGCCCCTAGGCTTCCTAGTAGACTGTCATGTTTATGGTTCAGTATGTAGGTACCTTATGTGTATATGTATTAGGGATGGAAAACTCCAGCCCTTTCCCAGCACCTTGGATAAACTGAATTTGAATTTTCTTTGAAATTCAAAAAACTGTAAGTTTTTTTTTTATTATTTTAAAATATATGCTGGTTTAATGTGGGGCTATGCTGCAGGAGAGATGCTGAGATTGCAGTAATTCTATTCCATGTGAAGCAGCAAAACCAAGAAAATGGTTCTCACAGTGTTTTCAGTTCAGTATTCAGAGCAAAACTGCATGAATAATTATGCATATTGAGAAAACAGTCCAATTGGCCCCTTTTTTCTATGGTGATGTGTATGAAATACTAAGGCATTTTTTTCGCTACCCTCTTACAAGATTAAAAAAAGGAAGTTCTACCTGTGTTCTGGGAAGAGCTCAAGCTTCCACGTTTGCAGTGGTTTAGTATAATGTCATATTAAAAACCCTACTAAACTTGTCCACCTGTCTTTGAGGAACAGAGGGCAGGCTATGGACTCCAGGAAGGGATGTATCACATGGTGCCCTGGATGCTTATCACGCATCACACAGCTACTATATCCACCTGGTCCCATTTTCATGACAGGATGTATGGCAGGACATAGGAAACATTTAACAAAGCTCATGAGCAAGCCTCTATCAACACATACCTCAAGCAAATGGAGGTGGTCTTGATGTGTTAAGTACAGGAAGAATAAATCTTCCATTACATATTTTTTTCTAATTTATTATTATTTTTAATTATTTTTTATTATTACTTTGTGAAATCACTGCAGAACACAGGTTTTTATACAAGCAAAAGTTATAATAATGTTGGATTATATTACAACCTTGGGATTATTATCATACCGTGAAGGTCCCTATTGTAAAACAATGGAGAATAACTTACTTACAATGCAAAATTTCCCAAAGTGCACTTATTTTAATCCCTTCCAAAACAAAACAAAACAAACAAACAAAAACCTAATTCAGATATAAAATTAGATCTTTTTTTGGGTCTAGTTACAGAGCAAAAGTTCAGTGGGGTTTGTTTGTTTGTTTGTTTAACCATAAAAATCCTCCTATATTTTGCGTGTAAATTCAGGTGTTTAAAACAATGTTATCACACAGAGCATAAATATTATAATTCTCCATTTCCCTTTCACTATGAATTTTTCAATATGAATGGGTTTTATCACTTTGTTTCCCCAAAACTGGTTTGTATTCATTACCAAATTGATTGTATTCAACATGTTTACTTTAAAAAGCTGATATTATAAACTGTGGTAAAAGCAGTATTTTAAAGTGTTGAACTTGTTAAAATCATCAAATATTTTGAATCAGTTTTCAACAAATGTAATTACAATTTCAACAACTTAAAATGGATTAAAATGAAATTATGATTACTAATGTAGACTTATATTTGTATACAGTATAGAAATGCAGTTTTCTTACCTAAATACACTGTTTCAAACATCCTTTTTTAGGCTTTCTGCAGACCAAGTGTTTATTGCTTGTGCCAAAATAGAAGTATTTTTTATTGTTTTAGGGGAGAATTGCAAAACTTGGCAATACCTGCTGTGACACATGTAAGTAAATAAGCAAAAAGACTTGTTTGGCAATTGAAGGAAGTGTAAGCTAGTTTAATATTAGATGTACTTTGATAAAACAGGGATAAGCAATGTAGTCAAAATAAACCATTGGACAAGTCACCCCCTCTGATATGGGTACTGCTATCATGTTTTTTCCACTAGAACATGTGTTTTGTCAGTCTTCACAAACACTTGAAAGAAATAGATACTCCATGCATTTTAGTATATACTGTTTTGCAGATATTGAATTATGAATATTATATTTAATCATTCATCTGAAAAGAATGGGAACAGTATCACACACAGGTTGACAAGTCACATAACCTGATACTAAATATGTGAGGCAACCACTTCATGAATATACAATGGATTTAAAATGTATTTAGCAAAAAGAGATGGTTAAAATAATGTAATTATAAATGTTTCTTGATATTGTAATAACAACAGCAACAAAAATAATTGGTGGGGCAGATGCTTATCAATGGTTCATGCCTGTTGAATAGCTCACCTGCATCTTAAATTATGCAGTTTAGGCGCAAGTCCTGCAACTCTTAATTTCATGCATCACTGTGTAGATAATCTGAATGTCAGTTGGTCTGTGAGTGTAGAAGGTGTTTCCTTACATGAGGAAGGATAGGCTCTCATTTCTAAAACAAATCTCTGAAGCTTTTTTGAACAGACAATGTCTCAGGTTTTCCTTGTTAAGTAAAAAAAAAAAAAAAACAAAACGAAAGCATACAGAAAAACAAACAAAACACTAAACCTGTAGCTTGTTTAAAAAAAAAAACAAAAACCAAATTGATATTTTCAAAAGAAAATGTCAGAATATCAACATCTTGCCTGTCCTCCACTATGTCTTGTTTTACTCTATGCATGTGCTAATAAATAAAAGATGCCCAGTATAGCAGCCCATCACCACACTGCCACAGTTGCTGATGTAATAATACCCCTGATGAAAGAAGTTAACTCCTAGAGAGTTTGTAGCCATTGCTTGTCTACCTAATCAGTGAGTTCTGGCTTTAGAAATGCAAGTCAGAAAGTGATTGAGATAGACTGTCATCAAACCACTCAAACAGGTAATTTAGTTAAGAGAGCATTAATCTACATTTAGTCTTTGAGGATGGAATACTGAAAATTACCTACTCTCAAAAACATCTTAATATTTAAAAGATGTGGGGATAAATGGACTACTAACTGAGTCCATATTGCATGGCCCTTCAAATCCTCATTCCCATTGACATTTGCTTGGATATAGCTCAAAACTGAAGTCTCATGTTATAGTGCAGTCCTTTTCCTGGTCACTTGTCTATTCAGATTTCTTCACAAAAAAGAAAAAAAAAAAAGAATCCAACGCAAAAGCCAACGTATTGCATGCAGTCAACTAATTGTGAGTTATCAGTTGATTTGTGTATGAAAGGAAGAACAGTGATTAACATGTGGTTTTGGATCAATCTGACACTTCTAGACACTAAACATTCTTCACTTCTCCCCATTAATTACATCTTTCTCAGACCTGGAATTCAACCAGGACAATCAGTACCAATATGCAGTTTGTTACATACTCTGTAGGGAATGCCAAGATCTGGCAAAGCTACTGCAAAACCAGAGTAATTTATTTAATCTTAAAGCTCGGATGAGAAAATAATCATTTTCTTATGGATACAGATGCTTAGATGTAGGCTACATCACCTTCCCAGGTCTTGAAAGAGCTTGTCTTGCAGACACCTTAGTACCATAAGCAATTGGGCAATTAATTTCTTCTCTCAAGTTCAAAGCACAGTTTAGGTTGGTGACTTTGGCTCTGTAGAGTCCTTACATGGCTTTGAGCAAAAGTTGTTTAAGAAAACGGTTTCTCTTAGTATACCTTGGCAATTGCAGTTCAGTAGTGTGTCTAAGTGCATTGTTACTGGCTTTAAATACTTTTGAGTAGGAGCACATAACTGAACAGGCTTATTTTCTCCATTTTTGTTTGTTTGTTTGTTTGTTTGTTTGGTGTGATACTAGCAAAGGACTTAATTAATTTTAAAGGATATTCCTTATTTTCCCCCTTCAGAAATGAGTTGCATCTCTGCTTCTTATGTCTGTCCTCAGTTGATCTCAACTGGATACGTCCTGTTAATCTATAAGCAGATGACTTTGCAAAGGAGAAAATCTACACAAAAGTAAATGATACAAGTAAAGTAACTTGAGAGCAAGTCAATAAGTCAGGATCAAAAAGGCAGGCAGCAAAGCTGTTGTTGAGACTAACAATTATTTTGTTTGTGATTTTCAGTTCTGCGGGCAAAACTGCATATTCCTCCTATGTGAAGAAGTTTTATCAAATAAAGTTATGAAATCATTAAAAGAGAATTGGCAGCTCCAAGAGCCCTGGAGTCAGAAACACTTTTTAAGCTTTCTTTTTTTTTGTAGTCTATACGTATATGTGTGTGTGTGTGTATAAAATGTGAAGCTTTAGAAAGGCACTCAGGTAATTTGAAGATGACATTCACATAGAAAAATTATTGAAAGCTATGTATGCTGCTCCACACATAACAAATTCAGACCTACAGCTTCTTGTGTGAATTTCTCATTAGACAGGAGAGACAAAACAAACAAACAAAAATATCACACGGGGAACTTACTAGCAAAACATCAAAAAGTACTGGAAAATAAGTATAATTCCTGGCTTGCTGAGGACAGTGGCAAAATTTCCATTGACCCAAACTTAGATTTTCTGCAATACTATTTCTCTAACTGTTGTGTTGTCCCATCCTCATGGGCCCCATGACCTGTGGTCCAAGTGCTGTTGCTGGCACTTAATAAACATATTTATATATGTATAAAATCCATATAAATATATATATGGATATCTTGCATACACAGACATGTACACAGAGTAGACAGTCTATCACCCAGGACATAATTAGATATGGAGTTTAATAAGAAGACAGGAGAGACTAGAGAGACCAAGTAGGGCAGGGCAAGGTCAGACAAAAATATGGACAAGCAGCTGTTTAACATGCAACCACCCAACCTTTATGCCTTTATCGTCCCTAAAAAGATCCCCTAGTGAGTCTTATAAAATCCCAAGCTGTACTTCCCTCACATCCCATAATGAGTCCTACGCATCTGTAGGCAGTGACCCACCTCAGTCTATAAGGTGATCTGGAGAGCTGCTTCCGTTGACTCATCTTGAAGGACATCATTCTGATGGAATGAGATCTGTCTCTTGTGACAGTCTGAGGAGTAGCCAGGTCAATCACAGAATCACAGAATTTCTAGGTTGGAAGAGACCTCAAGATCATCGAGTCTAACCTCTGACCTAACACTAACAGTCCCCACTAAACCATATCCCTAAGCTCTACATCTAAACGTCTTTTAAAGACTTCCAGGGATGGTGACTCCACCACTTCCCTGGGCAGCCTGTTCCAATGTCTAACAACCCTTTCGGTAAAGAAGTTCTTCCTATGATCCAACCTAAAACTCCCCTGGTGCAACTTAAGCCCATTCCCCCTCGTCCTGTCACCAGGCACGTGGGAGAACAGACCAACCCCCACCTCACTACAGCCTCCTTTAAGGTATCTGTAGAGAGCGATAAGGTCACCCCTGAGCCTCCTCTTCCCTAGGCTGAACAAGCCCAGCTCCTTCAGCCGCTCCTCGTAGGACTTGTTCTCCAGGCCCCTCACCAGCTTCGTCGCCCTTCTCTGGACCCGCTCAAGCACCTCGATGTCCTTCTTGTAGCGAGGGGCCCAAAACTGAACACAGTACTCGAGGTGCAGCCTCACCAGAGCCGAGTACAGGGGGACAATCACCTCCCTAGCCCTGCTGGTTACACTGTTTCTTATGCAAGCCGGGATGCAGTTGGCCTTCTTGGCCACCTGAGCACACTGCTGGCTCATATTCAGCCGACTATCCACCATCACTCCCAGGTCCTTCTCTGCCTGGCAGCTCTCCAACCACTCATCTCCCAGCCTGTAACTCTGCTTGGGGTTATTGCGCCCCAGGTGCAGGACCCGGCACTTGGCCTTGTTAAACTTCATGCAGTTGACCTCAGCCCATCGGTGCAGCCTATCCAGATCCTCCTGCAGAGCCTTCCTACCCTCGAGCAGATCGACACACGCACCTAGCTTGGTGTCATCTGCAAACTTACT